>NW_026138064.1:0-502500 GCF_025592945.1 Manacus candei
TCCTCTCCTCTCCTCTCCTCTCCTCTCCTCTCCTCCCTCCCCTCCCCTCCCCTCCCCCTCCCCTCCCCTCCCCTCCCGTCCCTTCCCCTCCCCTCCCCCTCCCCCTCCCCTCTCCGACCCTCTCTCCTCTCCGAACCTCTCATCTCCTTTTTGACCCTTTCTGACCTTTTCTCTTTCTCTTTCTCTTTTCTCTTTCTCTCTTTCCTCTCTTTCCTCTTTCTCTTTCCTCTTTCTCTTTCTTTCTCTTTCTCTTTTCTTTTTCTTTCTTTCTCTTTCTCTTTTCTTTTTCTTTTCATGTTTTGTGGTTGTGGTCTCACAAACCTACAGAGAGGCATCTAATAATCACTTTAGAAATGTTCAAATGAGGACATTCACTCTTTTCTAACACAAAGTATAGATGTGACAGGATTTGTTATTGGGGTATAGTGAAAGCTTTGTAACATACTCCTGTTCTTTCCCTATAAATACACCATCTATAAATGAAGACCCCCGGTCTTAAAGGTGTGACTCTCCTCACTGGCTCTGTCCACTTTCTGTCCAGTGTGTCCACATAAATGCAAACTCCGTGTCACTTAACGTATTTAAATTAGTTTTTCTAACCCAGACTGGGTTATGGGTGGTTTGGGGTGGTATTTTTCCCTCTCCATAAATTATGCATGGCTTTTCCCCCATCATAAATCAGCATTTTCCTGGATCAGCATTGGTGGCAGAAGAACCAATCACCCCACAAGTAGCAGAGGGAATGCCCCTGCCCGTTTTAGCACTGTTTTTCTGGTTGGATTTGGGGCAAAAAAAGGGGAGAGGGACAAAAAGCACTCTGTCACTCAGAAAGGGGCCATTTCTTTAACCTGTCTCCCTCACACCCACGGGACAGGTCGGCCGACTCTGCCTCCCCACACACATGGGCATGTCGGTGGGGGTAACAGGGACCCTTCTGAGGGTGCTGCAACCTCCCATCCGTCCCCTACCAACACTGGCTGGTGAGGCAGGATATGGTAGGCCACAGGCTTTGGGGGGCACTGAGAGGTTCACCCCGAGATCTGTATCTGGGTTGTGGGGGTAAAGTAGACTGGGATTTGATGTTCCTCACATCATTCCCTGTCTCCATGCAAGTTCAGCCCTGAGATGCAGCTGCACACCCGTGGGTGCGCCTCCCCTACATGTTGGTCAGCCCCAGCTGGGGGTCATCTTGTGGTGTGACCTCCTCTCCCTAAACTCAATAGGTTTTAGCATCTCAGTTCTGGTGGGCTAGGGAGAGGGGTAGCATCCGGAAGCCCCTTCTAAGGGGGAAGAAGCAGAGGGTCGTTTTGCATGTAGAGAACATCCCCAGAATGCTCTGGCCTTTTATGGCAGAAATGGTAAAGAGATATGGGTGCTTGCAGATCCCGATCTCCCTCCCCTTACAAAGGACAAAGCTTGATGAAATAGCCGGGGTGTGAGGAAGTATCGGCTCTATCCCTGGGACAAAGGTGGGAGTGAAGGAAGGAGAAAGAAGAGGGAGCTGGATGGCACCTCCCAGGCATCTCGTCTAAAGAGAGGAGTGGCTGACGTGTTGAGGACGCAGGAAAATAAAATCTGAGTTGGAGCAGGATCAAACACAGCATCTGAGGCCATGCCTGTACCCTGTTTCGTCTTGATATGCAATTAAATTACACCAAATTCCTCTTTAAATAATGTCGTTGAAAATCCTTCTTTAAGATTCAAGGATGTCTGAGGTTAAGTAGCTTTTAAAACGTCAGTTCTAAATGGCTTATGCAATGACTAGTTACCTTCAAATCCTAAAACCATTATAAATATGCCATACATATGAATGGTAGTTTATCTCTACCTATTACTTTCTAAAATGAGGAAAGCATTCTTAAAAACTACTTGCAACACTTTATTTTAAGAAAGTAGATATTAATTTTTTTTTTCACGTATCCTTTTATGACCAAGTACATGTGTAAATTGGAAAGCATCCAGAGCACCTCTATTATTTGCCAAATGATTTTTAGTTGAGGCATATTATTCCCAGTATAACCAAGGTATAGGGTATATCAATAAAATGAACATCTGTGATTTTGGCAGGAGAGGAAAAAAAATTTAAGAGTTGCTATAAAAGTGGTTAAAGCATTTGTGTAGAGGGAAACACGTCTGCAAAGGAGTAAATCGACTATTTAAACAGCCATGCCGAAAACGGGATCTCTGCTGTATAGTTAAAAAAAGGGACTCGCGAAATTCCTCGACAAAAACGCGATCCTGGATGTAGCTTTCTGCTAACAATCCCGGGGCAGTGAATTTAAAATCCTGGGATGTTTTCTAGGCAAGGATTGCGCTCGCTTGCTCGCTCGCTCTCGCTCTCGCTCTCGCTCTCTCTCCTTAACAGCAGAGCGTTTAGCTCGCAGGAATGTATTAGCCACAGTTTCCTCCTGTCAATGTTTAAGAATGCCCAGACTCCAACAGGCTTCATTTTTCCTCTTCACAGCAAAATATCTGCGAGAGATGTTCGGTTTTGCAAAGAGTTTTAAGAGGGAATCTGAGTACAGAAGAAGAGCATGGCATAATGCATTGGCATAATAATTAACCGTATGCAATATTAATCGTCGTGTGATGTTTGTTATCAGGCAGGAGAGCGCACTCAAATGAGGTTTAACAAATATGAGCGTTATTGATCAAATACAATGAATAAATATGCATATGTATTGTTTATCTGTGCACACATGTATACACACAAGCAGGAGCGCCATCCTTATTGAAGATGAGAAGAGCTGTCTGCCACCGCTCCTGCCTCTCTCTCCGCTCTGCCCCTGTGCCAAGGGGGACGTGGAGGAGTTGGGTTTTGGTATTTTTTGTAGCACAAAGTGTTGCAAATACGGGAAAAAAATAAAGTTCACTAATAAAATTGATCTCAGCATGAAGTATAATAGTAAAAAAAATGCTTCTGAGTAAAACCCGAGGAGCTCGCTGGCTGTGGCAGCGTTTGTCGCAAACCATCTGGTGCATATTAAAAGTGGTTGCTGTAAATATTGCTGGAAACTAATGCGGTACCCGATCCTATAGGCTCAGGGGCCTGCGATCTTTCCATATGCTCTGGATAGCGTGGCACACGGAAAGGTGTCACATCCGCCAGGAGCTCTTCGGGCATGATTTTGCATAATTCTGACGAAAGTTTGTCCCGACAGAGAGGGGGGGAAGGAGAGAGGGGGGAGTCAGAGGAAAGGCCTCTCTCCCCGTCCCTCTCTCTCTGACGACGATAGGGTACGAAGCTGCTGACGTCACTTCGCATCAGGGCCGGGGAGCAAACGTGACCTAGGCAGGAGCTCATCTGTTTCTCATCACTTGGAGAGTTTCTGTCTCTCCCTTCTCACCCTCCTTCCCTCTCCCTTTCTGTCTTCTTTTTTTTTTTTTTTTTTTAATCCCCTACGTAAGAGGGGAGAAACCCATCATCGCCCCCATCCCCATCCCCGTCCCGGCCCGCTCTTGCCGCCGCCGCCCCGGATCCCTGCAGGGAAGGGACGAGAAATCTTCCACGTGGGGTGTCCCGGCCCCTACCCCCTCAAGCCCCCCGGTCTGGGTCTTCCCTCCCCACCACATTCCCATGCCATTGTTCGCACTCGCAACCTAACTTTGGCTGCCGATTCAAAGCCCGGCAGTCCCCTGGCTCCTGCATTGTACTGAGGGTCACTTACTCTTTTCTCGGAGTTAGGCTCTGCTCCTCAGTCTCTCCTCTTCTCTGCTTCCCATGAGCTGGCGCGTTCTCCCCACGCATCCGAAGCTGCCACAGAAGCTCGTCTTGGTAAACCTGCTACCGATCTTTGCCCAGTGCAACCAGCACAGAAATAAAAACTCTCGCTTTCTGCTTTCGGATCCCCCCTCCACCCCTTTTTCCCTTCCCTCCCCCTCACCCCCCCTTCTTCTTTTCCTGCGGGCTGCATTCCCCTCTGAGCGCTGCCGCCTTTAATTATGGGAGATATATTTCTTCCCTGGGAGTCATTCGTGGGGAATTTTTAGGTGGAAGGGCGTTTCAGCAGAGTTATTTTTGAGCAAGGACCAGTGCCCTATATCCAGAGTGAAGTGCAGATTGAGACATATCGGGTTCCTTATAAAAGGATCGTTTCTTGTGGGAGGCTGGACACGAAGTTTGGGCTCGTGACTTGCATTCCTGAGAGACACGCATATTTTAAAACAACAAAGCAAGCTCCGAAGAAGGCTTAGAGGAGGGGACAGGGAGGGAAAAATAAAAAGAAAAAACTTAAAGAAGTTACTCAGTTACAAAGATCTGTCAACATGGAGCAATTTGTACGGCTCCAAGGGGAAAAAAAAAAAAAAAAAAAAAAGTATCTGATAGTTTTGTGTATCACTTCAGGGAGTCTCAGCTACTTTGCTAGAAGTTGATGTGGCTCTCCAGAAGCTCAGAAAAGCAATTTGGCTCAAAACTGGGAGTTTATAGCGCTCTACTGACCTGTGATTTTAAATCCGAGCTCCTTCTTTACCGGCGGTTTGTGTGGAGCTGATTCAGCGTTTCAACGGATATCTCACCTCTCAGAAAGAACACCGGGAGAGGGAAAGACAAAAGGAGAGCAAACGGGGGCACAGTGTGTCTGTTGGAGGAAGCCACCGGTGCACACCAGATCCCGCAGTGGAAATAGTGGAAATTTGTGGAAACAAGGTGAAAAAGAGCAGCCCTGGCTAGCTGTGAACACTGAGTCGTACTGATACTCGAGACCACGGGAGGCGCCCACACTTCCACCTCTGAAGGGAAAGGAAAGAAAAAATACATAGAAAAAATAAAATTAAACTGGCGGGGAGGTGAGGGAGTGGGGGGTGGGAGGGAGCATCTCAGGCAGCGGCAAATGGGGCGGCAGCTTGTGGCCGGGCAGAAGTGCACGCAGCGGTGCGGGTAGCAGTGCTGGCAGCTGAGGCGCGGGGTTCTGGGCTCCTGCCGGGAGTTTGTAGACAAAAGGAGAAGGCCTAATGGTGATCTGGATATCTCTGTTAGTTGTCAGCGCTGGTCCGCGGCTGCCGGGGAATGCTAATCAGCCCTCGCCGAGCGGGATGCCTCCTGGGCTGCCTCCTGGCACACACACGCACATGCACTCGAGCTATCCCGGGGTCTCTGACACATGCACACACACACATCTCACTCCTCAGTGGGGTCCACCATCACTCCATGCTTTGGCCGATGCTTCGTTTGGTAGAGCAATGGTGCGACCAACTTTAAACTTCATATACAGCAAATGCCCTCCTAAATAACACAATAGCATAGTTTACAGCCACCAGCTTGCTTCTCCTCCAAAGAGCCTCTCACCACCTGCCCTTCGCCTTTCTTCCATTTCTTTTTTCCTTTTAAACTGCTGGGTGTATTTTATACCTTGTAGTTTTGAATTTGGTCCTTGCTTTAAGCTTGATGGAGGGTTCTGCAGACAAGAAGATGTATGCACACTATTATACAGCCATAACTGAGATCACTAACAGTGAGTCTCTTGTCGGCCAGGCGGTCCTGCTTTGAAACACTACTCACATTATTCTGATTTTACAAAATTGAGGGTAAGGAAAAGAAGGGGAGATGCAATTTCTCGCTGTCCATTTTGTCAATTCCTGTCTTTACTCGCAATTACATTTACAACCCTATAGGGCCCGTTTCACGTAAGGTATTTCTAGTGGAAACCACGTGGACAAGGAAGAAGAGATCCTGACATCTCTCCTCAAGCCTTCCTCCGAATAGCATCACCACCCTCCTCCACGTACCGACCCTTGCGTTCCACTGACCACTGAAATCGGTCTGGTGAGAGCAACCAGGGCCCCCAACTCTCTACGGTCCCGACAGTGTCAGGACAGGGGTACCTCCGATCCTTCCTCACAGATGGGGAACGTAATTTTATTTTCCAAGTGGCTGCACCTTGCACCGGGACAGCCATGGGAAATTGTTCAGCGGGGATGCCCTCACTTAAAAAAGAAAGAAACAGGGAGTGGCCCCAAATCACTGTCAGAGACACCTTGGGAGAAAGGAAGAGGGAGGGAGAAAGGGGCAGGAGCCGTGAGTCACTTTGGGAACTGGTCGCCTTTCCCATCTTTGCAGTTTCAGGCTTGTTCCGCGGCTATTTTGAGCTGAAGGTGCTCAGAGGGGAGAAAGGGCTGGTGCTGAAATGCTTAAGGGAGCATTTAAGACGAAAGCCTTCAATGAATGAAGAAGGAATGGGCGTGGAGGAGGAAAAAAAGTTGGAAAATGGATTCGCTGACAAGTAAGGATAATAAATGAGAGGCGCTTTCAGATAGATATCTCAGTCGTGAAATTGCACCCAGCTGGTTGTGTAAGCAAACAAATAGTTTCATGTTAGGGACTCTCGACTTGTGGCTTGATGAATAGAACACGACAGAGGTAAATGGCTCTTTAACTCATTTAGGAATAAAACTCCTTGGCTTCCTAAGTAAGAGACCTTGCGACGCCGTGGATCCCGAACAAGTACTTTAACAAGAGTTTTATTAGTTTACACTTTTGCTCTCGGATCTCCTCCCTTGTTCACTTTCTTCCTCACACTTCTGTCCTCTCCCTTTTTTTTTGCCTTTGGTATATTTTACTCTTTTTCTTTCTCTTCTCTCTTCCCTTCTTCTCTCTCTCTCTTTCTCCTTTTCATTTATTTTTTTTCTTTTTCTTTTTTTTTTTTATTTTTTTCTCCTCAAAATCGCCTTGTAAGAGAATTTCCTCTCCCCCTCCCTCCCGTTACCGGTGCTTGGAAACCTGGAAGGTTTGCAAAGTACCCGACCACATCGGGTCTATCCATGGCACCCGAGAGTAGTGGTTTTTGAAATGTGTCATTCTTACTGGACTCCAGAATCACTGCAGAACACTCATGCCCAGTCTCTCTGACCCGCTAGGGATTAAAAAGGGAAGAATGTTTTAAAAAATAAAAAATTCTCACGTCGAAGTCAATGATTGTGAAGCCAAGTAGAAAGGGAATCTTTTAAAACAAATATATAAACACATTTCATGGAGGTCACACCGCTTCTGAATTAGTTCCAAATATGTAAAAGAAATGGGAAGAAAAGCAGGGAAGGGCGAGGGGACCTATTCCTGCCTCTCTCAGTAAAGCAGGGAGAAGAAAAGACAGAGATGTGAGTAAAAAAAAAAAAAAAAAAAAAGGAAAAGGAAAGAAAAAAACCTAACTCGCTATTTCAAGACTTATAAACTAGCGCTTTGAGTAGTCAAAATGTCCCATGAAACCGGAGGAAGCATGTCGACAGTGTTTGTAATAGCCGGGCACACGCGTTCGCGGACACGGCCTGTGAATGGCTGCGCGCCGGGATACGACCGGAGGGGGCGGCTGCAGCAATCCTTGACACCCCCACTCAGTCCTCCGTCCCTCTGTCCATCCGTTGGAAGGTCATCCAGGCCGGTGCCACCGTCCCTGCAACCCTGCCTGAGCATCCCTCGGCGGCGGGTCACATCTGCGCTCTGATGGGAAAGGGATGCCTGGCTGCCATACCGCCCGAGTAATGAGAAAAAAAAACCCAAAACAAAACAAAAAAACCCCAAACTCAAACCCTAAACTAACAATAACAAAAAATCACACAGACACAAAAACAAAACCCCAAACCAACCAACCAACCAAAACCCCCAAGCCCCCCCGAAACCCCACTACACAAAAAAAAAAAAGAACCCAAACAAAGAAAAAATCCCCCCCCCAAACAAAACAACCCCAAACCCCTCAAACACACACACACACACACACACACACGCACACACACACACACCGCCAAACGTAAGGTCCTATCAAGGCCTTTCCGTCAGATAAAAGACTTTTATCTCTTGTGTATGTAGCCAACCAGGTTCCTGCTAGTGAATCTAGGCAGAATTAACTTTTTCTTGTATTACTTCTGCTGCCACTTGCAGTGACCCCTAGCCAGATTCTTCTGTGGCAGACCCTCCATGTACCCCGGCAGGGAAACAGCTTTTTACGTCTGGATCGGCCGGTTTTGCTGGTGGCCATGAGACAGGTCACTCGTGATGGAATCTCATCCCCACTCTTCCTCCCCAGTTCTACATAATTTCGAGGGATACTGGGAAAATGGGAGTTATCCTTTACCGCCAGTCCTGAAGGGGGCTCATCGCCCTCTCTCCTGCAGGTGAGGGGGGTGAATGGAAGCCGAGGCACCCAAAAGGTGCCCCCGGGGGCGAAGGCGTGTCGAGAAGCGCTGGGAAAGGGGAAGCAGCAGCCCCTGACGTTTACGGGCGGCCGGAGGAGGTGCAGGCGCGGGCACAGACGCTCACATACACACACGACCCCTGCCCTGGTGCTGCCCCTGCCACCGCCCGCAAACCCCCTCCTCCTCAGCTTGGGTTCAACCTACCACTTAGCAGCATTTCCAAATATTTATTCGATTAAATGTATAGAAAAGGCCTAATTGGGCGGTGGGAGGAGGCAAGCTAGTTAGCGAGGTGCTAAGAGGAGTGGGAGGGGGGGCTTTGTATCTGCCGTGCCCTCAGCGGGTCCCCTGCATGGGGGTGGAGTGGGAGGGTCGTCCCTCTCCCACATCCCACCCACCCCCTGCTTCCCCCTCCCACCCTCCCTCAGCCTTTGAAGTGCTGCCACAGCTGTTAGTGAGCACGGAAAGGCCGCGGAGCCCTGCGCGGCAGGGAGGATGGAAAGATGCAGGGATGAGGAGGATGCCCTACCGACTGCGTCTCCTGAAGATCCTGGGGGGCCGAGGAGCCCCCGGGAACAGCACCCCGGCCCCCGGTAACAACAAGGCAGGAGAAATGTAGATGGAGTTCGTTTTAGAGCAATGTATTGTAGGTTATGAACAAGTCAGCAAAAACTTGAGGGACCCCGGCCCCTCTCCACACTCACATCTTTTTTTTTTTTTTTTCCAGCAAATAGCACTCCATGACGCCATCATACAGTATTTTTAGCCGCCATATGAATGCCCGAAAGGCTGCAGCGTGGCAAAGGAAAACATCCACTGACACAATGCAGACTGTGTAGTTAACACTTCAGAACACGATACTGTCTTATAAGCAAAGTTTAATAAGGGATTGAAACACTTCTTTCTAGGCACATACATGGAAATAAGTGCATCTCGTACCTGCAAGTTTCTTGGCAATCTGTGGGTTATTATTATTATTCATAAATATGAAAATTAATTGAAAAATACCTATGAAAAAGTTTATCTGTTTTCATCAGTGGGATAACGCTGTAATGAATATATTTACATCTCATTGGAAGAAATCGAGACCTGTTTTTCTACTCCGATATCCCCATGTGTTTTGCTTCTTTTGGGGGGGGGGGGGATGTTTCTTGCTTGTTTTTGTTTTTGCTATTATTTTGGGGTTTGGATTTTTTTCTTGTGTGTGTTTTTTTTTTTTTTAATTTTTGTTTGTGTTTTTAACTGCTAATCCAACTGTGTCCCAAGTCACCCATCCCACCAAAAGGCAATGTTGAAGAGCTGCTTTCAGCACCTCCCCGGTCTAAGCATGCCCGCTCACTCCCCGTTGAGAGCTCGGAGGGGCTGCTGGATCCCCTCTGCCCGTGGAAGGGCCAGAAACAAAGCTCTTGCCCATGCCACGTCCATGTGAGTGGGAAAAGGGAGGATGTCTGTTTGCCTAATTCCTGTTCTTGTGTGCTCAGGTCTGGAATCATCCGAGTCCCCCCACTGCCAGCATCTATGAATACAGGCCACTTCTCCATCCTGAATGGGATGATCCCCCCATAGAGGATCTGCTCACAATGTTGATTATCCAGCTATAAGTGCCTACTGTATGGAGCTGCTATAGCCTCGGATCTGCTGCGCCTAGAATATTAAAAACCCCAAGCGAGTTGGATTGAAGGATCTTGTTAATGCAAAAAAAAAAAAAAAAAAAGAGACAGGGAGAGAAAGAAAAAGCAAAAAAGGAGGGGGGGAGAGAGAGGAAGAGAGAGAGAGAAGGAGAGTATGTAGGATAGAAAATTAAAATGAAAAACTTGCCCATGTTTCCACAAACTGAAAAATCTGCCTCATCTAGGCTTGTTTGGAGGGTACGGGAGGTGTCTGTGTGAGGGGGGACAATGCTATTTTTAAAGATCCAGCTTTATTAATACGTTAAGAAAGAGCTCCCTTGGTAGTATGTGTTCTCACAGCTCTGTCTCAGACCCTATAAAACATTAATGCACTGAAAGCTGTTACAGAGATCTGCACCACCAGCTAGAAGCCTTTACGTTCAAAGGACTTCCATTACAAAAATGATTTTTAATTTTCTTTGAAGAAAAGGACAAGCTGAAATAAAGAGAGGCTTTTGGCACAGAGCTCGGGCCCCTGTGATAGGTGGCCATGGTGTGGGGGGTCACAGCCTGTGTTTTTTGCTTGACCATGGCACATAAGCACATATGAAATGCACTGGCTCACCACCCAATGAGCAAGCATCTAGTTGGATTTCTATATTAATGGACTGGGAATATTGTCCACACATAGTGACTAGAGTTAGGAGAAATAGCAAGAGAGATGTTTTGGCTGACAGCAAGCACAAGGTGTGCACACCGGAGCACACAGAGGGGTCTGTGAGTCCTTGGGGTGGAAAAGAAGAGAAAAGAAGCAAAAAACCCCAACCCCACCCCGAGCTCCCAGAAGCAGAAAGCCACCATATCTGGAACAAACAAGACCCATGGCTACAGTATGCCTCCTGCTGCACGGGTAGAGGTGGTGGCACATGGTGACTGCAGTCCTTGCCCATGGTTTCTGAGAGCAAAAAACAAGGTGTGAACTCAGCAGAAAATCCAGCTGATGGGAAAAGATATTTCAAAAAAAGGGTAGGCCATCAGCCTTGGTAGGGAGTCTGCGGTGTAGTCTCAGCGAGGCAAGGTCACCTAAGGCATCACACTGCACCTCCCACTCCCTCTTCCTAGACCTTGACAGCTCAGCCCTAAGCTTAAGCCCAGCCAAGCCCGTTTTGGAGCATCATGTAGTTTACACAACTTGGCTAGATCTCACAAGTATTTTTTAAGTTCTCTTTTTTAGCACCACTAGAGAGTTAAAAATCCAGGTGAGATCTTTTGTTGTTATTGTTTGGTTTGTGGTTTGTTTTTTTTTTTTTTTTTTTGTGAATTGTTGGCATGTTTCAAACAACAAGACTCATGGTTTGTGGGGTGATAAGTAGGGGGGAGTTTGCTAAATTCTTTTATTTTTTTGTTTAAATTCTCACTTCAATTTTAATTCTTGAAGAACAATTTTGACAACATATATCGCACTCGTTATAAGAAGCAAAGGGTTATATCAAAAAATTATTAGTATAGAATCACAGGAAACCTGGTTTGGAACCAGAAAAAAATACAAAACAGATATAGATACATAGACACAGGACAATTTTTTTATAATTATTTGGAAAATGTTATTTTCCCCTAATTCTCCTTTCTTTTTTTTCTTTATGCGCATATGATGTTTTAACTTTTACCAAAAATGAAAATAAAGACTAATATATTACAAAATGAGTAACAATGTTCGTGGTAAGTGTTTGCGCGTAGAATTTTTTTCTTTGTTTACTTCTTTTGAGTTGTTTTTTTTTTTCATTCTACACAAGGTTCAGTTCAGTTTCAATGATTTTTTGTTTTGTTGGTTTACTGTACAGCATATATCAGCAACAGTCCACAATAAATCCTGGAAGATCCAGTATCCCCTTCAGGTTTGATTAATATCCCCTCAATACTCATTTTTTTTTTAATTTTTCTTTTTTTTTTTGTCTCCTTTATTAATATTATTTATTTCTTTTTTCCTCCTCTCAAAAAAAAAAAAAATAGGCCAAATGAAAAAAAAAAAAAAAAGAAAAAGCGAAACACCACAACCTCCACGGACGAGAGGTCCGTTCTTCTCCCCTACACGGCCACATCTCTGCTCTCACTTGGCCCTTTCTTTTGTTCAGTGTCCACCTCCCGGGCCCCCCCCCGCACCCCGACTGCCCCTCGGTGCGAGCGCTCCCGTCTCCGCCGCTCCGCCGCCTCTCTGCCGGGGATGCGGAATGGGCTCTAGGAGCACTGGATGGACATGTAAGGCCAGTTGAAGCTGCTCCCAGACAGTAGCATATCCCTGATGAGGGTTTCGATGGGGGTTTTACCTACCAAGCGGACGAAGAAGAGCTGCTCGATGACGGAGGAGGAGACGGTGCGCAGGGAGGGCAGCCGCAGCAGCAGCTTCCCGAAGCGGCTGGGCTGGTTGGGGTACTGGCTCCGCACGTACTCCTCTAGCGCGCACTGTGACTTCTCCTGAAGGCTCTCGATATGCGCAGCATCCGACAGGCCACAGGCGTCTGCCCATCGCACCGCGCCCGCGGAGGCAGCCGCAGAACGGCGGCAGGCGGGGGGAAAGTGGAGGGAGGAGGTGGAGGAGGAGGAGGAGGAGGAAGCGGGGGGGAGATGGTTAGTGACTGGGAAGCACACAGGGAAACGCCGCTAGGATGGGGGGCACGGCAAAAGTGCATCCCCCCATCCCATACCACCCCGCACTAGCCCACCCCCTCTTATCCCCCCCCAACCCATCCCGTGCACCTCTGCTGAATAAATAACGCGACCTCTCTGTGCCTCTTCACCGCCGCGGGTATTTTGACCCAGGATGCGGTGGGGTGCTCACACCCTGCTCGTCCCAGCCACACACATACAGCCCCCCATGCTTCCTTTCCATATCCCCCTCTATGGACACTCTCTGCTGGTGAGCGTGATTCCCACTCCAGGGAGCCCACCACCAGGGTGCTGGAAACTTGGACCAGCCCCTGTTAAATAACACTGAGTGGAGGAAAAATAGGGATATTGGGGAAAATAATAATAATAATATTAATAATAGTATGATTATAAGCAGAGGTGGGCGCAAGCAGAGAGAGACAGAGGGAGTTTGTTGACATGGTTGCATATCACAGGGAGGCAAAGGCTGGGACCTGCAGTGACTGGCAGGGAGCTGGCCGGGGGATGCCGGGGTGCAAGGGGGACCTCTCTGTCCCTGCCATGCTGCCAGGATCACAAATTGGCCAAATGTTTGTGGGTTGTGTGACAAATCTGGTGGAAATCCAGATAAATCTGGTGGCTGGGTTAGTCCTAGCTTGCACTCAGCAGGCATCTGCAGCTCTCAGACACAAAGCTTGGGAGAGCTGCGGCAGATAAGCCGTGCCTAAAAGTAGCCAGTGAGACTCTCTCCCTACAGGAACATACGTCTTGCACCTTGCAGAACTATACGACCCAGGCAAAGGTGTACCAATCCAAGAGCAGAAACCCTTCACATCCATGCATTTGTATCTATACACATTATTCTATGTGTACAGATACAAGCAGGGAGGTGTAGATGCATCTGTGCATTTGCACACACATAGAGACAAATACAAGCATATACCCTATCTCTGTGAACACATAACCCAAACCAAGGGAAAATTGTTCACTGATTGCTTGTTAAGGGACTTGCTCAGGAAACCACAGTCAAGGAAAAGTGGTGGGTATGCCCAGATGGTGGAAACTATCCACATTGTTTACGAGATTAATATTAAATATTTTAAAAAAATGAAAAAGCAAAAAAACCCTGAACCATCAAGATCAGAGCAAGGCAGTCAGCTAGCAGTGCTGTTTAAAACAGATCAAAGCCAGACTTGGCTAATATATAGATCCATATATGAATTAGTGCATGTTAATGGCCCCCAAAAGGACATTACAAAAATGTGAATGTAGACTTATGACCCTGGAAAGACACAACAAATTAATAAATTATTCAAAGCTAAAAAAAAAAAAACTGTCACAAAGGCATTTTTGGAGTTTGTCTTTCCCTATCAAGAACTGACTTTACAAAGATTTCTGAACACCTTCATCTACAATACTATGGCCTCGAGCAAAAATACAAGTAAAACAAGCCATAATTCAGGAGCTTCTGAGGAGGAGAACCTTTGACCTGAGCTGCGGACTTGGCATCCCTCAGACGCACAATTATCTGGGCCAGGCTGCTCCACTAATCCATACTGTACCTTTAATGCAATGATATTTTGCAACATCTAAAGCACCAGGTTGCAACATATATATCTATCAAAAGCTGGGGCCTGTTCTTGTTTGCAATACATATCAAAAACACAGGCCTGTTCATATGTTGATTGCCACAAATCACATTCCATATTTACATATATCTTGCTATTTTACATGCATTATCTGCCCATTATGCATTAGGATCCTATTCAACTTCCAAACAATGCAATATGAAAGGGTCTTACTGACACCCTGGCAGGGCTTTTTTCTTTATGCCCCATATGTCATACCCTTAAGGTTAGTAAAATATTTATCAGACATTTACGATAAGTGCACCTATAACTGCAGGTCACTGGACAATATGGATGGGGAACTTGCTCTCTAAAAGGGCAGCAGCCTGGTGTGTGTGTGTTTGAAAAATACACCTTGGGTTTTGCCTTAGACCTCCAAACGCTCAGAATTTTCTTATGCCAATAATATCTATTGAGTTTTAATTATTTTAAATGGACTGGCATATGCCTTTATTTGGGTTTCATTCTGTATCCTTAAAGGTGGCGGTGAGAAGGCTTAACTCTCCCCTCAGAACGAGATTAAAAATAATAATCATTAAGGGATCCACAGCTCGATTCGATTATGCAGCCCAGGGAGGTGCAATCCGTGGGAGAAATAACGCAATCCATGTTTACTGGAAGTGAATTATTACTGCATCCCAGAAAGTGGGCTAATGTGAAAATCCTGTGTGTGCCTCGGTTTTTTATGTGGCAGTGTGTCAATAAGGGAAAGCTCTATATTTCTTCTTGCAGTCTATGGAAAAGAAATTATGTAAATAAATAACCATTACTGTTCAACACACTCCAGCCTTCCCCTTCGTAGTGGCAGGTATGTATTTCATGTTACACGTTCAGAAGAGTTTAGTGTTCAGAAAATATAGATGTAATCAGCTGCCACCTAACTAGAAATCAAAGTTCTTATTGCGCTGCAAATAGATTTATTGAATTTATGTTATCTGTCTCTATCTCTTCCTGGAAACGTTTATTTATGATGAGGAAAAGGTAGATACAGGAATTAATAACACTAAAGTTTGGCAGCAGGATCATGGAGGGATGGGGGTGAGGGATAGAGGGGTGGAGGAGGAGGAGAGTGGAAGGAAGGGGAAAGTAGGTGAGAAAGGAGCAGGTTTTGGGTTACGACCCAGTCTTTGGATAGTGTCCAGAATTTTACGGATTACATACATGCTCTCTGGAGCCCAAATGTAAAAACTACAACAGGAGAAACCCATGCCAGCTTTAAACACTTAGTCCTTAGCAAAGGAATTTGGACACAATGCCTAAAAATGTCTTTTCCATCAGTCAAAGTTAGTTTAAAAGTTGGATGACTTTGAGAAAGGCTTCCTATGAATTCCCCTCTGGATAAGCAATCAAAACAAGTTTAGTGAGAAGTTGAAATGTGCGGATGGGGGTAAGCGGTAGATTACTCCTGACAGCTGTATTTCCATTTTCTGAAATGCCTCGTGTGATCCTGCTCCAAAATAATATTATTGTTCCCTTCCTGAGCCTCATTCACTCTCAGTTCCATTGTGGAAAGGGGATTCTTCCCTCACAAGCGTCATTACATTTTTTTTTTACTATATGTAAATGAAGGGGTCCTCTAAAACCACTTACCCTGTTTCTAGCCAACATTGCTCGTTTGGGCAGGTTAAGGGGGGAGATTGGAGGGAGCAGAGAGAGAGAAGAGAAAGAGAGGAAAAAGTAAAATATCCCCTCAAACGTGTCCCCATCAGGGACAGCCTCTTTCTAAGGGCCTTTGGCTGGTAGAAAGGCCTGAGACACAGGCCAGCCATCTTCCTAGCTCTGCTTAGGAAGAATGTCTCAAGTTGGATCTGGAAAAAAAACCAAAAAAAAGGAAAGGTTCTCCTCAACTGTCCCTGCGTATTGATGAGCACCCTGAAATGAATGGGAAGGGAAAGTCTGTGAATCTGCAGGCAGGCTGTGGAGTTAAATCAGCCTGATAAATGCTGGCAGGTCTCTTTGTCACTCTTGAAAAACATGTTTCCATCAAGAAGACTTATTATGATAAAATACATTAAAATGTCGATCTGGCTATTCAGTAAATCTTCCATTTGTTCTAAGATTTGCAAGTTATCCTTTGCAAAGAAATATTCCCTCCAACGCTGCGAGACTGCATTTGCACTGGAAGTAAAAGGGGGCAGTCACAGTACACGTCTCCGACCACCCTGCATACAAATTATATACTCCTGTCTAAATAAATTATCTGATGTTCAAATCGATATTAATACTACATTTGCTACATTACAATATTGTGCAAATTTAGGAGTCATTTTAATACAATGTAAATACTATCTTTCATGCATGAAAGGCAACAAATATTGATGGATTATAAACTGCTCAGTGTTAAACAAGACCTTTGAACGATTTGCCATCTCTGTTCAGGAATGCTTTCAATTTTGCCCTGGCCTAGTTTTAAGTCACATTTATTGGAACTGTTTAGTCATTGCTAATTGAGAAGGTTGGTTTGGAAAAGAGGGGAGAAATGGGAACAAGAGAGGAGTTGGGGAGAGTGGGTATATAAAAGAAAAAGAAAAAAAGGAAAAAAGAAAACAAGAAGAAAAAGTGGCAATTAGCCATATCATGGTGACAATTAGAATAATAATTAAAAAATTACACTGCCCAGTCTCTTATTTCACCTTGTTTCCACTTCCTATATTTTCTCTGCATAGTTCTCCTTTGATGTTTATAAATTCTCCCTCACAGGTTACAATAATAGTATACATATTATATTTTTATAGGCTACGACCAGAGCACTTCAAAGGCGACACTAATGCAACTTTCCCGCTAGTTAATTCGAACCATCTATCACAGGGAAAAATTGTTAACATGCATGTTTCCACCACCTACACTTCATTTGATTTGAGGTTTTTAGTTGGTTTTTTTTGTTTTGTTTTTTTTTTTTTTTGGAGGGGTTGTGCGTTAAAAAGCCAATGTCAGTGGGGATGAGGGGGAGATCAACCCCTGAACCGGAGTGTACCCCTGTCAGGTGCTATGCTACCTCAGCCTGCTGCCCCTTTTCTTTAAAAATAATTCTATTTTCATTTTTTCCTAATTTTTCCACAAGTGGTTTGTTTTCTTTTTTTTTTTTTTTTTTTTTTTTTGATATCTCACATCCCCCACCCATCCCCTCACCTGAGGTGAAGAGGACGATGGCTTTCAGGCAGCTGTACTCAGCCGAATCGACGTGCAGCGCCTTCAGCTTCTCCACCTGTTCCTGGAAGATGCGGATGTGGTCCATGAAGGCGACAACGCGGTCGGCCGACATGGGGGAGGCGTGGAGGCCGGCGGCGGCCAGGAGCGGGGCCACATGGAGGGGCATGGAGCACTGGGCAGCGTTGAGGACGAAGAGCTCGCTCCAGGTGAGCCGCAGCAAGGCCACCTGGTCGGTGATCTGCAGGTCGGGGAAGAAGGGGATGTTGCGGGCCCACTCGACGGCGCTGAAGAGCAGACGGGCGGCTAGCTCGCAGATGTTCTCGATGCCCATGATGTTGTTGGGCTGCATGCACTGGCTGCCGTAGCGGGAGGTGGGGTAGGGCTCGGCCCGCAGCAGGAGGGAGATGTATCCCGAGAGATAGCAGTGCCCATTCAGGGGGTCGCCGTTGGTCAGGGCGTACTGGCCGGGGTTGGGTTGGGTGGGTGGCATCCTTCCTCGCTGAACCGCTGACAAAAAGAAGGAGAGAAGGAGAGGAAATGTGCATCCAGGAGGCTCGCAGGCATTGCCCCGGCGGCGCAGTCAGCCAGCCGGAGACAATGCCGGGCTTCTTCCCCTCCCCGCCACCGCCTCGCCCCCGGCACACGCACAGGCACGGACAGACAGAGGCATGCGGAGCCGGGCAGCTGCCGCCGACCTGCATTGCGCCCTCCGCCCAGCATCGGCATCGGCATCGGCCTCGGCCTCGGCCTCGGCCCCGGCCCCGGCCCCGACCCCTGCTCAGGCAGCCCCAGCCCAGCGGCAGTCAAGCGCCCCCCCCTTTCTTCCCTCCCTCCCCCCCCGCCCACAATGCAGACAGGCTTCACAAAATAAACAGAGATTAAAAAGAAAGAAAAAAAAAAAAAAAAGCCAAGGCAAACAAGACAAATCCGCACACAAACCCCCGCCCCCCCATTCCCCCCTTTCGCAACAAAAGGCAGCCCCCAAGTAAAAAAAAAAAAATCAAATCCTCCGGGTGGTGAGAAAGTGGAGTCAAAAATCACAGCCAAGTGTAAAAATTATAGCCAAGCTCTGTTGTGGATCCCAGCCGATTGCCCTGGTAGCACTGATATTTACAAGTGAACTGATGTGTCGCCTTTTAAAATAAAATATTAAATAAAATAATTCATAAAACCAAATGTGTCCGTATTCTTCAAAAATACTGCGTCGTTACCCTTCAAGCTGGAACAGGTCGCAGCCCTCCAGCTTCCCACCGCTAACTTTATTACATAGAAACAGCTTTCCACAGAGGACCCCCCCTCCCCCGCCCAGCAAAGTTCTCCCTGCTAAAAGGAAGAGAAAGGTTAAATATTATCACGGGAAATGGGGAAATAAAACAAAAAGGTCCAAACTTACAATAGCCAAACATTCGTGGAAAAAAAAGGGGACGGTGTAATTAATATCTTTGGTGAGCTGTTGCCACTGCAAAAGCCTGCAGTCAGCGTTGCACAGTGAATGCACAAGCTTGCAACTGCAAAAACACTGGATTCATTAACCATCTCCACACAGAGCGTGAGCATGCCTCGAGTCCCGAAAGCTGACCGAAGTTGTGGTGTTTTTTTTTTTTTTTTTTTTTAGTGTGTGCGTGTGTTTTACTTCATCAGTGCCAGCGGTTGCAGTCGCATGCCATGTAAACAAAGGTAACTTCAGGGGAAGCTACGGCTACTCAGGCTTGTTCCCTGCACACACAGACACGCACACGCACACCCGCACACGCTCGCTGGCACACACCCGCACACGCAGATCACTCATCTTTCCGGCGTGCCACATTTTTCTCAACTTTCTCTTTTCTTCCCCAACGAGCCCTCTTCTCCTCCCGGACTGGACCTCTCTGCTGCTGCCCTCCAGCCCTCCTCTCCCTCTTCAATCTGCTTGTAAACTTGGCAGTTATTTTTCGTTTAACTGCGAGCACAAGTCTCACTTTTTTTTCCTCCCTTTTTTTTTCTTTTTTCTTCTCCCCACTCCCCTAGACACCTAACAACAGCCTCTGAAGCTACCAATGGAGCCGTCATATTTATGAGCTCTTTCAGATCTGTTGCAGCTTCATTCCTTTTCTTGTGGCATATAAAATATAATTTAAAAACCAATTAAGGCAGTAGTAATCCCCGCTCGGCAAAATTGACTATTTCGCTGATGTAACTCTAGGACATCTTTAACGACAGTCGCAGGGTAACCTTTAACTATAAACCGAGAAAATACGTTTCGAGGGGAAAGGAGGGCAGGAGATCTCCCTACACGAGAATGAGTCTGAACTCAAGGAAAACCACAGCAACTCTTGGAAAGTAGGAGGAAAAAAAGAGATAGCAGAGCAGTTGGAAATGGTGGGGAGCCCGCTGCCAGATGCAGGCTGCGGATACTTCTAAAATGAGAAGAACCGGTAAATAGGTTACAAATCGAGGTTTGTATGTAGGCTTTAAGGAGAGGGTGGAGTTTGATGAAGAAATAAAATGAGCAGCGAGCTTAAAAAAAAAAAAAAAAGGAAAGAAAGAAAGAAATGACAGAAGTACAGAAACACGGTTCAGTCACAAACTTTGCTTTGAACGCATGGAATGAAAACAAGGCCAGATCTCTCACAGAAGCACACTCCGGGGCACCGGAAAGCACAGGGAAGAGGAGATACAGTAGCACATTTCCTCTTTTTTTTTTTTTTTTTTTCCTTCCATCTTCTTCACCCCTTTTCTTCTCTCCCTACTTACACGTCTTTCATCTTTCTTTCGAGAAAAATGAGCCTGAGAAATGGATCTACCGAGAAGTGTTGCGGGTTTAAAAAGAAATGATGGGGTGGAAAAGGGGTGGGGAGGGTTGGGGGGAAGGAAGCTGAATGGAATCACATCTCGTACGGGAGAAAGATGTATTTCCCCCCACCCTCCGGTTTCATGCCAACAATAGACAAAACCACATCCAAAACACACGCACACGCACACATGCATACACGCGCGCGCAGGGAGAAGCGGGGATAGCGGCTAAATGACAAATGTTTAGCAAGCGATCGTAATAATAATAATAATAATAATAATAATAATAATAATAGTAATAATTTCTCTGCACAATGAACGGGGAAAGGGCGAGTGCGGCAGTGCCGGGGAAGGGGGTGGGGAGTAACGGGAGGGAGGGCAGGAGGCACAAACCGAAAAGCAAAAGAAAACACCACCAACCACCATCGACAATAACAACAGAACCTGGCGCAAAGCTGCCAGATGGAGTGCAGGCAGAGGGAGAGATTGACGTGTGCATGAAAATATAGAGAGAGACCTAGATCGCCACGAAGAGCTGTAAATATATATATACACACACACACGTACATATATATGTGTATATATATATATATATATATATGTATATATGTATATATATATATTCATATGTGTGTGCGTTTGCACTCCGCGCGTGTGAGCGCGTATATATATATATATATATATATATATATATATGTATATGCAGATAGGTGAGTGTGTGTGCACGTACGGACAGGCAGACACAGACAGACGGAGAGCCCTCACACACGCACGCCTGCACAGCCGCGGGGAGAGGGGAGCGATAGCATAGTAGGGAAGAAATATTCACCTTCCCGCCTCATGCCCACTTTGAGGCACTTCTTGAGGCGGCAGTACTGGCACTGGTTGCGGTGGTGCTGGTCGATGGGACAGTTCCTGTTGGCACGGCATGTGTAAGTTAAGTTCCTGCGGACGCTCCTCTTGAAGAAACTTTTGCAGCCCTCGCAGGTGAACTGGCCGTAGTGCTTGCCGCTGGACTTGTCCCCGCACACCACACACTCGATGTGCTGCTGGCTCTGCCCCGAGCCCTGCTGGCCCGCTCCCTTGTCCCCGGCCGTGCCCGGCGTGGATGGGGGTCCCGGCTGGCTGGGGGTCTGCGGGGTGTGTGGGGCTGCCGAGCCCCCCTGCTGCTGAGGCTGCTGCTCCCGGGCCGGCTGCGCCGCGGCGGGGTTGGGGCCACTCGGAGTGCCCCCGGCAACGTCTTCCTGCGGATCTCGCCAGCTGCTAACTACCATTGCCATATCTCGGGCCCAAAAAAGTGCTGGGGAGCGGCGCGTCTCGCTGCGGGCTGCCGGGGAGAGAGGCGGGGGGCGGGGGGGAGGCGGCCGGCCGGGCGCCGGGGGCGAGCGGAGAGCGAGGGGACCCTGCCTGCCGCCTGCCTCCGCCTCGGCTGCCGCCGCCGCCGCCGCTGCCCTGCTGCCGCCGCCGCTGCTGCCGGCTGGAGCCGCTCCTGCCGTTTTCTTTATTTTATTTATTTTTCGCCGCCGCGAGCCCCCCTCCTCTCGCTCGCGGTCTAGCTATTTTTTTTTCTAGGGAGGGGGAGGGGGCGACGGAGGATTTTCTCCCTCTCTCTTTTCCCCCCCCTTCCCTTTCCTTTTCCACCCTTCCCTTTCCTTCCCTTTCCTTCCCTGCCCTTTCCTGTGCTCCCCCCCACTCTTTAAAATACCCCCGCCTGGCCGCTTCCCCCCTCTGCTCCCGCTCTCCCCGGCTCTCACCGCCTCTCTTCGCCCTCCCCCCCCCCCCCCGCCGCCACTTCAAGTTGCAAAATCAGAAACGGCAAACAAGGCTGTCGGGAGAGGCATTCAGGAGAGTAACACGCCGGACACGCACACGCAGGCAGACACGCGCGCACACGCCCGGCACACGGCTCCCCACTCGCGCACTCGCACACACGCACGGGCACGGGCACAGACACACGCGGTCCGGGCGCTAAGAGCGCGGAGGATGTGCAGGCATAGAGGAAGCCGCGGCGCCGCCGAGGAGGAGGAGGAGGAGAAGGAGGAGGAGGTGGAGGAGGAGGAGGAGGAGGGGAAGGAAGAGAAGGAGGAGGTCGCCGCTCGCCGCTCGCCGCCGCCGGGGCCCGGCCGCCGCCGCTCCCGCGGAGGCTGCTCCCGCCGCCACTGCCGCCGGTGCCGGTGCGGGCTTTCGGGGAGGAGGGAGGTGGAGAGAGGAGCCGTCCGCCGGCGATCAGAGCATGGAGGTGTCCGGGGGCCAGGTCCAGGGCAGGGCGCCGTCAGCCATTCAGGGCGGCGGAGCTGGGGAGCGCGGCAGAGGCTGGCGGGGTGCTGAGGCAGTTTGATCTCCTGTCGCGGCGGCGGAGAAGGAGGAGGAGAAGGAGGAGGTTGCCGGTCGCTGCTCTTTCTCTCCCGAGCTGCTCTCTCTCGCTCTCTGTCTCTCTCGCTCGCTCGCGCTCTCTCTCGCTTTTTTTTTTTTTTTAAAAAAAAAAAGAAAAAAATTCTCAGAAAAAATCGGATGTGACTAAATTCGCAGAGGAGACGAATTCACGGCGAAGTGTAAAAATAGAGAACGGGAATAATAATGACACTTGCAGGAAAAAGAGAGATCCAAAGTAGGTCGGGTAAATAAATCCTCTTCTCTTCCTCTTTCTTGCCCTTTCCTCCTTCTTCTCCAGTGAGAGCGCACGATGCCGGTTGCGAAGAAAAAAAAAGAAAATCGGTGGAAATTGCCCTCAAAAAGATTCTTTTTTGTTTGTTTGTTTGTTTGCCTAAAAAAAGTATTTCGAGTAAAAACTCATCAGCCAGAAGAGAAGCCCTCCCCCAAAACAAAAAAAAAAATAGGCAAGAATGGTCAAAATAGTAACGGTATTAAGATGTGAATGCGTTCTCTCTTTCACTCTCCGGACTTTCCCCCCTCCCCCCCAATTCTCCCTCTCTGTTTTTCCCCCTTTTTTCTTTCTTTCCGAGTTTTTTTTCTTTTTTTTTT
The DNA here is from genome assembly GCF_025592945.1 of Manacus candei. NCBI lineage: Eukaryota > Metazoa > Chordata > Aves > Passeriformes > Pipridae > Manacus > Manacus candei. The sequence goes on from NW_026138064.1 coordinate 22,910, forward strand.
TTTTTTTTTTTTTTTTTAGTTGCTGTTTGGTTTGGTTTTTTTTTTTTTCAGTTTCACCTCTCTCTTCTTCTCTTCTCCTGCAGAAATGAAGCGAAAGGCACAAGGAGGAAGGGTGGAAAAAAGAAGAAAAGGAAGGAGAAGAGGGAGATGAAGGGGGGGCAAAAAACTAATAGAATATGCAAGAAAGGGGAAGGGGGGAGAGACGGGGAGAGAGGGAGAGAAAGAGGGGGAGAGAGAGAGAGAGAGAGAGAGAGAGAGAGAGAGAGAGAGAAAGAGAGAGACCCAAAAAATGAATGCGTTTAAACGGGAAGCCTAGCAGAGCAATGTTTCCGAAAGGGGGATCTGCACGAATGTCTGTATATAGTGAACTTTGACACTACTATTGAAACTGACACGTTTCTATGGAGATCGCTGCCTTATATGGAGCTCGTGTCAAGGAGCCAAGAGAAGGGCTGCTGGCAACTGATAATCAAAGGCGACTGACTGGTCAGAGCCCTGAATTGGGGGGAGAGAAAATGGGAGGCTAAGGTTAGCCAAGCCTCTTTCACTCCATTGGTTACCCCCCCACCCCGGGCTTTCCGACACCCCCCCTTTTTTTTTTTTTTTTTTTTTTTTTTTTTTAATTCTCCGCTACCTAGTGACTGGGATGGGGAAGGGAGGGAAGGAGAGAAGGGGGGGAGGGAGGGCAAGGAGAGGGAGCGGGGATTCTTCTGACAAGCACAATTTACATTGAGATCTCCCTGTGCTGCTATTTACTTTGAGATCTGATTAGTATGGGTCGTCTACGGTCCCTCTACCCGCCCCCCCACCCCCAGCACACACATGAACAGAGGAGGATGCATTGCGATAGGCAGAAAGGGGGAATTAAAAGGAGCTCCCCATGAAAAGTTAGTGTGAGGTTTTTGGTTTTTGTTTTTTTTTTTTTCACCTCCATGTCGGAAGTCGGGATTTCTCTCCTGCTTTCCCATTGCAAAAGCCAGTCCAGGGGGTTTAATGATGGAGAAGAAAACACTCGCGCTGCACGGAGGAAGCGGCGCGCTTGTGGGCGCACCCTTGCATACACGTGCGTGAGCGTCCACGCACATATTCACATCCCCATATGTGCTCCCATCTCACCTTGGGCTATTTTTGCCGCCTGTCCCTTCTCCCTCACCCCTCATTCCTCACCTGACACTCCCACCCGCAGCCCTGAAGGACTCCGCGCTTCCCCGGGGGGGGGTTCATCCCCTCCCCTTTAATTTTACTTTCGGGGTGTGTGAGCGGTCAGAACAGCCCCAAACGCCCAGCACGCAATGCCCTCCCCCCAGAGCCCCTGATCTCCCAAAGTGAGTCACGCCGCGTGGGTACGGGGGATGCGCGGGGGGGATGGTGGGGTGTCGCTCCCCTTCCTTTCTCTCCGCTCCCCTCCGCGGCCCGGTGCGGCCTCGGCCCCGGCGGAGCAGGAATCGCTGACGCCGGCTGCCATCTAGTGGGCATCGAGCCGTCGGGCCGAGGGAGCCCTGGGGGGGCCACCGAGGCTGCCTACCGCCTTTCACCCCCCTTCCCTCTTAAAAAAAAAAAATAAATCTCTCGCTTTTTAAATTTTTAATATAAAACTGCGCTGGAGAGAATAACCTCTTCTTTCTGGTTTCTACTTCTCTCACTAGCCTGCCTTCCTGGCAGCTTCCCTTTGCCAGAGGTCTGAAATCAGGTTGAAAGACTGCATGTGAAAAAGAAGAAACAGACTGTAGAAACTGAACCCCCCAAACAAAAAAAGCCCTTAAAAAATAACACCCACAGCCTGCCCTACTGGACACCCTACCCTGCTCCTAGCTCCCATTAAAGTTTATAATCAGATTAGAAGCTGCATGAAAAACCTGCCGGAAGGAAGAAAATGGATGAAATAGATGACAGAAGTTTTATTGTAATTATTTATTTTTGTAAAGTAATGTTGCTTAATTAAGAGTGAAGAGAAAAAAAAGGCCCCTAACTTTGATGTATCGTGATCATGATATTTTCTTTCTTTCCCTGTCAGCTCTGAAATCTGAGACTGGGAGCCGCCTGGAGAGAAGAATCCTTCATCATTTCTGAGATCAGAATAAACGCTTGATTTTACCCCGAAATAATGAAGAGATTTTCAATGAGTGCCTTGACCAAGCCGTCTCTGTTGTATATTGCATTGATAAAAAGGATGTTATTGACTATGCAACAGTAGGCTTCTTTCCTCTCTCTCTCTCTTTCCAAATAAACTCTCGGTCCTGTCTTTTGGTCAGTGAAAAGGTGAAACGAATAAGATTAAATAGGACAAAAAAAGCAAGCTTGGTATGTATATCATCTAGATTTTACTTCCCAGACTGTGAAGAGGCGCAGAGTAAAAGAGGCAGAGCAAGGCACGGAGAGAGAGAGGGGGGAGAGAGAGAGAGAGAGAGACAGAGACACAGACACAGACAGAGGCAGAAAGCCTGAGAGAAGGTGGACGGACCCAGCAGCCGCAGTCTGGCTCCTCCCGGACCGGGCACCCTGCCGACGACCCCGACTCCCCGGGCCACCCCAGGCAAGTCGCCGCTTCCTTCCTCGTGGTTTCGGGGCGGAGGGAGGGGTGTGGGGCCGCGACACTTGGCGGGGAGACCTTCCCCAACCTTCCCCCACCCCTAGGCTACCCCCCGCCTCACCCACTGGCCTCATTCAATTTGGGCATCCCGTTATTTTGGAGCAGTGAGAGGCGCATAGTACTCATTTTGTCCGAGATTTTCTCTCCCCCCTCCCTTCCCTTCCCTTCTCTTCCCTTCCCCTTTCTCCCTATAGAAACATGTGTGGGTATTTCCACTGCCCTCCTCTCCAGATTATGAGCGTGTCTCGCAGAGGTGACCCACGCGGGTAAGGCAGGCACCGACCCCACATCCTAGCTTCAGCAGCAGAGGAAGGGCGCCGGGGTGGGGAAGTGCAAGTATTCTATCGGTCTTCTCTTTCACCTGCTCTGTTATTTGATCACCTAATGAAAAGATCGATTGAGGCCTGTTTATCTGGGTAATAGTGTCAACAGATTACAGGGACAGCAATCAGATATTTCGCAGCCAGGCTGGGCGCAACTGTAATCCGGAGGGGGGCCCAAAACACGCTCAAACTGCGTTGGTCTGGGCAGCTGGAGTTGTGCAGCGGGGAGGAATTTTCTCCCGTTGCCTGACTGGAAACGCTTGGTGGTTTTCGTTCGTTCCGTGTGGAGGAAAAGCAATTTTTAAAAGTGGGTTTTAGAAAAAGCAGATGGGTAAAGGTCCGGTGAAGTTTGTGTGAGTCCTGAGGAAAACCCATCTGCGACGTCCTGTGGTTGTGCAGTAGCCTGTTGGGGAGGGGAGCCGGGACGCTGGGCATCCATCAGTAAAAGTACTAGCCTCATGCCTCAGCTGACTAGCTTAAAGCACAGTTCAGTCGAAGAGAGGCATTTCCTCTCCCCGACAAATTACTGGGACACTTAGAAATGGTCACAACTCACATTTAATTGGGAAATGAGCTTTGATTCCTTTTTAACTTCTGCAGATCTGGAATGCGTAAGGGAGACGGCGCTGGGGACTTGGGGACTTAATTTTTCCCTGTAGCACCAGACACTACTTTCCCCAGGCCAGGGTCAGCGCTGGGATCTGAAGGTGGTAGAGTTTCGACAGGATTCAGGAGCTGTTTTTGGTGGTTGTGGTTGGCGTTTTTTCCTTTTTTTTTTTTTTTCCTTTCTTTTTTTTTACTTTTTTTTTTTTTTTTCTTTTTCCCTTTTTTTTTTTTTTCTTTTCCCCCTTTCTGTGTCTTTCTTCTCCACCTCCGCCTCCCTCGTGTAATCTAACCCGGGACAGAGCTGATTCCCCTCTTTTCTGCAGTCCTCTTGTCCCCTCCGGAAAGCAAAAGTTCCTCTGGACATTAGTCGTGACAATTTTTACACGCTGTTTCTGGTGTGAAGGAAGGCGGGGTGGGGGGGGGATGGGGTGGGTCGGGTGTGTGTTAGTGTATAATATAAACCCCAATTGATGGTATTATTATTATTTTGTGAGTGGTCGGGCTGCATGTAATTTGAGCTGAGATACGTAGTCTGTGTTTTCCTAAACAAACGTTAGGTGCCTGTTTCATCTGTCAAGCTTCACAAGGCACCATATATACTAAAAAATGTACTCACACACATATGGATGTACTTATATACATGTGTATATATATGTATATATTTATGCACACACATAGGAAATGGGGTAGATGGAGGACAGTAAGTGCAGACTTACACAGGGTGCAGTGAACAGCTCTGACGTGTAAAAAATTGTCCTTGTTGTTCCCAATTCTTAGCCTTTTTAGTAGTTCCCAGCTCTGACCTGTAGATATCTTCAAGCCAGAATACTGGAAAACCAGAGGGTCACACTGGGGCTCCCCGCAGTCCCCGTGTATCCCATGGTTGAAGCCGTCAGGGCGGCCCCTCTCCCAGGCCGGGTCTTTTGTAAAGGGGATGTGAACAGTCACAATGAGACCACCCCAGCCTTAATCACGTGTCCCAGCTCTGCTGCCCCCCAGGGTCTCACAGCTGGGATGGGCACAGCAGTGCCGTGCCAGGCCTCCATAAGCTGTGGTGCCCAGCCAGGCCTCATTTCCCATCAGTGATGCTAGGACCTTTCCTCCCAGGCCTTTTTTCCTTTCGCCTTTTTTTTCCCCTTTCTTTTTTCCTCACTTTTACCACCTCCCCCCCGCCAGACCTGAAGGGTTAACCAAGTTTCTGGAGGAGTGCAACACACGATGTGTGTGTGGAAAATGGTGCTTTTCGAGGGGGGATGGTCGCCCTCTGCCCTGAGCAGGTAGTCTGGGGTGAGTGGCATCATCCCAAGCAGACAAGAAGTCGGACTGGCTCCTTCTGGGGGTGTCGTGCTGCTCACTCGCTGCCTCCTGTAGCACCTACCAGTAGGTCCTGCGGGACATGCACACTGGGCCGCTTTGTGCCAACCTGCTGCTTTTCAAAGGAAACCCAATGCCAGGGTATGTCCACCCTGCCCCTGGCATCCTGGGTGGGTATCTCTCCCTCCCCTCCAGGTATCCCTGTCACTGTCACCCAAACCCATCAGCCAGGCCATTTCAGTACATTCCAAGGAAGGCGACTGGCCATAGGAAAGAGGTCCTCCATCTTTCCCTGCTCAGCTCTCCAGCCCAATCCCGCACATACTTGGGCCACCCCATCGTGCACAGCCTGCTTTATTTATCTATTTAAAAAAACCCCAAAACCTCTCTTTGAAGCATACTCCTTCCCCCTGCCTCCACTGCGAAACATCATCCTGGGGTCACAGCCGACATCCCCGCGTTTTCCGAAGCAGCTGCACATCACAGCGGGTCTCACGACCCACGACCCACGAGAAGGGTATCGTGTGTCTCACCCCACCGCTGTGCGTCTGCTGCTCCTCGCCCTCCGCGTGTGCTTAACCCAGAGGTGCGACTGCCCTTCCCCTCCTGCTTCCCTGGAATTATTTTAGATGGGATTTGCAAAAAAGCGGTGTGACAGCGGCCCCCCCCAGCTCCCCCTGCCCCGCCTTCGAGAAGGCAATCTGCCATCCCCACACCCTTCCCGGCAGCGGGGCCGCGCCGATCCGTGTTTGTCATTTGTTAGCACTCAAAAGTACCATACTCCGGTGCCAACCAGAAAGCAGGAGGTCGCCATCCCTCCAAACAGAAACGCCTGAGCACCCGACAGTCTGCCTTCTTTTCTAATACGAAAAAAAAAAGAAAATGAATAAAGGAAAAAAAATTAGATTTGTGTCTGGAAATAAAAACCAAACCAAACCAAAAACAAAACTAAAAAAACGCCAAACCTAACCAACAAACCACACAACAAAATAACCATGTCTGCTTGGGGAGGGGAAAGAAAGCACCCAAAGCAAAGGCCACTTGTCTAAAAGCACAAAGGAACATAGCAATTCCCAAGTAGAGCTCCAGGAACAGAAATTAATGACCTTTTGATGCAAATTAAACCTTCCTGTATAAGGCAAATCTGGGAATAATTTTCAACACACTGGTGAATCCAGGATCAAATATTTACATTCGACAAAAAAAAAAAAAAAAAATCTGCGGTGGTTTGAGCGCCGAAGCCAAGTGAAACAAAATTGTACAAAACGCACTAACACGAACCTTTGCATTGAAACAACTGTGACTGAATTTTAAACTTTCGGCTTCTGTTAGGAATGAATTTGATGGGTTTTATGATTCCGAATTCTACTGGAGATTTTGATGAAGAGCTGACGTTTGGAAACGAGTTTGTAAGTTGTGAGATTGTCCTGACAACACTGTCAATGACAGTATGTAAAAATTTCCTTAATACTTACCTGTCAGAGATCACATTTATTTTACTGCGGGGATTAGTCCGTCAGGAGTAGATTTGAGCTGGACTTTCCATAGACCAGAGACCGGCTCCAAGATGTTTAAGTATTTAACGTCACTTTCTCCTCTGCAGCCGAGATAAAAAGGTGCAAAAGTATGTTTGCTAGGGAAAACACAGCAGCTCTACAACAGTATTTATTCATCAGAAGTTGATCTGAGTAGTAAACCTTAGCATTTCCATTGAAACTGTCAGGAGCAAGATATGTTTATTATAGCGTAATTCTGTCTGCGTGGGGAGGACGGGGGTGCGCTTTAGATAAAGTTTAAACGCAACAGAATAAACACAGTAAATCGCTCCAGCCCAACACAAAAGCTGTAAATGACTGCTATCTGTTTTACCACACCAAGGATTTTTTAAAATAATTATTCACACGTTTCTAGGGCTGAAGCCCAGGCATATCCAACAGCGTCGTTAGAAGGTATACAAAATTGCCTGATCCTATCAAATGGGTCTAGAGCTATATGTTTTATTGTCAGCTCCTTCCACTGAATCTTCTGAAGCTGAAAGGGAAAAGGAAAGGGCTTTTGTCCGAGTTGATCCTTGGCTATTCTGGGGCTCAGGTTGGTGTGAAAGGGACGAGGAGGTCGCTTGAAATCTCCTTTTATCTACTCCTATTTTGTCTCTGGATCAGCAACTTTGAATAGACATTACCAAATCGCTCGTAACGGAAGAAAAAAAAAAGGCAAAAAACAACCATGTGTGTGTGCTCTGGCAGCTATGAAAATGCTTTTGCGCGGGGCTGCCTGGCCACAGAGGTGCGTGCCCTTGGATGCGCGCAACAAGGACCCGCGTGGGCGACCCCCTGCAGCCCGAGCCCTGAGTGACTGCGGAGACACAGGCGTGTCCCGCCCTTCCCATTCTGCCGCGCCAAAATACTCCCTGCATGGGGCCGGGTGGTCTGGGGTGGGGAACAACCAGCAGCCCTGAGACTCCTTCTCAGTGCCCGGGCGGTGAGGACCTTTCTCGAGAGTTGATGCTTGGAGTCGTAGCGCGGAGAGTTGGCCCGACATAATTTTCCCTCTCACTCTTAGACCTCTGGATTTTGGCAATTTGCACTTATTGGGGGTGCCTGGACTGGGAGATAGTCCCGGTCCCCAGAAAGATTAGATTTTGGAGGGAACTGCCGTTCTTCGGTGGGCAGCCGACTCCACTTTGCCTGCTGCCTGAGCCTGGTCGGCGCGCAGGCACCTACGGAGGTGTCCGTGGTTTTCTGGGAATCATCTTGCCAAAGCTATTATTTTCTTGTTGTTGTTGTTTGTTTGTTTGTTTGTTTTAATTTATTTATTTATTTTTAACAAGAAGTGGACAAAATTGAGGCCGCTGGAAAACAGAAAAAACTTTGTTCTAGAGGCTCAATTCAGGGCACTATCTCTTCCTTCCTAACAGCTCAGAAATCGGCGTTTCTTTCTCAGTCTGGGATGCTTTTGCTGTAAATTCCTTCAAGTGACTACTTTGTTGCTAAGGCTACAAGTTCCCATCCCAATACACAAATCTCTTCCACTCTAGGAGAGTTCCAGTCCTGGGCAGAAGTCTTGACTCAAGAGACTTACTTCCAGCTCCTTGGAGTGCCTCCCTGTTAAATACCTGCTTTAATCTGGAGGTTCAAATGATGGACTAAACAGTCCTCCCTCCACCACTGTGTGTCACACCCCCCTCCTTCTCTCCCGAGGTACGTTTTGCTGGGACTTCTGGTAAATAGATGGCGAGAAGAAACTCAGTCCAATAAGGATTAAATTAAGTAGAAGAAATCCAGCCGGTGTATATTTTGAAGCTCCGACGGGGCGTCAAACTGATGTTTAACACATTTTTTCCACTCACTGTGCACAAGTCCTCAGCCTCCATCATCTTGTTTAATTTTTCCACCCTCGAGGAGGCGGCAGTCGTGCGAGGTGGACAGAAAAAGGCTCGCCCGACCCACAGACCTTTCCCTGCCCTCAAATTCCATGGGGAAGGGCAGGAGTACACCGTGTCCACAGGCAGGGCTGGGAACACACACACACACACAGACACACAGACATACGGGCTGCTCTGGCACAGAAGGACCTGCGAAGTGGGGTGCTGGGTGGTCATCCAGGCTGTCCCTAAATTCAGAGTTCGAGTGGGAGGTGAATTATTTGGTGGTGGTGTTTTTTTTTTTTTTTTTTTTTTTTTTTTTTTTTTTGTGTTTTGTGTTTTTTTTGTTTGTTTGTTTGGTTGGTTGGTTGGTTGGTTTTTTTTTTTTGAGGAACTTTACCCTTCTCCTTCCTCCCCACCGCCCTCGCTGCTTCCTTGGTTACACTAGTAGGGAAAATATAGTTTTATCTCCCCCAATCAGCAGAGTGGACACATGTTTGTGGCACGGCTGAGCCCTCCAGCACCACCAAGATGGAAGAGTGACTCTCCTGGTTGCAAAGGCATAAAAAACCCCCTCAACAACCCCCTCCCCACCTAAGCCCTCAAACCTCCCCAACAACCCCTAGAGACGCCCTTCTCCTGGAACAGTTAAGCGTGACTTGGTAAACGTTTGTAAATGCAAATAAGAAATGAATAAATAAACCTCAAACCAGGTAGTTTGGGTATAATAGTTTAGCAGGACTAATTACAGACAATGAAACTGAAATGACTTTTCCAATTAGCTGCTGGTTGGAGTTTAGTTGGAGGAAGTGTCAGCTCTAGAGATGGATAATTGCTTTATTGCTCACAAAACTATCATCTATTTAGAACATATGTGCTAATTATTCTGGATGGGCGTCGGAAAAGAGACCATAAATCTACTAGCCCTTTAAAAAGGTCTAGGGTACTTGCGAGCCACCTAACTCCTTTCCTTGCAGCATTAAGGGCGAGATTCGCGCCTGGATGGTAGTATTTCCAGAAAATTAGAATAAAATAAAAGAAACAGAATCAACAAGATATATGCTAGGATATATTTGAGACCTCAGTGGGGTAAAGGGAACTGAGGGGGGAAGGGTGGTCATCTCCAAACGAGGAAAACCTCTTTCTGTAGATCAAAATGGTGCAATAAATCACTATCATAAACCCGATTTTCCTCTTTAGCCTTGCACTATCCCCCCCCCCCCCAAGATTAGTTTAGAAATCTTTTAATTGGATTACTCTGAAAAATTAATCTCCTTTGGGCTCGCTAAGTTTGTGTACCAAATATTTGGAATTAATTCAGTGCCACAAAATGCACCCGAGACGCCTTTTGTTCGAACCCGCCAAGAAAATGGACAGGTAGGGAAGGTGGCATTTTGCCGTACGCATTCGTATTCCCTCGCAACTCTCCATACGTATCTATTGCTACGTGTCGCATTGTACGGCATAAAATTGCTGTTGTAAAGGAGATAAACAGAATTATTTGCTGGACTGTGCTGTGGGTCAAGACACGAGAGAGGGGAGAGGAATTTCGGGGAAAAAAGATACAAAAAGGAAAAAGCTTTGGCAGCCCATGTAGGAGTCCCAAAGGCGTCACGCACTACGGGAGCATCCCTGGGCCGAAGCGGCTTCCCGGTGCCCTCAGCCTCTGGACACTCCGCGGGTGCGCACCCGCTCCGCGCCGCTCCTCCCGCCCGGCCCCGCTCCGCTCCGCTTCCGGGGCTGGCCCTGGACTTGCGGCTCTTTCGGGGCCGCCCGAGGGGAACTCTCCATCCTGGGCACCCGCCGAGACCCTTAGTTTCCAGCCCAATTTGAGTGTGAGCAGCATCCTCGCGAGGTGTGGTTGATTGCGGCAGGGGCTGATAGAGGCGTAATCACTTGTCAGGGGGCGGTGGTGACTCTGTAACGCACCGTCTTTCTCCCCGCCTTTTACAAGTGGAGACGTGCTGTCTTCCTTGCTAAAAGAGCAATGAAGCTGGGTTCATTTATATATTTTTAATTGTTTATTTTCCCGAAAGGAAACGAACCTGCGGCTTATTCCCGGTGATTTATATGCAGGTTTTGACACTGCTGGGAGTCCTGGGGGCCGGGAACGGTTCCCCCCGGCTGCGGGGGGAGAGGTGATGAGAGGGGAAGTTGCTCCTGGTAGGAGCAGGAGGCAGGTACCACTTGTGTGAGTGAATATGTGTGCGTGTGAGCGGAGGTACAGGCTGAGCAGGTGAGGGGGCAGCACAGGGGGGGTACGACACTGACTGGAGGATGAGGAGTATGAGGGAGAGGATGATGAGGGTGAAGGCAAGGACGGGTTTTGACCTCTTGAACACTGATCTAGATCAGAGCAGCCCAGACCCAAATCCCAACCACTCTTGCGCGCTCTTCTCACCTCGTAACTTGAGTGCTGCACTTCCAAGTCAGCATTAAATTTTCAGTGTCAGCCGCTGGTGAACTGTGAACCGCCGAGTGGGATTATCTGCGTTTAATAAAACATGTGACACAGACGTGCGTGAAGTTACACGGAGGGAAAACTTGCAGAGCTTGCAGAGCAAGGTGCGTACGTGGCGGTGAATGTGTATACCCACATCCCACCCGACAACCTGAGACTGGGGCGTATCACATGAGCCCACACCTCGAAACTCTGTACACAGGCGGGACACCAGCACTCGTATGCAGCCGTACACCGTAAATGCACAACACGCGTGATATCTTTGCATGGACGTGCATAAACAGGTCACTATTTCCAAATGGAGTTTATGTACTCGCGAAACAACCCTGTGGACTGCAGTAAATTAATTACTCCGGTGTACATCTTAATTACTCTGTCATACATCACCCAGGATCCCCGCTGACCTTGTACCGCCCTTGTGTTTCTCCCCACCGCACACAGGTAAAAGTTTTTCAGCCCCGTGATGTAGCTAAGCACATTGACGGAGTCTTTACCCCTATTCACATGAGGCTAAATGAATTTTAAAGTCCCTTCTGAGACAAACGAGGAATTCTCTCTCTCTCTGTCCCCCTGTCGATCTGCGTGTGCTATGGATATATCCTGTGGAAATTGTTTACAGTTTGGAAGACTCTAATCTTGATTTTCCAGCTTTGAGCTCCCTCTGGAAGCGGTAAGAGCAATTACTCCGTACTACTGTACATATTTCATCGCCATGATAGATCGCAGGTGTTGCAGCTGCTATTGTCTGCGTCCTTTCAGCAGCCTCGCAGCGAGACCCCTGAGAATGCTCCGGACCCGGGTCGGACGGTGACCCCCAGACGCCGCCATGAACATCCTCACAGGCTGGGGGTCCCTCCACAGTAACTACCCACGGAGGTGGATAGAGGGGCAGTTGGCGTCCTCACCTACTCTTCCTTCCTGCCCCTCTCTGGCAGCCCGCTGGCCTCTACTGCCTGTACTAAGCATAGAGATTCCGCTATTCGCCCACGCGTGGAATAGGTAGCTCGTGCGAGGACAGGCATCTTTTTCGGTTTAATGTCCGGAGCGCCTAGCCTACGGCAGGAAGAAGAGACCCCTGAAATGAGCGGGGACTGCCCTTCAGCCCGAGGTTGGAAGGGGAGGGAGGGTGAGGTTAGCCACTGGGCTGAAGGACCCGAGTAAAAACGAGGTGGAGAGGACAGGCAAAACGACCCCGAAACAGGAAAATGCTTAGAAACTCCGAGCAGTGTGCATTTGGCCAGAAAGCATCTGGGATGATGGCTTTTAACTTGGGTTGTGCAGTGATCCTTTGGAGAGTTTGTAAGGGATGCATCTACAGCGAGCTACAAAGGTGCAGGGTGGAGTCAGGATGCAGGGGAGTCCCCAAATAGCACTAAACTCTGTCACGGATCAGTCATGATGACGTATGACACAGCACAAGGGACCATGATGAGTGACTGGCACAAGACATGGATAGTGGACCAAAGTCTCTTTGACAATTTTTAGTTATATGTCTTGGGGGGATAGTTTTACATTTGTGATCCGTTTATTTGGAGCCAATTCCGGTAGAGAGACACATGAAGCAGACGGCTGACTCTGTCTAAGTAGGATGAAGACGGGTTTAACTGGCACAAAATGTGGCAGAGGGCAATCTGAAGAGGTCACAGGTTTAAATGCAAAACACTTGGCAAAAACACACCTTCTATTAGGCTATACTTACTTAAGCAGGACGCGCCTGGTTTCTCCTGCCAGCCCAGGAGAGGGATGGCTGATCCAACGTATCTCCGCGCTGCTCCCGCAATCCTCTGCAGAGCCTATTAGGCACCAAGCACCACCGTATCCCGCGTTGGGATAACGTCCTGTCCCATTCGCAAGCTCTGGCACACCGCTTATGTCCTTCTCATCACGCGTGGGCTTTGTTGCGGACTACGAAGAGCCGAGAACCTGGGGTTGGGTCGCGCCAGGTGCTAGCAAGGGAGGATAGAGAAGTCGCAACCCTGCATGTCCTCCGAGCAGGCAGAAAGCAAACCTCTGATAAACCCCTTGACCTGAGAGAAATGCGCCCCCACATGCTCTCACTACGAGGTGGAGAGCCCGAGTTGCTGGAACTGCGACTTTTCTTTTGTTTGCCAACATCTCGAGCTGTCAGGGGGAAGTTTCTTTATTTTCTTTTCCTTCTTCCTCGCCTATCTCCTCAAACTTACGCCCTTGTTGGTGATGTCCCGAGCAAGAGGACCCCGGTGACATTTTGAAGGCGATCAGCACCCCGAAACCCGCTTGGGCTGTTTGGGAACCCTTGCCATTCCAGTGGGGATCCCTACAGATTTCTCACCGCGAGGGTAGGTTCGCGAGGCTCCCTCTTCACTCGGACCCGCCAGGGACATTGATAACCTCTAAAAATCTCCAGGGAAGGCATTCCAAGGAGCAGAATGAATGATATTGGCCCCGAAGAGTCACAAGAGGAAAAACACCTTTCAACCTGACACCGAAAAAAAAGAAAAGAAGAGAAAAATCTGATGGACCAGATGTTAAGAAGTTCACTAAATATGTGAACAGGTGATGCAGGGAATAGCGACATTGTCAACAGAATACATCTAATTAACAATTACTTCATTTGATTCGGAGGATGAAAAAGCCCTTTTAAATCAGTCCAGATTTACTGGCCTAAGCGCAGCCAATTTATGAATATGGAAGCTGTATTCAGTCTGCCTTTTTTCGAGATGTCATCTGAGGGGTAATAGTTAGGTGAAGTAATTTAGTTACACTGTGGCAACTTTTATAGTCCCTTTCTCGAGAATTTAATTCAGTGCCTCTTCATTTTATTAGGAACAGACCGACTCCATCAGCGGTCCTCTCCGTTTTTAGCGGCATGTCTTCTTGAAGCAATTAGGCTCCCCAATCGCATAGTTCTCCCGACCCCAGCAGCACCACCAGATCCTTACTTTATCCACCTCTTAAAAAATAAAACATGACTCGCAAGTGTGTAGGGTAGTGAAACTAACATGCAAGCGGGCTATCAAAAATATTCCTTTGCCCTTAGGGTGGGAGGAGTAAATAAATAAAGTAAAAAAAGCGTCTCCTCATAGCACCACGGCAGTTTACCCACTTCACGGTTTTCACGCTGTTTTTCGGCGTGTTGCCGAATTCCTGTCTGTCCCCCACCGCTTTCGGAGAGTAGTCTCGGGGGATGGATGATGCTCCCGGTTCCGTCCCGCTCCCGAGAAGCCGGTGACGTCCACGCGGGGAGGGACAAACCAGCAAAGGTGCGGAGGCTGGACCCGTGTAGGCACCGCAGCCACGCCACGTTTTTGGCGTGTGTGGGTTTTTTTGTTTGTTTGTTTTGTTTTGCTTTGTTTTATTTTGTTTTTTGTTAACGGGGGCCAGTGTCCGGCAGCGGCGTCGCTCCCGGCAAGCACCCTCCCTCGAGGGGATACCTTTGGGTACCACCACGTGATTTTTAAGTCCCAGTCGATGGTATTAAATCCCTGTCCCTCGCCTCGCGTGGGTTTCTCTAAAAAGTGATTCACAGAGGGGTGCGAGGACGAAGGCGGAAAGCAGGTCCAATTCTGCCAGCCCCTCTACCACCACAACCAGGAAAAATCGCTGCTGAGGACAGCGACTCCCCCTTCTCCCCATTTCCTCCCCGCCCCAGCCCCACATCCATTCCGTGGAGCTGAAAAGGGGGGTCAGGATCAATGCGGCTGGTGCCCGATCCTGCAAAGCCTGCGTGGGGCTTCGGAGCCCCTCCCCGTCAAAAGTCAGTATCTCAGCCACTCGCCCATCAAGGGTAAAAAGAACATTTCCACCCCCCACACTACTGGAAGCCCACGGTGGAGGGGGAGGCAGTTCTGGGGAGCTAATGCTCAGCAGATAGAGCCATCCACCCAGAGCTTCACATAGCATGAAGAAAAATCTCTATAAAACTAAATAGGCAATCAACTGAAAACTATCCTCTTTAAATAAACTGATTCCTTAATATTTTCCCAGTGTTGCTGTAAGTTGTTGTCTGTGATGTCCCCCAGGGCTCTTTCCTCTGCTCTCTGATTTGGTGTATAAAAGCAGCTCTGAGTGATGGATTACTGTGTCATTGCAGCCTGCGAAGGATTAATTTGTTTCATTGATTTCTCTTTAGGCAGATTGCCAGAATTCTCTGCTTCCCACCTTTCTGCAGGACTTCCAGCAGTAATAGACAGTAATAGCCTAAGACAAATCAGCCCATTCTTGTAAAAATAGAAACACAAAATCCTGAAGTCCCAGGAAAGCCATAAAGAAGTTTTTTACCTTGTGCTGTAAAACCACTAATTGTAAAAGTGAGTCCATCTTCTCTTCTTTCCCCAGTTCCCTTTTGTAAAAAGGCTGCAGTGTCCTGGGGGGAGTTGCTTAGTCTCAAGAGCAATTTCAACCAGAAGCTGGATGTGAACAGTGGGCATTTGATGGTCACAGAGAAATGTTTTGTTCATGCTCAACAGTAGGGATAGGAATTACAGGAGGATTGCATAAAACTCACAGTTCATTCTTTCTCAAAATCATCAGGCTGATCAATTGTCAATCCATCTGGGCTATTGAGAAGAAATGCAGTTATGTCAGGTCCTGAAGATGCTGGTCCAGTGTGCGGGGGGGCTGGGGGTGGGAAGGTGAATGGGACTGGACTTTCCCAGATCAATTAATTTGCATGCTTTCAGGACAATCTGATCAGGCCTTGAAGTGCCGGGCTGTAATGGAAAAATGGTACCCTTTTCAGTGCAGGTTGTGGAAGGGTGAGGGGAGAGAATGAGGTCTGCTGCTGTTATTCTGACCACAGCTTTGTTCTTTTCAGACCCGCTTTACCAACAGGTCAACTGTACTCATCTGTTTGTTTCCACAATGCAGCACTAAATATTGTATTGATGTAGTCTTCACAAGTTAAACTTTAGATGTAATTAGTGCTCTGGTAAAAATTAATATTGTTATATGTTAATGTCATTCCAGCTTAGGCTTGCATAAAACTGTGCTGTACCATGCCAAAACAGTACTTTTAGATATCATGGAGGGTAGAGAAGTGTTTGTTTCACCTCTGTACCTGCCTTGTGCTGAGAGTAGCTCAATAGCTACTTTCAAAGGAATAGTAAATTTATTGTACTGGATAGCACAGGTCCACCACATTGCAAACCTGGGGAATTCTGAATTTATAGCCCCCCCCCCCCCTTCTCTCTGGGAGGATGTTAGCCTGCTACTTTCTATTTTAATTTTTCTGTATTTTCAAGTGTAATCCAAATACCATGACTTGGGTCACAGCATGATTTCTTTGATATCCTGCCAGAAAATATGCCTTGTCCTGCCTGATCAATGTTCCTGTGTTTACTTGCATGAGATCCCTCTACAGTGTGTTGAGTCTAACTTTCCTTTCTGTACTTAACACAGTTTTTGAAGGAACTTTAATAGTAGTATAAAAATTTCACTCTAGTGTTCACTCCTGGGAATCCCTAGAAATCCCTACTTTGTCTGGGGAAACCTTACAGCGTGGGTTAGCCTGCAGTAAGAAAAGGGTGCTGCCTCCAGGCACAGCAGCCTGGAAAGCACTGGTAACCTGGGGAATGCTGCAAACTTCCCGTCAAAGGCCTCGGTGCTGTAACATGGCCTGAAGATATTAATCTCTGCTCATGGCCATAATGGGTCCACCTGTGCTCAGACGGTGTCAAAGACTCTTGAAATGTCCCTGTGATCCAGTATCAATGATCCAGTGAAGGACTCCCCGACCAAGGGGAGGTACCAGAGGCATCCCCACCTACCCTGAGCCCAATGAAAGACTACTCAGACTTCACTAGAGAGATCAAGGGTCTCCTTCTCTCACTCTACAGGACTTCTGCCACCTGGGGCTTCTACCACCACTCATCAGAAATGTATTCCCACTACTTAGCAACGTTGCAACGGAGGGAAGGAGAGGACAAGATGGGTGCATTAGTTAGTAAAATCAGGATTTATGAAGACACTGTCACTGCCCCATTATGAGTCCATGTCTTATCTGTGGAAAAAAAACCTGGATGAACATGTCCAGAGCCTCAAAGAGAAGATTGAAGAGGGTCACCAGAAGCTAAGAGAGGAACTTAAGGAAGGAATCTTCCATATGTCACCAGGACAAACAAGAGTCTCTGCTATCAGGAGCAGGCAACCCCCAACTAAGGAGAGAGGATACACTCTTCTGGCATAACACAGACCCTCTGTGCCTGACATTCCCACTCCTGGTGGTTTTTCACTGTCAAGTGACTTTGAAAGCAAAGACACAAAATGCAACTGTTCACATTTTTCCTGCTCAGATAGTCAAGCTCCAGGGAGGCTTGGCTCTGAGGGCAGGGCTTGTCTTGCTCGGAAGCAAATGCTCTCATCCCCTCTACCCCTTTCTCCTTGCCAATCCTTTTCAATTTACACAGGGGAATCCTTCTGCTCCTTTGCTAGGCACTAAGGAAAGTTATGCTCTTGATAAATAATAATAACAATATTCTGGGCTTAGAAAGTCTGAGTCAGAAGTGGAGACAGATTTCCACCCCTATCTCTTCCATTTGCAATGAAACAGGCAGAATCCATCACAGACCAAATTTAAAAAGCTTAAGTGAAGCTCACATCCCTTCATCCCTTCAGGAAAGAAATAGTCTGTTAGATTAGCAAATATTAACCTCTCACATTGTTCTGGATGTAGCATTAATGTCTACTGAAGGGACAGCTGTATGACCATCACACACACTAACTATACGTTTGGGCTGTCACTCTATCGATCGGGAGAAGTTTGTGTGAAGAAGCGAAGAAGTGCTCTCCACCTGGGAGCAAAACAGAGATGTCTTATGACTGTGGCTATAGTTGGAAAAAGCCATTTGTACTCTGTTAAGACACACTTTTAAAAATTTGTTTCCCATTTCTGGCATTCATGGTGCAGATGGGCCGAAATCTGCATGCTTCACCCTGCAGTCCTGCTGCATACAGACCACACACAATTTCCAGCTGTGACCTTGGGATTGGCTCATCTTTGGGCAAAACCCAGACCTATGCCAGGGTTGGATTTGCACATAAGTAGATCATTGCTTGGACTCTACTCACATGGGGATTTGGGATCCTGTGGGATTCTCCCTGACTCTGCTGTAGCATAGCTGTTCCCATTTAGCTAATTTGGAAGAGATTTGTCTGTAAGATTTTTCTTCCTTACCCCTAATCTACGAAAAAGAAGAAATAGGGATGAGCAGCAAGTTTGTCAAACTTTCCTTTAAAATATGAAAACTTCATGCTATGAAAACACAGATTGATTGTTTCCTAGGATTTGCTGGGTTAGATACAAACACTGGGTTTGACTCTGGTCACACTCTGTTAGTCTAACTCTTATAACATATGAATTCTACAGAAGTAAAAGTTGTTTCAGTGCAATTCTTACAAGAGACTTATTTTAAGGGATCACCAAACACTTTGCTAGGGCAGTCCTGGTCTCATCTATCACATAATGTTCAAACCATTAAGTAAAACAAGACAAAAGTTAGAGCAGTTGCTTTAGAATTGGATCTTTGAGTGAAGGTGGTTTTTGACTGCATTGAGTACAGTAAAATTATAAGGGTATGGGACTTGCTCCTAGCTGCAGCAGTGCTGAAACCCTGCAGTTCTGGAAGATGTGAATATTGGCTTTGGTCAGCCTGAATCAACAGGTATAGGGAAAACAAAGCCTACACAGAAGAGAAAAAAAGCAGTCTCCTCTGATGGACACAATAGGGATTTATGTCTTGCTAAGACATCTCTATGTATTTTGTATAAGAGCACTACTAGACCTTGGGCCCAACTTCTGGATAGTATAAAAGAAAAGTTCCTAACTGAAAACGTGAATATTTAGGCAGATATCTGACACTGTTTTTATTTTTTTGTGTTCAGCAGTGGAAAGTAGCTTTTTTGTCATTATTGGAGGCCATGCGTTTGTAGCTGTACGTATGGGTAGGCAGGAACTGCTGGATACGTGAAAGTTAGAGGTTAGGTACTAGAGGGCATCAGTCCTGCTACTCTCAGCTTACCTCTAAGTCATTAGCTCAAATGGCCAGATGAAAGGTTAGAAAAAAATACCTTTGTACCCCAAGGTACCCAAGACCTGACACCATTATTTGTCTGAAAACATGTTTTCCCAGCAAGTAATTTGATTTTTCCATCAAATGTATTTCTTTTTACTTCACCTAGAAATTTGAGGTTGCTTAATGTATAAAACGGCATTCAAGTGGTTAACACTAATGCACTTCTGAACAGTATTTGGAAAGGAAGTAGTGTCTCTTGCCCACCCACTGACCTCTGCTATTATGGGGCTTTTATCCTGGCAGCAGTAAAATTCACCTCTCTGCTGTATGTGTTGCTATATTGAAGATCAAAGTTCTGCAGTTTGCAGAACCGTGGAAAGAATACCATAATTAAATATATTTGTTTAGTTAGAACTCAGCATTCAATGAAAACAAGATTCTGCTTGTCCACAAGAAGCATGAATTAATACTCCAAATGAATGAGCAGGAATTGCTTGTTTCACATTTTACAACCATTGCTGTATTGATACTTTTTTTTTTTCTAAGTGAGTGAAAAATATGTGGCTTACCACACTAGTGCCCCATTACTACTATCACAGGCAATTTATTAAAAATGGTTGGATCCTGCATAGTTCCAGTGCTTTATGTAGCTATTAAAGTTAGCTATACCAGTCATTTCTTTAATTTATATTATGTTAAAGGAAGTTAAAGAAATGCAGTTCTGGGTCTAAGCAGCTTTTCAGCTTTACTGTATTCCAGCATACCCAGAAGACCATCACTAGGAAACCACATATGTGTGTTAGTGGAGATCATGGATCTAGAAGGGAAGCATGGTTGTTTCATTCCAAAATTCAGAGATTTTTAACATGACAACCATTGCACATGTGCATGAGACATTCTTTTTAGAGAGCTCAACATGAAGTTTCACGACCAACTGCTATGGGCCTCCTTCATATAGAAACAGTGACAGTGACTTTAACTGGAAAAAGTGCATAGGTCTAGTCCATAGAGCATATTGCACTAACATTACATTTTGACCTGGTGTGTTCTATTTTTTATGCATTCTAAATAATTTTTGAATTGACATTAGCAGTCAGAAAGGACTCTAAAATTAACTGGGATACTTCTCTATCAAAATTGTGTTTTATTTTCTAAGTAATGTTTCCAGGTTTTCCCCTAACATTTGAATAGTAAAGACAAAAATATCATAGCATTTTATGATGCTTTTTGTCATTTTTCTCAGCTTTACTAACTGAGGAAAAATTATATCACCAGTTTTGCCACTTTGGTTTTTAATTTTTTTTTTGTCCACTGACATGAGGGTATCCTACCTGGGCTATGAGCATTTCCACAGATTTAGGTTCAGAATGCCATGTTTTTACTAGAATAAAATATGTCCCAAGACCTGAGTTTTGCTCATGGTTGCACTTAAGTTGTAGTTTAAATTTGATTTGATATTGTACCTTTGAAATGACTACAGCTTTAGAGAAGGTGTAAAATGCAGGCAGTGATCCTTTGTGGTCATTATAAAATAGAATGAGAATGCCGACAACAGTAGGAACAACATCCTGGCTATATTCCAGTTTGACTAACTACATCCTGCTTTTCTAAATTAAAGTTTATTTGTAAGCTTGATTCAAAGCCTCCAAAAAACCCTATTTTTCCATTGCTACTTTCTGGACCCAGACTGGCTGTGTTTCACTGTTAAGTGAAGCCATTTCCATGTCCTGTGTTATTTTTTTAATGAAGAAATAACTTTTGGGTTTACTGTAAAAGTGTAAAATTAGAGTCTGGATGGCCAGTAAAAATCATTAAAATCCTTCTGTCTAAAATATAACCAAAATATATAATAAATACAATGTTATCACTTACCACTTCTTTCTCTCTCATATGGACCCCCCACCATGAAGAAAATAAAAATTACAGTGGTACAAATGTAAATGAGAACAAGAAGCAGTGCTCTCTCCATGGACCTGCTCTGTAGGTAGGGGGAGATGCCAAGAATAAATCATCTCACAGTGTGGGTGTGTCAATCACTTGAAAATTGCCTGATTCAGTTGTCAGGATATTGAAAACATATATTTAGGAATGCATGAGATAACAATAAATAGTATAACAAACAATGAATTAAAATTTCAATATACGAGAAACTGCAATTAAGGTACTTTCTGCTTATTAATAGCTGCGTGACTCAGAAGTTTTGTTTTGCAGCAAAAGCCTGAAAAAAAGAATTAACATTAAAAATCCACAATTCTGAATATGATTAATACATATTAAGCTACAACTTCTGCACAATTTCATACTTACAGTGGTTGTTTCCTTTGCCATCTCTGTCTGTAACTATCTATCTGATTCTGCCAGGTTACTGGTAAAAATAGAGAGTTGGAGGTCACACCTTATTAAATAATCATATAATGTAAAGATGCTTCTCAGCATCAGAGAGTAAAGCAGTTGCTCTTTAACAGATGCCACACTATATGAATTATGTAATTTCCATGGTTATAAAAAAACAGCTCGAGAAATTATACTGTAACAATATGATGTATGCTAGGATTGACTACCCCAAAAATCCTTTCAAGAGGAAAAATGGGGTTTTTCTGCTCAAGCTTCACATCCTAAAGACTTCTATGGAGGAAAACCTCACATTCAGTTGTTACCTTGGGTGATCACTCAATTTGTGTATTAATTATGTGCATTAAATAGTCAAATATATTCCTTCCAGTATATATGAATAGTTTAATTTTTTTCTGCTGAAAGAGAGATAACTATCAGAAAGAGTAATAAAAGTCACATAATGAAATAAGAATACTAGAAAATCTGAGGATTTTAGTATAGTCCATTATTCATTTGATTCCTGGCAGCCTTTATGATTACAAATCACTTGATTGACTAACTACACATTCTCAAAGTGAATTATGAATCAGGTTCATTTTTCCTGGTTGAGAATTGGTACATGTTGTAACTCTTCCACTTTGTGATATATCAAGTTCTTGTAACAGTAATAAGAGATATAATCAACTCTTTATTTCAGGACAAATAAATTGCCTTTTCAAAAATGAAATGTGGCTGCTAACATTTTAACAGCGTGCAGTGTAATTCCTTCCTGCTATTCTCAGAGTACAATCTGCTGTGATGATATATCTTTTGAATATTTGACTTTGCTGAAATTATTTTAAGAGCCTCACACCCTCAGTTCATGCACGCTGACCTCAGTGGAGATTTGGCATTGGGACTAAGAGCAGTAAGTGGTTCTTTTACTTTCTGAAAACAAGCCTCAGACACTGAAACCCTGGGCCAAAATTTGCCCTCTTGTACCTGGCTCTGATCTCAGCTTGAAAATGTCGAACAGTTTTAAAGCTGTTTAAGTTTACTTTGAAGCAAAACCAGCAACAACCACCACCACAAAACCAAAAAAACTCAAAAAAACAAAAAACCAAGTAAAACCAAAGAAAAATCTCCTCTAACGGGTTCTTGACCCTCAAGTCCTCTTGCATGAAAAACTCCCGCAGGCTTCTGTGTGAATTATGCAAGCAGAATGACTGGCAGGCTAGGGTAGGGCTTACGTGTAGAACAAGTGCACAATCAGATCCCAAATCTCCCTAAAATAGGTTTAGTGTGAGGTGCATTTCACCTTCAAATGCCTACAGAGAAACAAAATCAAAGAAAGAAAAAGAAAAAAAGAAAAAAAGACCTGTCTGAGACTGCTCAAAATATGTGTGAGTGAATGTCCGAGTAGAAAACCACTATAAACAGCATTTGTGCTTCACATCTGCCTGACAGATGCAGCCAAGAGTGCTGGTTTGGCTTTCTGGAGTGTGGTAGTCTCTGAATGTTTGTGTCCCAGTCAGCAGAGCCAGCTCCCATGTGGGGTGATGTAGGCTGGGGTACATCACAGCACCGAGCCTGATGGTGTTCAAGAGGCATTTAAACAATACTCTCGGGCTCATGGTGTGACTCTTGGGGATGGTCCTGTGTGAGGCTAAGGGCTGGACTTGATGATCCTTTTGGGTCCCTTCTGACTCAGTATGTTCTGTGATTCTTTGATGGTATACCATTGGGTTTGAGGGACAGGGTACACCACATCCTCTGGTACATGTGCTGAAAGAATGCATCTTCCCATATGGGGTTCTGTGCTGCAGCCACAAGACAGGTCCAGGTTTTTCAGGGAGGAGAGGATTCTTCTGCCGGTTAGGGAGGGTATCCTGGTTGGATGTTTATTTTAGCTCCAATGAAGGGACACACTGATGTTTAGTGGGTTCACGTTACTTATAGAACAATTTCAAAGACTTCAAACCCCTCCCTTTCCTCTCTCAAACACAGAAGCACATTTCTAAAGCAGGATCTTGTGGAAGAAAAGATGTAATACCACTTTAGTTTTGGAAGACCTTAATGTGGTCATTCATTTTAGAAACAATGATTATGGACTTCAGATTTCTTCTTTATTCATCTTTCTATCTAATTTCTAATCTCCTAATAACCTTAATTAAATGCTGAGTGGTTTAGAATATTATTAAATAGCTTTCATAGGATTTTTTAAATTTCTGATTACATCATGAGTACAGATTATTAAATATTCCATTCATTTTAAAATTATGATTAAGCGGATAATACCAAAAAAGATGTTAGCAACAATTTTAACTAAGCTGTGTTAATTGAGTTAGGGGATAAGAAATGAGATTTAAAGGGTGAGAAATGAGTGAAATCAAAGTCTGCATAGTTTTAGAATCAAGTGGATTAAGGGAATGGTCAGAATGGAGGAGGTGGAGGGTCAAAAACTGAACGAATGGTTCCAATAGAAAATTCACTTAGTTTTAGGCTACATGTCTGTCTTTCATAAAAATGGATTGCAATGATGTCTGATATGATGTGGTTAAACATGAAAGGTAAAGAGTGCTTGCTATGGATCAACATGCTATGCATTGTGCACTGCCAGGCAAAGGTATGCAACGTGAATGGACACAGAAAAGTCTGCTCGAAAGCTGCCACATCTGACAGCGTTGTGTCCACTTATGTGCACAAACACAGCAGATCAGCCTCCAGCATGCCTGGGTCACACAGAGTGGGATCGTTGTCTGAAGCAGTAAATGGAGCAGCAGTGAGACTGCAATGGTTTTGTTGCCTTCGGTTTACCATGGCAAGTGTGGGCCTTTCCACGTCATTCACCTGTCCTGACATTTGTTTGTAACTACTATTTGTCAGCATAGCATGAATTTTTGCTAGGTTATTTCTGTTATTGCTCTGAAATATTGTTTGGGAGTTAATTACAGCAGCTTTTCAAGTGACCATTTTCTTCTTGGTGGCCATCTCTCACATCGTCATCATGCAGAGGACTTTACCTGAGATGTTCCCAGCTCACCACCTCTTGTAGCAGGAGCATAGCTATAATCTGTAAATAGGCAAGATTTTTTTACTTGTATTCCTTAAACAGCAACCAGAGAGTAAACGAGTAAACAGAGACACTCTCATGCTGGAGGAACTTCTGGAGTCATCCGTACTTACAAAAATTACAGCACTCATTGCAGTTTCCTAATGGGGATGTGAGAGGAAACCAGTACTTGTGAAGCTGAGACTGGAGAGAAGAACGACAGGAAAGAAAACAAAAAGCAGCATACAGAACTTAATCTGCCGTGAGGGGATGATGGAGGTTGTGTGACTTTATTTGAAAGATGGACACAGACAGCCTGTTAAGGACAGGTAATATACATGACAAACAACTTGGTTACCATGAGCATATCACTTGCACATGAATTCCTTACACTCAGTACACACCTTCTCTGGAATGTTTGCTGGTTTCAGAAGTTTTGTACTGATTCAGGGCATAAAGAGAAATCTAAAACATCATACAACCCAAGGAAGCTGGAGGGAGGCTGTCTGCAAAAAAGCAGCTCTTTAATCCCAGAGAGGAAAGCATAAAATTAATTTGAATTTAACCAAGAATAATAAAATACTGTAATGACTGATGGAAGCATTAGTTTTGCAGGCTTAGTTATGTAGATTGGGATTCAATATGTACCTTTTTCTTCTAACCTTAACAGCTTTAATTATTTTTACAAAACAAAACAAAACAAAAATCCACCACCAAAAAACCCCAAGCCAAACCCCAATACATCCTTACACACTATTAATAAAAAAATCAAGTTATCATTGATATTTGAAAACAGAAGTCCTAAAGAACATATTGCATTCACACCAACTACATACAAAGCAGAATGTTAATAACATTAACCTTTACTCTATCAGATATTTTCGAGAAATACCAGTATATTTTTTGCAACGGCTCATATCTGTCATTTAACTGACATGTGAACTTTGCTAAGTTTGCCAAATCACTGAGGCCTGAATACCATTCAGCAATGTTAATTTTGTTTTCCTATTCCAGCTTTTACACAATTATTCTCATGGCAATCATTCTAGCCTTGAGTATAAATAATACTTCAAGTGGTTTGTTGATATCCAAAAAATGATGCATATCTACATTAAGAGATTCTGGAATCTAATGGGAGAACCATGCATATATTAAGCTGCAATGACTATTTCCTTCCTCCCAGATGGGAAGTAGTACCGGGTAGTACCACAGCATACACATTAATTTTATTCCTTCCACAAATTTTAACACACATTATTTTTGCATATTTTGAGTCTCTGCCTCTTATCCAATATCCAGGAGAGTTAAAGAGAATTTTGCTGCCAAAAATATCTAAATCTTAACTCTTAAGACCCTGGGTAATTCTCAGGTGAGCCGAGGAAGAAGAAGTGCATGGGAGCAGTTCTGCTCTGGAGAAGAGTAAGACAAGAAATGAGACTTTGGTAGGATAATACGTCAAGGATTAACAGAGGCAAAAATAGAGAGAGAGTAACTTTTCTGGTTCTCATATTTCAGTCCTATAGACTGAGCATGTTTACTCTGAAGGTTCTAGCAATAAATAAAAAGCACATTTAAAATGAGGAGGATTACAACCAAAGAATAATGAAAAACATAAATCCCAATATCTGTTCATCAGTGTTGTTACCCCATTAAAAATTAGTCTGTAACAGATTTCTTCCTAAGTCTGTGGATTTCCTGCACATTATCTTCCACAATTTTTATTTCATAGTACTTGTTTTTTCAAATTTCAGGCCTCTTCTTCATTTTTCTTTCTTTTTGGTGCAGTGGGACTTTTTTATTTCCTTGGGACCCAAGGAAGCGTAAGGAGCACACTGCATTGCAAGCTGAATGTTTATGTCGGAGTGAGTTGTGTGGGAGCATTTTATGCAGTGCTTCATAGATACTCTGAAGGTTAAGTATAAAATTGGAATTGTTGATGTTTGCAGAATAGCGGGGCCTCATCTGGAAAGACTGGTGGTCTGAGGTGACACAAGGCAGTACGAAATGAGGGTTAGACTTATGTGACCACTGTTTTTCTCTTTACTGCTTTACTTTCTGGGTTCCTGTAAGTTGGTCTTTGTATGTGTCTAGACTTCACAACATGTACTCATCACTTACAAGGAGTTTTAAGTCAACATCGGTTAATGGCTGTGGCTCTGAAGACTGGAGTTTAGAGCGAGTACTGAGTACTGAGTCTTGAGAGAAGTCCTGGGGGGAACTGGCTTAGAAGAGTGCTGCAGGTTTAAAATGGAATTGTCCCTTTACCCTGGTTCAGCCAGAGGCTGTAATAAAATATCTATTGTATGCAGCTGGAAGCAAAATTACTCCTCCAGCTCCAAAGAGGAAAATACATATCGACTAGTGAGGATGTGGATGTGGTGTGCATGTGGTGTGCTCCACAGCCCATCACCCAAAGCAGTTCCCAGGAGAAGCCCAGCCTGTCATATACACACAATGCAAACTGGCTGGTTATGCCTCTGCAGGACTTCAGCGAGGTCTGTGGTCCTCTTGACTGTATAAAGGCTTCCTGAGTTGAGGAACACATCTGTCTCCAGAGTAAAAAGAGGTTCTATAGCAGAGGCACACACTGCTTTATTTGAGCATCACATTGCCCCGACAGGTCAGCGCCAGTTATATAATGCATTCTGAAAACACAGATTTGGTGGCCAAACACAACAGTGCATACCTAGCTGCAAATCTACATGTATATTGATCTTTTCAGTATCTGCCCAGTCTGTCTCAGTTTTAATTTGACCCACCTACTGTTAATAAATACCTCAGAGCCCTCTCTGTCCCCGCTGAGTAACTGTGGTCAAAACATCCCTACCTTAGATATCTCATTTAAGTGCTATCACTAGATGGGATGAAGTCAGCCTTTATTTCAGTAGTCCTTTTTCTGCCTTTTTTTTTTCTTTTCCCCCTCCTTCTCATCAGCATAGATACAATTTTTGTCAGGATAACTTCTGTTGTGTCTGAATTCTTCTTTGTGCTCTTCCCAGCATTTCAGGCAGTGCTGCAATGCAGCATCACACTCCTCTCTGGAATGCTATTCCCTCAAGACTCTTGTGGCACAGAGAGATGGGTAATGTTTTCTGAGCTTCTTCCTCTATTACCATGTTTTCTACAGAGGATCAAAATGGATTATTTTCATCTTGACATGCAAATGCCTAGGCTGTGCCCTTGGCTGAGGTCTCAGAATTGACTAAATAAGTGAAAGATATGGAGGTAGTAGCTTTCTAATATCACGTATGGAAGTTACAGCCTTATTTCTCAAAGAAAAAAAAAAGAAAAAGTGTCTGTAGTCCCCCCATTATGCCTTGAAAAATAATGAAAAGAGCCTAATAAAAATATTTCCTCATGTACTTATTGAATACTGTATTCACATACAGTCACTGGTCTGCACAGAAGCAAATGAACATTGTGTGCAGCTTGACATCTTACTGTTGTACTCCAATCTGCGCATTTGCCTTGCCAAAATATCAATGTGAGGAAAAGACAAACGAATAATATTATGAAGTCAGATTACACCCCCAAATATGAACATTTAATAAGCAATGACATTAGAACAGAAGTAGGAAAGATTTCTAATGCTGCTTGAGAAATCCTTCCAGAGATGAAAAGGTCAAATTCTTCACCAGTTTTCACTCTGCACTACCTCCATTAAGTAAATGAAATAGTATGACCTGCAAATCGGTGCAGGATGCAACTCACAGAATATGCCAATACACCATAAAAGTCATTGTGCGGTTTCATGTTAATATGAAAGAAATGGTGTCTGACCAGAAAAGCATGCACACTGACTCACTGTTTCTAATTATTGTAATAATCTTTTTCTGAAACAACAGCAGTGACAAAACACTACCAAGAAATTTCCTCCTGGCCAGCATTCTCCACAAACCCTCATGGCTATTTACTCAAGTGAGCAGCCCAGAAAGTAAGTTGTTAGCCTAAATGAAAATTATAGCAGAAAAAAATATGTCAGCCTGGGAACTGAACTAATAAGGGAAAGAATACACATAAGGTTGAAGGTGCAGTTTTGAATCTTGGGAAGAATAAAGGAGAGCACAGCTCCTGAAATTAACTCATGGGACTGAGGTAAACAGGAAAAATCCGCATCCATCACTATGTCGCACGTAGCTGATGAGTGCAAGACTCAGCAGTGATGGCTTAAGCACTCCTTTGCACATTAAAACTTCAGACTGTTTATGGTTGGCAGTGAATTAAGTGTGGATTGACAGTTTAGCAACCTGGTGCTACTGCAAACCAACGGAACGTTCTTTGTTTTTGGTTTGGGTCCAGGAAAAGTGACAAGATAGAGTAAGGCAACCTGGGTGCATTCTTTAAAACATTCCTGAGGAATAAACAAGCTGTTTGTAAGAAGCTTGGAAAGCACTCCAGTGCAAGGTCCTGAGGCAGTTGAGTGGGGTGAGGAGTTGGAGGGGAAAGGTGATAAGCCACACCGGGCTTGCTCTGCAGAGCCCCTGGTTGCTGTTCAGGCTAAGGCTTTGGACAGAGTCCACCAAAAGGCCTCCTGCCACAAAATTTGTTACTATGAGAGTTTTGGTTGGGCAGAATTTTATTACAAAATTTTCCTTTTGTCTTATTAAAATCTATCCCACCCTTCCCTTCCACTCCAGGAGGAGGAATATTTTGTATATATCTTGGTGAAACAAACACACAAATTTGAGGTGTTGTTGAAATTCTTCCTGCCACACAAATTCATTTTCCATGGATAATGTATTCAGACTGATTTGCTTTTCAGAGCCAGGAGCTCAAAATCCTGAATTTATTAAGCAAAGTAATAATTGCAAATTATATTGGCCAACTCCATTAAAAAAAAAAAAAAAAGAGTATTAATATAACTAAAAGGGTTAGAAAATACTGACTGTTAACTTGGGGCTACTGCAGATATTTTAGGAGGTTATATATCTCTGTTCCACCAGAGGCAGTAGTTTTCATTTTAAAGGTCTAGTGAGATACCACAATTGATGGGCCCACCTAACAACATATGTTGGGCTTGTATTGAGTAGTAAGACATGGAAAGAAAGTGAAAGAAATGCTTAGTGTCATAAAAATTTGCATCTCTTTCTAGTCATTTTTTAGTGTATAGAAATGAAACATAACAGGGTCAGAACATGAAAGGATTTGACTCTAGTATTTGGGTCAAGCTAGGCTATGCCTTTAATGGACAGCATATTTTGACTCGAGTCTTACAGAATCTGAAATGCCTAATTAACAATCCTATGGAGATTCCCCAGGAATGACTTGAGCAGCTTAGCTGATCCGAGTGAAACCAGTGGCAGGTGACTATTCCTCCTTTAAGATGCCCACAGGTTTCTTGTCTGACTTGGTCCTTTTTGGTCATCAGCAGAAAGGGGCCCTGACAGTTGGCAGCGTTGGGGTCTTTAGTGCAGTGCTTGTCAGCTACATGAGATTTATTTGTTCTGCTGGATCTGTACATTTTGTTAGAGGTACCCATAGGATTAATTTTCAATCATGGTCTTCTTCACAAAAAAAAAGCACAGCTCTCTGCTGCTAAAGAAGCATTTTCCTCTCTGATACATTTGTTCCATTAGGAAATATTCTGTAGTAGATTATATTCTCCAGGATCTCTCCAGTTGAGATTTGTGGGTAATTATGAGAAAAATAAAGATAATATGCTTGTAAATGTTACAAGTAACAGTTGCAGTACTAATGGTGTTTCATGGACATAGCACCATTAGAAAGTGATGGAGCTTGCTAAGTTAAAACTCTAAGGATATTTTTAACATACTTTTTACTGAAAGCATTATGACCTGAAGGATGGGATTCAAGTGCTCTTCAAGTTACATTCCTGTTTCTCTCACATGTGCTGGCTGTGGTCTTGAGATGGTCCATAGTGCTTCCCTTCCCATAAGGGAGATGCTTGAGAATCACTAGCTCGTACTAGCCCAGGAGAAGCTTCACCAGTTTGCGCTATGAGAGCCACAGTGTAGCTGAACTTCCAGGTCATGCCATCAGACACTTAAAACTGTGCCTGCCTGTAGTTAAAGCCTTAAGTAATCTGCCTTTGTGAGGTGGGGATAAGTATGATAAGTTATTTAGCATTTGGAAGGGACTTTGAAGACTTAGGAGCTGTGGGAGTTTACATCCCACTGCAAACCGAGAACAAACTGTCTAACAATTATTTCCTCACTTCTTTTCTTATAATTTGCCTTATCAACAGTCATTGCTGTGAAAGGAGTTCCACCTTGCTGAAAAAGGTCACCAAAAAGGAAAAAAAAAGACAGGCAATTGAGATGTTTAGTGTGTAAACACTGAATTTGTCGATCAACTTCTCCTTTACTGAACAACAAAACCCTATTTTGCTTTTCAAACAGATTCACAGATTTTTTATACAGATCCAAATACCAGCATGCCTTAGGACTAAAAAAAAGGATCAGTCTGCAGCCTCTGGCCTTGCCCACCTGTGCTATGAATAGCAGACACAAAGGTAAACCTAGTCCTAAGGTATCACAACACAGTTCCTCCAACTGGACATCAAACTGTAGTTTAGTCTTGGTCTTTCAGTTAGGTTAGGACACAGACCAGTTAAGTCTTAAACATGCACTAAGTCCAACTAAAATCATAGATAAAATCAGAAAATGGAATTTGAAATCAGCAAAACTCAACAAAGCTGAATAAGTACTCAGCTAAATCCAATTCTCTTGGTATTTGTAGAGTGATGCTTGTGAGGAAGCTGTTTTGGGAACTACTCTGGGTAACACAAAACATGTTTCATGTGTCAGTGTTTTGATATGGTTTGAGAAGTTCCTGTCACTTTTGTTACATATTCTCAGTGAAATTGCTGTCATGACTGATGACCTCAGTAGCAAAGAATGAACTAATAGGACCTGTATCACTAAGAATCCATTGCTCCAACAAAACTAATGCCATAATGTTTATCAAAGCTGTTGAAGTAGTACAAACAGTTACAACTAAACTGTACATGCCAAGTAACAAGTGTGTTTTATACCCTAAAGTGCAACACTGTCAGGCAAAGCTAACTGCAGAGATTCTAGTATGAGCAGAAAATGCTCAAATTAAAAACCATGTTGCTGGATCCCAAGTTGCATCGTAACAATAATGTAAAAATGGAAAATCAGGTCTGTATTTCCTTGCTGGGGTCTCAAAGCTGATTTTGGGGCTTTGGTTGGCCCTACTGCCTTGTAAACTGCAGAACTGTCTGATTTTACCTTATTTTAACCTTCAAAATATTTTACTGCTGACAAAGAGGACAGATCAGTCCATGCACTGTGCGAGAGAGGCAGGGTCTGGGTCTCTGACTTCTGAAGATGCCAAGGTGATCCTGGACTGAAGTGCCTCTAAGGCTCATATCATGCAGGTGGCTCCAGCATGCAATCCACAATGCTGAATGAGCAACTGGTGTTTCCTACCCTGCACCTCAAACTGGTTTCAAAACAGAAGACAGAAGCATCTATTCACTCAGTAGACAAACAACCACATGAGTGTAAGTCTTATATTCTTCTTTTTTGTTTTGTTTCTAGGGGAATGGAGAAGGGAAACACTGAGTGATAGTGCCTGCCCCCTTTCTGTAATGCAATAGCTGTATTGTCGGAGCAGTGACAGAGGAAGAGGGACACATGGGTCCCATTTCCCCCTCTGCCTCGGGCTGCTCAGAACCACGTTTACTGCCCTTTAGGGTAATGGTTGTAGTCAGTGGGAGGATTCAGGACAAGATGAGCCAGTGAGAGAAGATGAAAGGGAGCATGGCTCCAGGGCTCAGGGCATCGTTTTAGTTCTACTCTTCTCCCAGGGTGGTTTTCTGTTTATTTAGATACTCTTTCATGTAAGCATACAGAGTCCTGGGACTGGATGACACAATGATGGTGGTTTCACCCCTTTCTGCTGACCCACATGACGTAGACTGGGCCTTGCAAAAAAATATATGAACACACACTGTTTTGTATGAATTGAAATTGAAGAGACTGAGACTATTCAAATGATAAAAATGAGTAAGAAGGAATATAACAGCACAAATTAAGGTAATGAATTGTGCTGAGAAGGTAAAACAGGTCCTTCTGTTTATCCATTTAAGGAAACATGAATTTAATGAAGCAGAAAGAACGAAAAAAGTGTAATCAAAGCATATTTTTTAAAATAAAAGCTGTAATTAACTTGTTGAACTCAATTGCTACTAGGTATAACTTAGGCCAAGAAATTAGTAGGATCCAAAAAGGATTAGACATCTATATGCATAATGAAAATATTCATAAGCTACAATAGGTAGAATATTATCTCAAACCTTATTATAAAATAGCTTACCTCTTTATACCAAGTGAATCCTGCATACTTCTGTCTAGTCAAGGACCTTGTGAAGCACCTCTCTTTTTATTCAGAATCGTTGCTCATCTTCCTTACTAACCAAAAAAAAAAAGAAGATAGCTAAAATATAATGCATACCTCTGCAATATTTCTGTTCCAGAAAGCAGTTGTTTTATCCCTGACATGGAGGAATGATTTTACAAAGTTATATGACACTTGTATACGTCTTAATTTAGCATTTTTACACTGTAATTAAAATTCAGCCCTGGTAAAAAAAGAGAGGGAGAAGCATGATCTGACCACCCAGCTTGGAATGAAATGTTGGAGCCATTTCTGTAAGAGGCAATCCACAACAGTGAGGGTTTGATTTTCCACTATTAGTGTACTCTTATGTGCAACGGGAGTGAGCTGCCAACAAAGGTCTTTGCAGAATAGCAGTATACCAATAATGCAGTGAGAGAAATGGACAGCTATCAAATTCTCCATGTGTCATTTCATGAAGGCTGAGAATAAACCTTTCCCCTCCACTGTATTATTAGGTGCACAATGATGCTTGGAAAATCAGAGAGCACTTCAGGTCTGGGCTCTTCTTCCTCTCCCTGGACTCAGTTATTTAGAAATAAATAAGGACAGGCAGATCATAAAATGGCTGTCAAGGTTTTATAATTGGTTTTAGTGTCTGGGGGGCCAGACACTTTAAGGGAACACTAACTTACACATTAAATTAAGTCAATAGATATTTACTGTCTGTAGTAAATGTTGAATCAGAATTTAATTTTGATTTCTATAGTCTTTTCCTCTCTGATCTCTTTTTTGCTGGTCTCTTGGGCCATCTATATCTTCCCATTCCTGAGGAAGACTGCCCTTCTTGCCCCCGAACGTGACCCTAGGAGTGAGAAGACCCACTGGTTTTCTGTTTGGTGCTGAATATATTGTTTTATTGTTATGAAAACATGGAAAGGTCTTGCTTTGCTACCAGACTCACTATCTCACATTGTCAAATTCAGAGAAACAATCTCACCATCTTTATATCCACCACAAAGAATTGAGCATTGATTGGGCTCCTGAGTGTCCTTGTGCACTTAGGTATCATTAAAGTTTTGCAGTCTAAAGGTATTCAGAGCCTTTAGTGATCAGGAATAAAGAAAGCATTTTGTGGTTAAAGCTCTTTCTACAAATACAAAATTACCAGCTAAATTAATTTGTGAGTGATATTTAATAATTCCATAGTCCCTTTGCTCTTGGTTTACAATTTGTCACATTACTTTATAACTGTTTGCAAAAGCAACAAAAGGTATTGTAACAAGGATTCATTTGGGCATATTAAACCTGCAGCGGGATTTCAAACGCAGGCATTTGTCCTCTGGGATTAGACATCAGCAGCTTGTGGAATTATTTCTGACGTTTCATCCATCATACACTCAGAATAACTAAACAAGTTGGTGCAGTTCTCTCCCTGCTCAAAGAACAACTTTCACAGAACCTTCCCACCCTATTAGTGTCAGGAAATTGTACTTGGAAAGTTCAGAGAAAAAAAAAAATCTTCCTCAAGTGAAAGGCAGAGATGTTATCGCACGTCAATAATGTGCATTGGGAGGTCCACTCGTAAACAGATCTTCAGCTGGTGTAAAGTGGAATGACATAACAGGTGTAGGTATATTGATTTTGTTCAGAATTTTCACCATAGGAATGACTAGATTTTTAACTGTGAGAATCCAGACTTGCTCTTCTAATAATAACACAAAACTGGTATTAGGCACCAAGTGAGGAGGACTTTTTCTTTTCCTCTTCTTTGTTTGAAAAAGTAAATTTTAAAGCATATAAAATTTTCAGCATAACCTCTCATAGTCTGAGATTTTCAGCCTTCTCTTAAATCTCCTGGCTTATGCTTTGGTGTCCAAAATTTTAATTTCAACCATCTCATTCGAGGCCAAGCATAGTCAAACTAGATCAACTATGTTATGTAAATACCACAGCATGAGTGAACAAAAACTGTGGGCTACCTTATTATTAAGGGACAATAGCCTTTTAATCTATATTAAAAAAAAAAAAGACAAAAAGAAAGACGAAAATAAGTTTTCAAGTAGACCTTATATTTGCTTCCCATTCTTGAGAGACCCCCAAGGATATTTTGCATTACAGGAGGTTTCTCGACGTAACACGGTCTCACACTGAATTCTACAATGAAACACCTAAATTAATAGAAAAGGTAAAACCATCAAAAGCAATCTTTTAGAAACATAAGTTTAGAAATGTAAGTGCATAATCAGATAAATGAAAAGAAAGTTTTGAAAAGGATTGCAGAGGAGTAACAGGAGATACTGCTGGCCTGCTTCTTACTTCATTGTTGTTTTCCTTCAGTAAAAGTTCTATCAGCTGGGGAGAGTTACTCGCTTTGAAGCTGGTCTAGGTTCTCTGAAATAATTTTCTTTATTCCCAGAACTCCACTCCACAATGCCAGTGCAAACATACATCAGCTGCTGCACTGTACTTTAAAGAGTTACCAAGGACCTATCAAGCATTTTGGATCTCTGTCCATTATTTTCACGGAGTAAATTTGAAGTTGGGGGAATAAAAATCAGAGAGAGCATATAACCATTTTAGAAGTCTGTGCGTCTCACCTAAGGAATGAAACTCACCTACTGCAAATGAGAGATGAGACTGTAGGTAGGAAGTGCTAACAGGAAGAATGATCCCTTTCCCAAAAATAAAGCTTTAAAAATTACTTGGATCTTCACACTGATAATACAGTGAGTGCTGTGCACTGAGCTGGTATCAGCCTTACTTCTGTCAGGGGTAGGTGCAGTCCTGGCTGCTACTGCCCCTGGGCAGCACAGTGTGTGAGCTGGTTTCACCTGTGGTAGAGTCCCCTTAGAGTTAGTAGGGCTGAGCTGTGGATGAGTTGAGTAGAAAGAAGTGAATGAAGAAACTAAGTTTGAAATTCTTGCATTAATTCAAAAATTAATTTTGTGGTTATTGTTCTTACTGACCCTAGATTTGTGCTGTTTTCTAGTGTGCATGTATGTATCTGTGCAAAATGCAAGCTATTGTAGACAGACATCAACTTCTACAAACAAGTGTACATGTTTCCTGTGGCCTGAAGTACCTGATGGATAAAACTGTTATTGAACTTCGTATAAAATAAAAAATGGTGGAGCCATGAATCGCCTTTGCTTCAAAGGTGTCTGTGTGGCCGAGGTTTGTTAATAATGTTTGTGCTGTCCCTCACTTGACACCAGCAAAGTCAAAAGCCATCTCAAGAAAAAGACAACAAAGTCTCAAGTGGTCCCATGCAAATATATGAGAAAAGACAGGCTTTCCTGTTTACCCATGAGTTGTCTTTTGGCTTGTATGGCATTAGTTAATGTCAGTGGAAATGCTACACTGAATAATCTGAGGAAAAAGGGAAAAAATACAGATATGATTTACCATGGTGAGGAAGTCAGAAAGTTTCAGGCCATAACTTCCTAATGCTTTACAGTTTTCTAAATTTTTGGCTACCTAAAACCCATTTCCTAGGTGAACATAAAAAAGAAATTGACTGAAATGAGTGAGGAAGAGTTTCTCATATGTACAGTTAGATAAGTCAGGTTGCCGTGCATGTAGGACTTGGAAATTTTGACAGGACACTTTTGACCATTTCCCACAGCTGTCACCCAAAGCAAAACTGTGGGACTGCAGAGAAAGAACCTTTCCCCTTTGCTTCCTTTCCTTCACCCCAAAGCAATGAGATGTACTTCTAGGTGAGAATGTTGTCTGAATCTCCGCACTTGTATCCCGCTGGCAGAGATGGCCAGTGAAAGATCACTCAAACTCTGCCATTGATTTACAGCCTGGCTCTTAATCTGTCCTCCTTCATTAACCTATGTGTAAGTGCATGCAACTGATTAGATGTCTCCAGTACTAGATTTTAAAAAAATTGTGCTGTAGTAGGAACGAATCCTTGTCCACCAGATCAATTTCTTAATTTAGCTGTAGGTGTAAGGAGTATGAGTAGGTCCATGAGCCCTGGGAGCCAAGCTGACAATTAACTTTCTTTTTGTCTTTTCCATCTTGTCCTGGATCTGTTTAATTTCTCTGAGAGCATATTTTTTTTGAGCTGGGACAGAAAATAAGAGAAAAATGAGGCTGGGTGGGATGGTTTGGGAATCCAGCCAGGCTTTGCATAAAATGGTAGTTCAGACATTCACCCAAAACATCAGAGGATCAGTCATAATCCATGAGTCAGTTTTAAAACAGCATCAATATAGGAGACAGCACTGAGCATTTTTGAAGACACAGGGTTGAATGTCAGCTTCAGAGAGACACGTACAGATCTGAGTTGCAGTAGAGCAGAGACAGGCATCAACTTAGGGCTAAGGATTTCCCAAGACACTTTAAAATTAGGTTACTTTATTTATTTTTTATCCCTCTTGACTTTTTTGAAAATCTAGTTCGGCTTGTAAAACATTCACAAGCAAAGAATTGTGGAAGATAAATGTAACTGAGTACTTTGTAGCAGACAGCTTTTTTAATGAATGATCTATTTTTAATTTTTTTCTGTCTAGAAAGAGTGAAATTATTTTTCAACCTTGATATTGAGAGTTGGGTATGTAATTTATGTGTGACTCCTATGTGGGGGCAACAACTTTTTTTGATTTGCACAAGCAGACACAAATTGTTTGGCATAAACAGTTTTTGAACAACTGACTAGATGAAACTTGGTCACTTTGATTTTGAAAGTTGTTCTGAAGATGTTGAGAGAATAAGGCAACAGAGGCTGTCATTAGTAGTCCAGTCTCCTGTACTGATCACATAGTTAGGATGTCAGCTAGACTTAATATCCCTTTCTTGCACAAGGGTGGAAGCTCAAAGAGGATCTTTGCTCCATGGTGACCCTTGTTCCCTCCATCTCCTACATAAAGCCAAATACAACATTAAAGTTAGGCCATCCCTTGCCCTATATTCCTCAAACTGTTCTCTGTTCCTAAGCTACCTACAACTGCAAACTTTGAAAAGAGCTAAAAACTCAAAATGATAAGGAGAGAAGGCAAGAAACCTGCAATACCTCGCAATAGTCCTGCCCACGACGAGAAATCTCTTTCAAATAAAGAGGAGTTGGTTGGGTACACAACCTGAAATGAAAACACCAACTCTTCTGTATTGTTCTTTGTTTCCTGACCTTTTATATCCATGGAGGGAAATAAATACTTCTAGATGAGAGGGACTAAATTTTAGACAATTACAGTCTAAAGGTGAGTTGAGTCCCACATATTTTTTATAGCTAGATATTTCAATGAGTAATATTAAACACAGTCCCTGTCGAATAAAGATTAATTTTATAATGTCTTATGGTAGTACCTACACATATACCAAAAGACATGAAAAAGTTTCAAAAGGTTGTGATATCACTTCATGTGTGACAGTAGCTGAAGAGACAGAATAAGACCTAGGCTGCAGACAGCAGCTTTATCCTGTATTCCCAGGATATCTTCTGCCAAACAACTGGACATATTAAGAATACTAATGAGAGATACTAGGCTGGGCTCAGTATACAAAGATTTGGCTCAGGAGAGATACTATACTCACTAGGATTCTTTATAGCTTCTTTTAGGTTTCTGGCTTGTGGTCAAAGGTTAATAAATATACACTCAATTGTGTTTTGCCACATGCATGTGCATTATGGAGGGAAAATCTGATGTTAACTATTTCTACACATCAAGTTACACAACAGTAGAAGGGTCAACTATGGCAAAACCAGGCAAAATTGTGGCCCTGTTGATAAGTGCGAACTCGCTTTGATGCAAGTTGGGCATGATTTCCAAGTAAAATTTGTAAATTTCCTCACTGGACATTATGTTCTTTGTCTTAAGCATCTCAGGTCATAAATGCCTCAAATCAATATGGCCCCAAAAGGTATATGAAAAGGTAAGTGTTCAACCATTGTTGCTAAAACTATGGTTTTCTTACAAGAAAATTAGCCCTGACTAGAAAGTCTATTGTGTGATGCAATCACAAAGACCAATTGATCACTCCAACAGCCAGCACCATACAAAGAATTTAGAGTAAAATGCTCATCTCTAACCTGCACTGAGGTTCACCTCATGGTTTGCAGTCACTATACACATCTGTTGATTCAACAAGGCTGACAGAGAAGTATGTGTCAAGGTGACCTTAGCTGCTGCTTTGATTAATTGACTTTGTAATGTGTCTCTTTGAAGGGGGAAAAAAAGGGAACATATCATTAACCTCTTTTGGAAGAACTGTACCTCAATTAAGTATAATTATTTTTCTAGATTAAACCATTACAACCTCCTCCTATGCTAACAAATATTATCTTAGCTCAAATTTGATATCAGTAAAAAGATACTTAAAGTATTTACCTAAAACAGGTTGTGCTAGGGCTTGTTTGTTTGTGCGCTGCATTCTGGAAATGTGCCTTCTCCATTAGAATAACCTACAACAAAGGTCATACATTACGAAGTATTGAATTCTTGAGTACCCTGGCTTTGTAAGACAATAAATTACCACTAGTAAGTCACTGAATATTTACAAAGAGTTCTGAGCAATTCACAAATACTCAACTACTTTTTTCTAAATTTAGTTTTTAAAAAACTGAACAGACAAACAAAAAGACAACAACAAAATTTTAAGATGTATAAACTTAAGCTATATGAATTGTCCAACTATATTTATATACATCCTAAGAACTGAGTGGTCTTGCTTTATTATTATCTACGTATCATTTTACCCAATCAGAACTTTAATGTTCCTTTCTTATTCTGAGTATAAGACCATGCTATTCACACTGGTTTCCAAGTATGACAGATTCCAGCCCAATCTGATACTGTAGTTTCCCAGTGGTGATCACTCCCTCATCTTATGGTTGCAAAGAGACACGCAGAGAGGGATCACAAGACTCTCTCTAATAATAATGTATGTTTTACATGTACCCATATTCTAGCACTGAAGGTAAAATATTGTGCTCTGCTTCCTTACTTCGTCATTTTGTTGGCAAATTTTAAAAATTAATTGGCGATCAGTATAATTTCTTGAGCTTTTCTTTTCAATGTCTTGCAAAGATAATTTGAGCAGATCACCCCATGCCAAATAGCAGGTACATCAAATAAACAGTGATATTTGTAGTCAACATATTGGTAAAGGATTGAAAATGCTATTCTTCAAAAATCCTGAGTACTTTCCTTATCACGTGCAATTTGGACTGTGCTAATGCAATTGCTGGTGCGTGTGCTTTTTATATAGGCTCTTAGGACATTTAAATTTGCTAGAATATAGCTCTGCCAGGAGCTTCTATCTACTGCTTTTCCCTACTCTTCAAAAGATTTTGGTGTTAGCCCTGGATGCCAAGTGTGAGTTTCATTGAAAATCTGCAGATGTTTTCCATAGGCTGCATAGAACGGAATTTATGTTTTATAAATGAGTATACATTGGCTCTTACTTGAATATACACATGTACAATTCAAATGTACGTGAGCAATGACTATATCCTTTCTCAAAAAACCAAAAAAGTAACACCCAAACACATACTTTCTATAACGCTGAGAAATAAGACTTTGGCATTAGGGCTATCTCAGATCTGGCAGCTCTCATTTGTGCTGTAAACAAAGAGACAAGGGGGAATCTATAATATAAACACAGAGAAAACTCTCAGTTTTCATTTCAGTTTAATGATCCCACATGCTGAAAACAGGCATGCATCCTCGCTCAACCTGCAGACCAGGTAGCTAAAAAATTGGCAGCTGCCTGCAGAAAAGGCCCACCTTGCGCTTAGTCCCAGGCAGGCAATGTTTTCATCACAGCCATGGTG
Organism: Manacus candei; assembly: GCF_025592945.1. Classification (NCBI taxonomy): domain Eukaryota; kingdom Metazoa; phylum Chordata; class Aves; order Passeriformes; family Pipridae; genus Manacus; species Manacus candei. Next base: position 63,035 of record NW_026138064.1, read on the forward strand.
ATTAAAAGTCTGGGAAGGCTCACCTGTTTTGCATTGACCTAGACAAACACAACACAACAACTCTGCTGCTACTCAAGTCAGTTACTGCTTCAGCTTTCCCTACACTCAGAATTGCAGAATTGGTCAAGTTGAAAGGGACCATAGTGGGTCATCTGGTCCAATCTCCCTGTTCAAGCAGGGTCATCCTAGAGCACATGGCACAGGATTACATCCAGATGGTTCTTGAATATCTCCAATGAGGGAGGCTCCACAACCCCTTTGAGCAATCTGCCCCAGTGCATGGCTACTTGCCCAGTAAAAACTTATTCCTCATGTTTAGATGGAATTTCCTGTGCATCACTTGCAGATGTCTGTTGCCTCTTGTTCTATTGGTTGGTTTCAGTGAGAAGAGCCTGCTCCATTCTCTTGGCAACCCTCCTTTTAGATATCTATACCCATTAATGAAGTCTTCTCTCAGTCACGTCTTCTCGAGGCTGAACAGGCCCAGACCCCTCAGCTTTTTGTCGTAAGAGTGATTCTCCAGACCCTTGACCAACTTAATAGTTCTCCGCTGGACCTGCTTCAGGAGCTCCATGTCTCTCTTGTACTGCAGAACCCAGAACTGCACACAGTACTCCAAATGTGGCCTCATAAGGGCTCAGTGAAGGGGCAGGATCTTCTCTTTTGACCTGATGACAATGCTCTTTCTAGTGCATCCCAGGATTCTGTTGGCCTTCTTGGTCACAAGTGCACACAGTTGGCTGATGGACAGCTTGTTGTCCACCAGACCCCCCAGGTCCTTCTCCTCAGTGCTGCTTTCCAGCGGGTCAGCCCCCAGCCTCTACTGGTGCATGAGGTCGAAGCTCCCCATGTGCAGGACCCTCCATTTACCCTTATTAAATTTCAGAAGGTTCTTCTCTGCCCACCATTCCAAGGTCCCTCTGAAAAGCCAGAAGAACACTCTGGGATACTGGCCACTCCTCCCAGCTTTGTGTCTTCAGTGAACTTGCTGAGGAGGCATCTGCCCCTTCATCCAAGTCACTAATGAACAAGTTAAGCAACACTGGGCCCAGTACAGAATGCCAGGGGACACCATTAGACTCTCCAACTAGACTCTGTATCTTTGATCACAACTCTCTGGAATCTACCACTCAGCTAGTTTTCCAACCATCCAACTGTCCACTCATCCAACTCACACTTCTTGAGTTTGCCTATGAGGATTTCAGGAGGGACAGTGTCAAAAGCCTTGCTGAAGACAAGGGAGACGATATCCACTGCTATCACTTCATCCATCCAGGTTGTTGTTTCATCATAGAAGGGAATCAGGTTGGTCAAACACGATTTACATTTAGTGAACCCATGTTGACTGATCCTGATCACCTTCTTGTCCTTCATGTGGGTAGAGATGGCCTCCAGAATAAGATGCTTCATCACCTTTCCAGGGATTGAGGTGAGGTTAACTGGCCTGTAGTTCTCTGGGTCCTCTTTCTTGCCCTTTCGGAAGACTGGAGTGACATTTGTTTTCTTCTAGTCCTCAGGCACCTCTCCTGATCTCCATGACCTCCCAAAGGTGATCATGAGTAGCCTAGCTATAATGTCCACCAGCCCTCTCAGCACTCGTGGATGCATCTCGTCAGGGTCCATGGACTTGCAGATGTCAAGTTTGTTTAGGTATTCTCTGACCCAATCCTCCTTCACTGAGGGAAAGTCTTCCTTCTGACATTCACATAGCCTGGTCTCTGTGGTCAGAGATACCTGAGGGCTCGTCTTATTGGTGAAGACTGATGCAAAGAAGGCATTCAATAACTGCCTTCTCTGCATTCTCTGTTACCAGGGTCCCCCTTCCATTTATTAATAGGTCAACATTATTCTTTTTTTAACTTTTGTCATTTATGTATTTTAAAAAAGCCTTTTATGTTATTCTTGACATCGATGACCAGATTTAAGTCTAGATGGGTCATATTTAATTCTAGCTCTCATTTCTGCTTATCCTGACTACCTCTCTATGTTCACTCTAAATGGCCTGACTTTGCTTTCATCTCCTGTGAACTTCTTGCTTATACTTGAGCAATGACAGGAGTTCTTTATCATCCACAGAAGATTCTTGTTCCCTTGGCCTGCCTTCTTTGTCAATGGGATACATTGTTCTTGAGCCTGAAGGAACTGAGCCTTGAGCATCCACCAACTCTCTTGGACCCCTCTTCCCCCCACAGGGAAATAGGGGTCCCTGAACACATTATCTCACTGTACACTCACAAAAATAACTCCTCTACATGCTCCTGTGTCATGGGATATGGCTGAGTTTTGCCTTTCAGAAACCTCAGGATAAGGCTTCCCCATCACCCCAGCAATTTGTCATTTTGTGTTTACTGAAAAACAGGAAAAGGAACGAAATGAATTTCAAAACCCCTTTTGATACAAGAAGACAAAAAATTGTCTTTCTGTGTCCTGAAGACTGGTGTAAAATGTCACAGCTAGAGAGCTTCTTTCCAGTAAGTTATTTTCAGTAAATTTGGTCTGCTAGTTGCACACGTACATATATAGATATATTGGATCTGTCTTTATATATGCTTTCTCCTCCTGAAAAGCATTCTGACTACTTAACAGGCATGTGGGATTCTGTATAAATTAAGCTGATTCTATGTGGTTCAAACTATAAAATATAAAATGACATCTCATTTTCAATAAACATATAAAAAACTATGTGGAACATGAAAGATCAGACTGGAAATTCCTTGTTATCATTTGTGAATATTTTATTTTTTCATTCCACAGTCCCATTTATTTCAACTGGGTTGAGTAAGAGATGTCACATACAACCATCATCTGGCCTTGTTTTAACATCATTTCAAGTCTCCAGTCTTGCAATTTGAACTGTTGTAGTGAGTTAACCCTGGCCAGATACCAGGTACTCACTAAAGCTGCTCTCTCCCTCTCCCTCTGCAACTGGGCAGAGGAGAGAAAAGAAAAAAATAACAGCTAAGGATTCATGAGTTGAGACAACAGCTGGGAGAGGTCACTTACTGGTTACCTTCATGGGCAAAACAGGTTCAAAGTGGGGATAGTATTTAAATTTATTACTAACAGAATAAGAGCCAAAGAGTGAGGAAAAAAACAATCTTAAAAAACACCTTCCCCCACCCCTCCTTCCTTCCATGTTCTCCCTCCTCCCCCGCAGTGGTACAGGGGGACAGGGAATGGGGGTTATGGTCAGTTGTTGTTTCTGCTGCTGCTCAGAGACAGGAGTCCTTCCCTTGCTTCTGTGGGGTCCCTCCCATGGGAGGCAATCCTTGATGGGTCTCTCCAGCGTGAGTCCATCCCTCGGGCAGCAGTTCTTCCCAAACTGCTGTCCTGTGGGTCACTCCTCCATGGGGTGCAGTCCTTCACCAATGAGCTGTACTGATGTGGGTCCCCTACAGGGGTCACAAGTCCTGCTTGGGAAAAACCTGCTCCAGTATGGGCTCCCCTCTCCATGGGCTGCAGGTCTCTGGCAGGACCCTGCTCCATCCTGGGCCTCCCATGGAGCCACAGCCTCCTTCAGGCATCCACCTGCTCCACCATGGGCTCCTCCATGGGCTGCAGGTGGGTCTCTGCACCCCGATGGTCCTCCATGGGCTGCAGGGGCACAGCTGCTCCACCATGGTCTGCACCACGGGCTGCAGGGCCTCAGCTCTGGTGCCTGGAGCACCTCCTGCCCCTCCTTCTGCGCTGACCTTGGTGTCTACATTGTTCCCATGTTCTCACTCCACTCTTCCCTGGTTGGAATTCTTTCTGTGCCACAACCTTCTGTTCTTAAATATGTTACCCCAGAGGCATTACTATTACTCCTGACTGGCTCAGCCTTGGCCAGTGGCAGGAAGTCCATCCTGGAGCCAGCTGACATTGGCTCCATGGGACAGGGGAAGCTTCTAGCAGATTCTAAGAGAAGTCACCCCTGTAGCTACCCCCCCCCCCCCTACAAAAACCCAGCTGCAGAAACCCACTACAACTGTGCAAAGACAGTCACATGCTTAACACTGGACTGCTTTTTTGGCTTGGGAAGACATTTCATGGATCAAAGACATGATACTTAACCACCCAAACAAGAACACGACAAAGCTCCACTGGAGCATTTAGTCTGGTCTTTGAGGTTACGTTAATTTTTACTTTGAAGATATGGGGTATTTCTCCACCAAAAAAGTGTAGTATTCTTTAAGTATTATCACAGCTTTAAGAAGATAGACAGCCATTACACATATGTTAGAGAATGTCAGTATTTGGTATATCTGAAATGGACTACAGCAGTAAAATGGCAATACCTAGAAAAAAAGATGATCCTTTCAGGACACCCATGCTTGTTTTCCTTTGTCTTTGCTGTCTTACATTGGAGTTTCCAAATTTGCTTGTAAGTAACATGGGCATGAAAGCTTAATTAGCAACCCAAAACATTTAACAGACCATTAGACAGGGTCACTATTTCTGTGATAGCAGAACAAAGATATTTACATATTTTAGACAGCTTTACAGTGCTGGTCTGCTTTCACTGATATCTATTTTAATATTACCTGTCAGAAATATGAGTACTCTCTACAGGGTACTTTTCATATACTTTTACTGGACTCTGCCTGGCACATTTACTGTCTCTGCAGCATTTCAGCATTTCAGGGAAAGATAGTGGAGGACCCAGAAGAAAAACTGCTTTGAGGCTTCTGAGTATCTTAGTTCATAAATCAACACAGGAGTACTATGTGCCTACAGCTGGTTGTCTGGGTTAGAGCAGGACTGGAAGGTCTCAGAGTGAACCCATGCACAATTGAATTCTTTCTGCAACTCCTTGACTTATAAAAGGTCACATAGCTGGTAAAAAATGTGCTAAGGTTGAATAAAATTTCATGTCAGGTGGTATGAATTCAGTCCATCACCAGATTTTGGATGACCATTTTGATAACTACCAGGAGTTGCAGAATGCTTTGAAGGGCATCCCAATAGGATTTCTCCTTGCTGGATATACAAGGAGCTGCAGAGACTAAATCAAAACAGGTACAACCTTCCTTGCCTGCTACCACTTCTGCTCACCTCCCACTCAGCAACAGTTTCATCCATGCACGTGTTCAGCACAGTCTTCCCTGGTTGTGGACTCAGAATGACTTGAATACAGCTATCAAAATCTCAGTCAAAGCACGGTTCTAATTAGATTTCTCTGTCATAGTGGAAGAAAACATTCTTGGAAAGTGGCTCCATGCTGTGTTTTAACTACCAACAGCTAGTTGTTTTGGATGAAATTTCTCTTAAAGTTAAAAAAATTGTATATATTTCTAGTTAACTTCATGTTTTCACTTAAAAAAGAACTCTTGGAGTGAACGTGAAGACCACAAAGATTAGCCCAAAATGTAGAGGCATGAAAGTAAAGGTTAGAAAAGCTTGAATACTTAAAATATAGGAGATTAAACTGGTACTCCTTCTTAGCCATGGTTATTTTCTGTACTGATCTATCTATCTGAATGAAACAGAGGGATGCAGACACATTCTCAATCTTAAGTTCTTTTGCAGTCAGTGAAGAGGATGACTTTAACGAAATAATTATTTGCATGATAATATTAATGGTGCCAGACAAATGGATGCTACCGAGTACAAAATGCATGTGAAAAAAATAGGGGCCAGGATCGGGAACACTGTAATGTGAATATTCAGTTAACAGTAACAGAAAAGTTGTGGGGCATGGTTTATAAATGGAGGCTGCCTGGGGCCCAAAGTTCTCAATAGCAAAGCCAACAAGATATTAAAAACACCTCACATGACTTTATTTTTCAGCTCATTAGAAAATCCATGTTGAAAATATGTTTATCTGTTCTAAGAACAAAACCAAATGTATTCCATAATGCATGTATTAAGAGGATGTATAACTTGTACAGCATTTACAGCTAGGAAAATGTGACTACATACAGTAAGTGCTGTAGAAAGGGAGGGAAGAAGAAGGGAAAATCGTAAGAAGGAGAGATGTTTGAGACAAAGAAACTTGCTAACCAGAGGTTTTTACATGGACCACAGCACCTCATGTCCCACTTGCTGGTTTCTCAAGCAAACCTGTTGCCAAGACATTTTTTTTTTTGGACTGTAAAATTCATAAGATGTGCTTGGTTTGCATCAAGAACACGGCAGTTCGTTCCCCACACAGACAGCTCTATCTAGCTAGGATGGATATAAACAGAAAGACTGCTTCCCCAATTATTTATACAAAGGCAGAGATAGCTGCATTCTGGAAGGCTAGTAGGAACTGGTAGTTGATTTTCTTTTGGGTCTTACTGTGTTTTTGACTTTCAGAGCTGTCAGACTCCACCGGAAACCATCTAGACCTTCATCCACAGGAAGGTAATTCACAAGATTACTACTCTGATTCACACAGTGGTTCCCCCCCCCCCCCAAGATTATTACTACTCTTTATTTAATGATAATGATGATAATAGTAATAATGAAAATAATAATAACAACTATTATTATTGTAATAATAATAGTAACAACAACAATAACAACAACAACAACAACATCAACAACAACAACAATAATAAAGCATTTGTCTAAAGCACAATCTTTACTTGGACAAAGAATTTCTCTTCCTTCCTGCCCCACCGGCTTCTGAGATCACTTGTACAAGCAAGTAGTACCCCACAGCTACCAGCACCAACCTCACCAAACGCAAATGTTTGCACTGTAGGAAGAATATTCTTACATGTCCTGGAAATGCATTACACTTATGAGTTCCAGCAAACAGTAGCTTTTTCAAATCAATGTGTCTATTTTTATGAGTCAAGGGGAACTTATTCATAACTGTTTTCAAATTCAAGTCAACTGGTTTTTACATTATGTGACTCCTTCTTTCCCCTTTTCTCCCCACTTTTAGACCAAGGAGTGGAAATACTGAAACAGGATTAACAAGGGGAATAAGAGGAAAATAATTTTCCTAGTGCTTCACATGCCATAATCCTCATCCTCTCACTTGTTCATAAAATGCAGCCAAAATAGGAAATACATGAAATAAATTCCTAGCAGTTTACAGCAAAGCTACAGTGAAAGGAGAGAGAATAAAGCATAATGCAGCCAGTGGAAAAAGAAGCAGCATTTTGTACAGGGAGAATACTGAGGATCAGCGATCACCCAGGACTGCAAACTGAACTTTGCAGGTAGTCTTACTCTATTTTAAAAACATTTTAACTACCTATGGGATTGGTTCTCAGTTTAGGCTCCGGGATTAGTATTCCACTTGTGCCAAGTACCATGGCATTTTAACAAATACAAACAGCGTTTCTGCTGTCTACCAGATATCCGTTTATTTGTTGCTTTAGAGACACATTTCACGTCTGAGTTCAGTGTTGCATCTGTACCAGCACCATACTGAGGTTATGGTTAACAAATCTGATGCTGAGAAAGGTGGTGTCTGTGAGTGATATACAGTCCTAGATACACACATAAATGAATGTATCTCCAGCTTAGGTAATGAAATATTAAAATATTACAATGAACACAAAGATGTGGCATCAAAGAGTCCAGTCCACTTCGCTGTTGTGGGGGTCTTCTGCATTTAAAATAAAGGAAAAATTTAAGATATTATTTCAGATTTTATTGTAAAGGTATGAGTATTTTTCCTTAGGACATTGGGGTCTCTAGGACCTGATTATCTTAGCACCTGGTTTTGTCAAAAAGAATTATTATACTGAAATAAAACATCAGGTCATTTATTTTGCGTCCTCCAGGGGAGTTGGGTATTTAACTCCATTTGGCAAAACCAAACAGTAACTTTTTGAGGTGACTACTTTAGCTACTCCTTTTCTTTATTGCAGGTTTTATGAAATATTTTTCCCTTCAAAATCTTCCTTTAGAGTTGCAGAGACCCACGAGCAGCACAAATGAAGGGAGTTGGGTAAGAAACTTCTTGGTCGCATAATGACTATCTAAAAATCTTCATCTAGTCTAGGACTCAAGGTGCTTTACCCAAGTCTAAACCCTTGTGTAAGTGGTCTCTATGCTTTTAAGAAGGTTGATCAAGAAAGTTGTTCTTAGCCTTAAGATAAGGCACTGTGAGATGTATAGTAGATGTTTTGGGACAAAGTTTAAAGTCTTTAATTGACATTTGCTTTTGCAAAAAATTAAGTAGCTGCCTATATAAAATCTGGTCACACAGTCCCAAAAGTTTGGCTGTATTTTTTTTTTAATCAAAACCAGACAATAATATGCATTGCGGTAATTTTTATTTCAACAGTATGAAATATTTTGGATATTAGCTGCTTCTTAAAATGACTATAAATTTCAACAAATAGCAGGAAAGACAGTATCTTCAAACAAAAGTGAAAAATAACATTTCACCACAACACCCAAATTTTCCCAGAGTATTTTGTACAGTTTCTGAATCATAGTTGCACTCTTTAGTGCAGTTTCTGGAGCTACAAAAATCTACTCTCTGTCACTTAATTTTGTCTCATAATGTCACAGGTTAAAGTAAATTTTTATTTGCTGAATTTTAATATCTGTGAAAACAGATAAATATTTTTGTTATAATTTAAAAGAGTCACTTAAAAAAAATGCTATAAGCTGCTGGAGCACAGTCATATTTTGGTAAAATCTGGCTAGATAATATATTCTCTTTGTGAAACATTCAGCAGAGTGAATATTCATAGCTGAAGTTGTGTTCCATGAAATATAAAATTTATAATAGAAGTGAAATTATGTCCTTAACAGGCTATATGATGCAATTTTTTTAAAAGCAGACATATAATTCCCTTTTAAGTCAATTACGCTGTCACCCCAGGTGACTCTACTCTCCCCAAAATGTATCAGATGAATTTTTCATTATTATTTCCCAAATAAGAAAATAAAAATTATGAAAAATCAAAAGCAAAGCTTAAACGAGAAGATGTCAATCTTCTGTATAGTTCACCATACATTCAGGACAGTATTCTTATTGGTATAGGGCCTGCTACTTTTAATGGTGCTTTTTTTAGTTAGTAAAGTCAGTAGCAGTAGAGCCTTGGAATTGGTAGCAACAACACAACTGCACATTTGAATACTTAATTTTGTGGCTAAAAACAACTGCATCACATTTCCAGCAACAACAATTCGATTGTTTTCAGCACTGCTCTACCAAGGAGGCATGCTTTTTATTTTCTTCTTTTATACACAATTAAAACCATTCCCACCAGAGAACTTTGCCCTGCATTCACTTCTGAAAGAGCAGGAGAGATGTCATCAAAAGCAAAATTCCTACCTTTCCTTGGGCCAAATACTGAAAGAAAAGTCCAGCAGAAAACCATTGCTTATAAGACTTCTAGCAAAAATTTGAATTAATTCACTAATTGCCGATACTTGCCCCAGCATGCAATTAATAAGGAGATCTCTGGTTGTGAGAAAGGTCTTTTTCCTTCTTTGTGGAAAATATAGAAGTATTACCTTTGTTCTAGTTTTCGCCAGGACCTGAAGGTTATTCTAAACCACCTCACATCGTTGCCAGGGGAAGGAACACTCTGGTTTTCGAGAAGAAGTGCGTGGCTTCCAGTCCAAAAAATGTGGTGGCATTGTTCACGATTGTTCATTGTCTCAGGGTCCTTGGTGAGTATTTTTGTTTGTGAATCACTCTTTCTTTTGCACACTTCTCTTATTAATATTGTTGCTGTTACTGTTAGTTTCCTTATTTCAATACTGTTTTCAGTGAATTGTTCTTACCTCAGCCTTTGATCTTTACCTGTTGTGCCTCCAACTCTCAACTCCATCTCGCTGGAGTGGGAAGGGGGATGGGAATGGGGGAGTGATTGAACAGCATGTGGTTTGGGAGAGTCTCAGTGGGGACACTGAATTGGGTAGTACCATTCCTAAACCATGACAACCTTTTATTGGGCAAGTGATAAAGAATTGCATGCAGGGAGCAGAGGCAAGTTCTCTTCTTGCTCTAGAGGTTATCCACCAGTGCCTGTATTCTTGTTGAGTAATAATAAGATATCATAATGAAACAGTTGAAGATGTATGTCAGATGGTTCTCCAACAACATTAGAAAAAAAGCAGCTGATGCATGGGATATTGAAGGCAGATTAAGTTGTTAATGTATATTAGTATATTCTTAATTTCCTTTTAATTGAAAAAGACATATTGACTTTAATTAGAACCATTTCACAGGAACTGTCAATTAGCACATGTCAAACTAGTTAATTCAGAACAGAATTCTTTTAATTAGGATCTGCTTTCCTTTAACTGTGGGGCCAATGAAATCAGCCTTTCCTTATCAAGACTTTAAATGTCTCTAAGAAATACAATACAAATCTCTAAAAACTTATCTATTATTAGAAGCCCATATGGATAACATTACAAAGACAGCGCTGGCATTGTTCACGCAGCACAAATCAGAGTTTCCTTTATGACTGTTAGAAAAAAAAAAGAAGGAAAAGATGGCTTTGAAGAAAGACTATTTTAAATACACAGATTTGTCCTACCTTAAAAAGACTACAAAATCTGTGACATGGATGTTCACATTTAAACTATTCTTTAATGCTTCTGCTAAAGTAAATGGGCCTATTTGAATGTTTTGTGTGTTCTATCAGCCAAAGACACATAAAATAATTTCAAAGCATGCAGTATTATTCTTCCCTTAAATAAACTGCAATCAAAAGGAGAAAACACACTCAACTATTTTTTGGACAATATAAACCCAGCATTGTTAACTTTCATTACATGTAATTGCTAATCTAGTGGCTGCGAACACCAGTGAGCTAATGTAACCTCAGTTATCAAACAGCATAGAGTCACTGTTTTGACTTTCATATATATTTTCTGAATATATATTGAGTTTGCTGGTGGATCTCTGCTCTTCACTGATATACTGGTGTAAAGACTTTCTTAATGATTTCTGGGCACTGTCATACGCAACGTCTGTAATGCTGGTCACATCCCTTCAGGAGTAAAAACAGCTGAGAAAAATACAGCAAAAAATATAAAATGAATGATTGCAAAATCTAGACTTAGTTTTATTGTACAGGCTTTAGCCACTGTTTTACTGACCTCTATCAACACAGGATTACAGAGATTAGTGAAAGGAATACTTAAAAACTGAAGTGTGGATTCCAGAGAGGATTATCTGGTAAGATATTTCGTGTATCCTGATGGTTTGTTGAATATATTAGGAACCTGATTATTGGCCTGACTAACTCAACAATAAAAGAGGAATCCCAAAATGAAGTACAACTGGGGTTCATTAAAATTTAATGTGTCCTAGAGGTACACTTTACCTAGGATCCTATCCACACCATTTTTTCCCCCAGGGAGCCTCCGGTATGTGGTGGGTTGTAGAGCTGTAAGAATGCCATGTGTTAAAATCTATGTTAAAGTTTCCACAAAACTTTGAAAAGTAGATGAACTTTAACTGGATGATCTGCAAAACTGAAATACTGTGTTCCAGGCAGCTCAAGCAAGAGGCTGCGCAGACACATCAGTGCCTAGTCTCCTGTGTGAAAGGTACCCCAAGTATAACTAACAGCTGTAGTTCTAGTTTTAAATGTGATTGTAAACAGGTAACCTAAGACCCTGATATTTATTCATTAGTCCCATTGTGATCCATATTAAATCTCTGCTCATTGGTTATATCTGCTTATCTGCCTACCATAACTTAGAACCCTTTCAGCAAATCTAAGTCACTTTGGTACTGAATTGCATAATTCAACTTTTATAACACAGCAGAAACAATATTTTGAATTTTGATCATATTGTTTGTTTCAAAATGGCAATTAACAACAACTCTTCTTTTAAAATCATATCTACAGTGGCTGTGTATATGAAGTATGGATATGTTTACTACAAGGGTTTCAAAGCCCTAAGTGACTGACTTTATGATCACATATTATCTGTTATACTGAACTTCAAATTGGAGAAATATTTGAATAATTTAAATTATGTGAAAATTTAAGATTATGGTTAAATTTTTGAACTTTACAGTATCCCAGCCAGGTGCGTGATTATTGATGTAGTCCATACATAACAGCAGGGAAAATGAAGAAACAGTTTTATGGAGGAAAAGTGACATACCCAACCCTTACACCAAGTCAGTTAAAATGCGAATTAAAAGCAGAAGGTCTTGATCCCCTGAAGTTGCATGATCCTCCCTGCAAATACACCAGTACACCTCTCAGCATAGCCCACTATGTGCCCTGCTCTCAAAGCAGTGCAAAGTATTCTTTTTTTTTTGTAGTTAATACTAAGGCGATTCATTGCTTAGCAGCAGCACTAATATTTACACACTTATGGATCTCATGATTTAGTAACAAGCTTTGACTTCAATTAAACCTGACAGTTTCTGATAGCAAGAAGTCGTTACAGAACTTCAAAAGCACTTGAACTGCAGCAAGATCTTTACAATTATCTATATAATATCTTTCAGCCTTTGTTGGCTCCTTGATCTTCTGTGGCAGCCTGAACTTCTCTGTCAACTTTGGTCTGTGAGAAGTTGAACCTTAAAGCATGCTATTAAAAAAGTATGAAAATGCTGCAGTATACAATAGATTTCACCCAGTCTGACATTCTTTTGAGGATAAGTGCTTAATAAAAATTGCCCATGTGAATCATGTACTGTTCATGTATTGTTCATGAATCAAACCAAGAGCCATTTAAAAACTACTAGCATTATGGAAACGTAATAGCTTTTTAAGAGATTATTTAAATGACTATAGCTCTGATTTCAAATCATTTTATCTAAACAGCTATGGCAGAACTATCCCTGAAAGGGAGAAACTTTCTGATTAAACTCTTTTGTTGTTGGATTTAAGAAATATTTTAGAAGAGAGAATTTCTCAATTATGTATTCATCTTTCAGAGCATGGGCATAGAAGGTGTAACAATACTATCAAACCCAGCTGAAAGCACTAAGGGTTTGGAGGATTCATTCTGTTCTTACAATCACAGTGAAGAAAGCCTTTAAATATATCCAGAGCAGAACAGACTGTTTGTTCAGACTGACCAGTGTGTAAATCATTTCGTCAGAAGCCCTTGGTTTCCTTAGCTTGGCCTGCCTGGCTCTTCTGTAGTGTGATGTGAAAGTGCTTGAGCAGTGCATCTGTGCAGTTTTGCAGCCAGATTATCAACTCCAATTCCTTGGTTTTTGCTTAGTTGGTCAAATGCATCCTAGTGAAACTGAAACTCACAGATACCCTAATCTGCTCATGTGTTAAAGGCTCTTTGGCCTGATGTTGCCAGTGGCTGAACTCTCTGTTCCTCCTGTTCCACGTAGGGCTTTTAGCTGGGATGGTTGTGCTCACGTTAAACCATTGCAGTAATTGGTTTGCGACACTTAAAGATGGAGCTCACTCCCATTAAACTGGGAGAGTTCCTTAGTCTAAGTCTTCTAGACTGATGCCTTTCATTTACTGTTGTTGTTTTGAATCACAGACCAGATTTTTTCAAAACTCACAGTCTTTGGAACAACTCTGTGCTCCACTGCCTATTTTCAACATAACCTATGCATCTTTGTGTTAATGTTGAAAGCTACATAGTGGAAGAATAGTCCTAAGTCACCTAATACATGCCTAAATATTTGCAATGTGGTTTAGTAGCTCTAAACAAGGAGAGTGAGCTGGCTGTCTTGACATCTTGAAGAAGGGACCTGTGGACCATCAGCAGTTTACTGATCATAGATGAGGAGTTACTGCTTTTGCTCCTGCTGTGCCTGTGGGCATATTCTTCTAGGTCACATCGCCTCACACTACAGTAGTGTTAACTGCTCCTTTATTAAACAATTCTCTGAGCATAACTAAAGCATTTGGGTTGTTAACATACATAATAAGCTATATTTAAGAATGTTTCAAATCAGCACATTGTACTCCACAGTGAAGTCATAAAAATATGCTAACATGAACACATCTAATGAGGAAAATGTTGCATGCAGATGTCTGTTTGCCTATTATCCCATAAAATGACTGTGTATTTTTATTTATATAAGTAATGTTAGACACAAATATGTTACAAAAAAAATTCATTTAGGAAATGTATAAACACAATGACTCTAATATAAGAAAATGTTTTAAAACATATTTTTAGTGTTTAAAAAAATGAAAAGAAGTTTGAAGAAATTGTTCCAAAGTACTTTTTTTTCTCCTTCATGATGAGAAAGAAATATAGGTTCTCAGATGGCATATTATTTGTGATGTGGTACTGAAGTAAAATTTGTTCCTCACATCATCTCTCCTTTACATGATGCAAAGGAGTATAATTTTTAAATTTTTTTTTTATTTGAAGGCTCTCAATGGGCACACTGTCCACCAATTTAATTTTGTTGCAGCGCATGGATAGCAAAGTCACATATCCTTATGTTAATGCAAAGGACATAGGAAAGGAAAATTTTTGTTGTTGCTGTTGTCATTTAAAATTTTCATAGTGTCTGTGCACATTGGGTACCATTTAAGTTTTACTGCATTGCGCTGATAGCAATGTCACATATCATTAAATTAACAGCAAACTAGGAAAAAAGGAAAAGCAGATTTTTCCCACCTCTGCTGTTACCACTGTTTCAGATTTTTTGTAGTGTGTGAATATAATTTCAGGACAGTGGTGTAAATATTGAAAAATCTTATCTCCAATGTAAAAAGGGTACAACAGTATATGTGTTTGCATTGCTCCATGTGAGACTGGATGGAAAATATAAGGCTACTCACATTTCTTGTCAGTGGGATAAAAGTTTGTTCAATGTCTAGAAGTGGTTAATGCGGAAACAGTAATTTTCCAGAAAACTTGGAATAATATGAGAATATAATTTCCCTAAATCAGTATATGTTATTACAATGCTTATCTTATGCACCCCAAAGCAACTTCTGAGTAGAGAATATGACTCCCTCTTTGTGACACATACAGTTAATCTGTAGTTGTTGTGGACTCACTCCTCATCGCTTACTTTTCCAGGTCAGCACAAACAGCAGACAGGAGTACAACCCTTGGGTAACTTTGAGAAATTTGTGTGGTGAATCTATTGCGAACAATTGTCTCAGTTTTGGAGAGCAAAAGGGTCAGATTGTTTTATTTTATAATTTATTATTAATAATTTGCATATCATGCCAACACTGCTTCTTTGTCCTTGACCTTTGGAACAACTCTGTTGCGGTCCTGTAAATCAACTTCCGTTTTTAAGGAGACACCCTTGGACAGACAGAAATAGGCCTACCAACATGAGATGACAAGCTCCACTGCGGTCCTTCTTGGCCTAAGCTTGGGTAGTTGAGGAGCAGCTGAGCACTCTGGGTTTGTTTAGTTTGGAGAAAAGGAGGTTGTGAGGTGAGCTCATTGCTGTCTACAGCTTCCTGAGGAGAAGAAGTGGAGAGGGAGATCCTGGGGTCCAACAACAGGACTTGTGGGAATGGTTTAAACCTGTGTCAGGGAAGGTTTAGGCTTGTCATTTAGAAGCATTTCTTTATTGAAAGGGTGATTTCAAATACTGAAACACAAACCCGTCAGCATTTAAGAGGCATTTAGACAAATGCCAGTTTTGGTCAGATGCGAAGTGGTGAGGCAGGTGGATTAGATAAGTATTGTAGGTCTCTTCCAACTGAAATATCTATTCTATTCTATTCTATTCTATTCTATTCTATTCTATTCTATTCTATTCTATTCTATTCTATTCTATTCTGACATAGCTCACACTTGAATTAATGGC
The DNA here is from genome assembly GCF_025592945.1 of Manacus candei. Lineage (NCBI taxonomy): Eukaryota > Metazoa > Chordata > Aves > Passeriformes > Pipridae > Manacus > Manacus candei. Next base: position 78,660 of record NW_026138064.1, read on the forward strand.
TCAAGGTAAGAAGGCTACGTCTAATGGACATTCCAAACGCTTTGTATTTCTCTTGCACTCCTGTAGTGTCCCACCAGATGCTCCTAGTGAAGACTGGGCCACTGAGGACAGTCTCAGACAACATATCCAGCAACTGCAATGTCCCTTTTTTTTGCCGCACAACATTTTGAATATGAAGCTTTTTGGAGCATGTGGCTTGGCCTCTGCATGGACAGACACAAAGCTGTTCCAAGTTTGTCCATGGGCCTTTGGAGAGTCTGTTACTTGAAGGGGGTATAACATTTTCCAGGCTCTTCCACTCTTGATAAGGAGTAGGACAAGGAAGGAACTAGACTGAGCTTTGTGGTGTACATGAACAAACATGAATCTGGAAGGACAGGATAATCTTGGCCAACATGTGTTTGATGAAAGCTGTATGACATTAAACAATGACAGATACATGTAATAGATTTTGTGGTGTTACAATAGGCCACATCTCAATAAGCCACCTAAACCCACACAGCTAGCATGGTTTTTTAAATGCATTTTTAATACATTTCCTTGTGTGGGGCTTGGAAAAATCTCTTCCTCACTTATTGCCACAGGCCACTCATGTGCAACAGTAGGAGCACTCCATCTTCAAAATATCACATACTATGAGATAGGAAATCATAAAAGAAGGCTAGCCAGGGGAATCCCATGAGTCTTTTCATTCACACTGAATTTGAGGTATCAGCTCCTGTAGTGCTGCTACAGTGCTGTGCCTTGGATGATGTCTATGAAACAGATACCTTTACCCACATAACACAAGGACAGCAGAGACAGCTTGCTTTGGAAGAGTCAGTTACAGTGCTGGGCACAACCTTTGGTGGTGCCAGTGTCCTTTTCTTCCTGTACCTTGAGTGAGACAGAACAAGTATGAAATATTTTGTAGCAGGTGTTAGAGGAAGCAGGATAATGTGGATAATGGAAGAAGTGCTCGATGGGAATAGGCTGCTGTGTTCTTCATCTGGAGAGAAAATCCAGAACCACCCTTTCCTCATAAGATGCAGGAAGAATAGGGGAGTATGTGTTTGGGGGTTTGCAGAAGACAAATTTTAGCTTTTTTTCCAGGGGTCTACAGATGTTTTTATTTGTGTTTTTTATTTTCCTCTTGGATGTACTAGACCTCTTTTTTTTATACTGGCACCTCTCAGAACATTTTTAAGTTATAAAAAAGATACTTATCTCAGGGGTCCACAAATGAACTATGATTTTTCCCCCCCTTCATAGGTGTTTATTAAGCTCAGTGGGACTAATTCTGTATTTACTCTGCACCCTGTGTAGTCCTTTATACAGATGCCAAATGGGTGTGAAATGCTGGCTAAAACTACAGGCATATCTTTGACTGATTGAACTTGAGGTCTAGGATCACACATCAGAAATCTGAGTCCAAATCTTACATCCCAGTGTAGGCTGAGCCTCTCCAGATGGCAGTGATACTGCAAGTATTAATAAGCCACTTTTTCTCCCAAAATTTTCTCTGTAACAAAATGCTGACAAGCATTTTGCATAGCCCTTTAAATTAGGAGAGATCATATACTGATACATACATACATAGGTATACATGCAATTTCTCACTCTTTAAGTCTAGGAGACTGTATATGTTTATCGTTTCTTGTACATATATATATATATATATATGAAGCACTTTAAAATGTTGGCTTTTAGAAAAAAAAAAATCAATCTGGAGTACTGTTATAGAACATGAACTTAATTTTTTTGGAAACTGCTATCTAAAAGCAGTTTGGTTTGCCGTGGAAGAGGAGGCAGGAGAAATGCTGTGTTGTAAGCAGTTTAAAACTCCATGTGTGCTGAACCTTGAGAACCAGGTGAAGGTTGTTTGCAAACAGTTAAACTCTTTGTCCAAGAGGAATGGCAATACACCATCTTATATACCATTTTCCAGCAGTGACAGTTTACTTCTTTAAATGGACATATGTCCTGGGGAATTTTGACAGACAAGAGATGTACAAGTACTTGGATCTTGAGGACTGGCTGATACACCCAGAGGGCCACAGCTGAAACATGAGTTTCATATTTTTAAGGTCCAATAGACATCTGGGTGGGGCTGCAAGTTGTTTGGGGTTGGAATGTGGGATGAGCTACCATGTCAACGTAGCCATTGCTCATTATAAACCCGTTGACACAGAAATGACCAAAGTCAGCTTTGGTAATGTCCAACCCATGCTGTAGCAGCTGTGGAATGGGAGGAACAATACCAAACTGGACTCAGTATAAAATGTATTTGAATAAAATTTTTCATATGGTTTGATTTCTAAAGCATATTTCGTCAGTCTATTTCCTGGTTTTTGGTTTTTCTTTGGTGACATTCACCACAGACATTGGCATGAGACTAACTTAGAATGGCAAATAATAGCAGAAAAAATGGGCTTTTCTTAATATGTTCAGTACACTGCCAAAATCCCTTTGCAGTCCACCTGTCCACCTGAGGACTTGCTTATTAGAGAAACTAGGGTTAAATAATCAACTGTGGACTTTATCTACTACTCAGATGGTAAAAAAACTCCCCCAAACACCCCACAAGACAAGAAAACAATTTCAAAATTATAATAAAACTTATATTCATAATAGAAGTTATTGATTATTTTCTGTGATAAAATTCATTCATGTAAATCTCTGGAATAACTGTAATGGATGGTGATAGATACTGGTACTCAAATAAATTTAGGTTTTCTTTTAGAAAGTTATCTTTGGGTCCTTCTGATTAGCAACTCTTTTGATGTGGTATTGACCCACACTTCTCTTTTCAGAGACTCTTCAGTTGACGACCTCTCCTGTTGTGAACTTCTTAAATACTAATTTCTTGCAGAATCCACAGAGTAAAAAAAATTCCTGCTTCTCCTAGTTTAATCATTTATGTGCCTAGTAGTTGAGACACAGAGAACCTGGTTTCATAACTTTTGGAAAGTAAAAATTAAAAAAAAAAAAACCAAGGAAACACTGAGTTATAGTAATGAAGAATTGGGTTTCCCCCTTTCTTTACAAATAGGAACAATGGAGTACTGATAGTTTATAAACATTATCATGGTCAGGCAAAGCCAATTTAGTACAAAGTACAATGTTGAATGATAACTGTCTTCTTAGTAACAGCTGGAATACACAAAATTTTCTGGATGCTATATTTACCACAGTCTAACACTTATTAATCTCTCACTCAGGCAACACTACATTGAAAGGAAATTTCTCTGAATTGAAGAAATAAGAATTTGACCACATTTAGAAAGTTAATTTTTGCACTTTGTGAACTCATACACTGATTAAAAAAGAAGCAATTATAATTTTCCAGGAAATTAACTCTAAGTTTATTAAAACCATTCTTTCTGATAATCTATATTGTCAAGTTATGGTTAATACTTATTATGAGATTAAGCCACCAAAATATAACTAGTCTAAGAAAATATCTTCAAACTTCAATCATAAAAGAACTGTATTAAAGCAAATATTCAGATTAATTGGTGATGGGATCATTTAATGTCTAACAGCAAAGAAGAAACCTCAGACTAAATCTATCAGTTCTGGGAGAAATTTTGAGGTCATCACCTACTCTTTACAACCACTTCCCCAAGTGTTTATACATGCTAGTGCTGACTAAAAATGACTTACTAACTTCAAGACTTAATCTAATTAAGTTTTTTGCTGATTGTTTGACCAGCTTATGTAAATACTTTAAACTAATGTATCATCTGTAACTACCTTGCAAGATGGGGCTATAGGCTATTTAAAAGCCTATGTGTCTTGATTATAAAACGATCAGAATCATTCTAACTTATTTTAACATTTCTGTAAAAATGAATGTATCAAAGTACACTAAAGCTCTCGATTTTTATACACAAATGTTAAAATCATAAATATATAATAATTAGCCAGTAATTTTGAAATAGGTAGTTTTACTCTATCTTTTATTAGATTTAATCAGCAAAATATGAAGGAATTAATGAAGAGGATGCTAGCATGTCCTACAGAAGACATGTAAATGTTTTGTGAAAATACAGAGAAAGTATGCTGGTGCTTGTTTGAAAGCAACTTTCAATGTGAAAACACTATTAACATGTTTGGTCTGTCACAAGGGGTAACAGAATATGATTTGATGCAAATAAAAAGAAAAGGTTATTGGAATGGGCCAGAAATAAAAAAAGAATTCTTGGATAAGGGTTATCTTTCCAGACATCAAGTACAAAAAGTGCAAATACTGGTAACATTCATATTTCCTTTCGTTGATGAATATCAGAGTTATTAAAATGGTGGTTTATAGTCTGCTGAGGGTTTGTAATTTTCCTGAAATACCAAAGGAGTGGAAAGAAAATTATTTGGGAAGAAAATTATTGGTTTCTTGTCCTGTGATGATTATATTCATAATAAGAACTGATGTCCTGTTGTACCATCAAGTGACTTTGTGTGTTACTCTACAACCTTCTACCTGTCTCAAGAATGTGCTCCGGAGATTGGTCCAGCAGGAGAAAAGTGCTCACTGAACCAAATAGTTCTCTCATGTTCTCAAAACATGGACATCAGAGAGTTTATCAAAGGACACTGCATCCAGACATGGGGTACTCCTTCCAGCAGAACAAGACAATAAAGAAAGACCTGCAGATTTCCAGGGAGTTGTCTCATGTTCACATATGGCGTTGCAACTTGTGATCTGCAGGTGGAAGTTACTTTGCATTAATAATTGATGCTGCAATATGTCCTACTCTGTTTTAGTGACACATACCATCACTTAAAGAACTGCTGCCAGCAGCTTAAGAGCCATTGGTTTTGGTTAGCAGCAAACAGGCAAAGATCTATCTCTATATTTTTTTAGAAACACTTACTGTCATGATCACCACGGAATAGAAATTCCTTTCCATAAATTTAATTTGTTCGTAACCTTTTGACATAGATCATAAATAACCTTCATATATTTCACACACATGGACACATGTAATAAATTACATGTACAATATATATAAATATTTACTTTACAAAAATACAAACTAAATGTAAAGTGCCATATGACCCACTCATCTATCAGCAAAGGCTTAATTTCCTTTTCCATTTGAAATCCAGATTGAATGCTTAGCTGCTCCATTTGCAATGGCACTGTAGTGGTTGCAGGTATAAAGTAGTAGCAAGGAAAATGTTAATCAGTTGGCAATGAGGCTGTTTCTCCAAAAGTTACACAGGAGAAAAAAGAAAGGAGAGGCTGTGATTTGGCTCATGGAAAAATTTGTATAATTTTCTCGAGGAGATTATGAGGTATGCAAATGAAAACATATTAAAAAAGAAGCAATTTTATTTTTGAAAATTATTCTTGGTGAATTTTTTAAATATGTTTAATTTGCACACATGATTAGCATGATGATAATAGCAAAAATGTTGAGAATATGTTAGAATTCCAAAGTGCTAAGTTAGGAAAATCAGAAAATACTTATTGGAGAAAATAATTTTTCCTTAGCTTTTGATATGGTTTGAAGCTGGCTCCCTGCAAGTCTCCAAACCTTACCACCCTATCTGGTGTTTCCGCCTGGTTTACGTAGAAATCATAGGGAATACTGGGTAAATCTGGACCCTTCCTTGGTTACAAACTGGTCACCAAGGAAGGTCCAGACCAAACTACCACAGCTTTATACCTAAACCCCAGGTGTCCTACAGGAAATAAAAACAGAATAACAGTTTGACTACTAAGTTTTTGGTTTCTTTTTACAAATTCCTCTTTGTGCTTTGTGCTTTGAAAACTGAAAAAGATATCCTGTCCGGATGCTTTATTTTTAAAGTAATATAATTAAAAATGTTGGTGACATTTAGGGTAGAAAAATAACTGAAAGTGGTATATGTAAGACATTTGTTACATGTTTCAATGTTATCACAACTTCCTGCCGAAGATTCAGGGAAAGAAAAAAGCAGATTGAATTTATAGAGTGTTTAATTTTGATTTTTGTTCCAATTAATAAAAAATATTTTTACCTGCCAAAGGCAATTATGTTGATTTGCATTTTCAAAGGGAGAAAAAAAATTTGTTACAAAATAGGAATTAGAGAACCATTTCCCCTACTGGAAAAGTCCATTTTACCTTTTTAATCGTTATTAAGCGTGCAACTTCTTCTATGAGAAACTGTCAATTTTTCCTATTGCCATGAAATAACACAGGACCAAACAATAGATAGATTGAACAGCCACACAAGAAAAAGATGAGTATATTCTTGTATACATTTAGGTGACCATGATCATGACCTTAGAAAGAGCAAAATGGGCAGAAAACCTCCTCCTTCCCAGACATGAAGTAAGAAAACCTAATGGATAAAAGGACATTGCAAACTCAAACACATCCATCTGAAACAATGACCAAACCCATTAATCTTTTTCCATTAAAAGAGACCAAATTCCCAGTGACACACACAGCACCAGAGTAGACACTGCTGCAGTTTTGGTGCTACCTGCAGTAAGCAAGTTGCCACCACTGAGTACTGAAAGCCTGAGGAGGAATCTGATCTGCAAGTTACGTTGTGAGTTGCTTGGACCGGCTGAAGTTGAGAAGGAAAACTCTTTAAAAGTATTAATCAAAAGACTGGTATTTTGCAAATGCCTGTTTAATTGAGAAGTATGCTTTTAGAGAGTGACGCACCCTTTTGCAGCATAAACTAATTATCACTAGGTCATGACAAGCAGAGGAAACAATACTAGCACAAGGTATTCCCTTAATTAAATAATAAAATATAGAATCATAGAATAGTTTGTGTAGGAAGGGACCTTTAAAGTTCATCTAATCTGACCCCAATCCAATGAGCAGGGACATCCTCAACTACATCAGATTGCTCAGAGCCCAATTTAACCTGGTCTTGAATGTTTCTAGGGATGGGGTGGGCAACTATCACTTCTCTGGGCAACCCGGTCCAGTGTTCTCACTACTCTCATCTTAAAACCTTTCTCCCTCATATCTAGTCTGAATCTACTCTCTTTCAGTTTAAAGTCACTACCCTTGTCCTATGATTCCATACCCTTTACAAAAGTCCCTCATCAGCTCTCTTGTTGCCCCTTTAGGTGCCCTAAGGTCTCCCTGGAGCCCCCTCTTATCCAGGCTGAGCAAACCCCAACTCTTTCAACCTGCCTTCATAGGAGAGGTGTCCCAGAGCTGGATGCAGCACTCCAGGTGATCTTTCACTAGAGCACAGTAGAGGAGCAGAATCCCCTACCTTGGCCTGTTGGTCACAAGGTTTTGGATACAGCCCACAACACAGTGGGCTTTCTGGGCTGTGAGTGCACATTGCTGGGTGATGTGCAACCTTTCATCCACCAGTATCCACAAGTCCTTCTACTAAGCCCACCTCTCAGTCCACTTATCTCCCAGCCTGTATTGATGCTGGGGGTTGCCCCAGCCCAGTTGCAGGACCTTACACTTGACCTTGTTAACCAGATAAAATTCCCATGGGCCCATTTCTTGAGCTTGTCCAGGTCTCTCTGGATGGCATCCTGTCCTTCAGGCCTGTCAAGCACTCCACACAGATATATGCCATCAAAATATGACTGCAAATAGTGAAATAGGAAATAAATACAAAGCCAATAGACTTGAAACTTTTACATGACTCTCCACAGATATAATTATGGTTATTTGATCTCATTTGGTTCTACCTTTCAACAGAACTTTGAGTTTATAGCCAAATGAAGGCCATTCATGTGGAGTAAGCCGGACATGACTCCTGTGCCTACATGTTTCCCTTAAAACAGCTGGAAACAATTCTCCTTCAGCTTTATTTGTTTTCCTAAGTGTTTAGAAAAGTATAAAATTAAGGCAGGGACTCAAGAACTCAAAGAAATTTTGGAGTTGATACTCTATCAGGTAACGGAAATAGATGACACTGACAGATCAGGAGCAGTTAAGAATGAAAGATCAAAGAATCTACGAGAACAGATACAATATTATTAAATTAATTACCAGTGCAAATGATACATGTGTAGACAATATCATGTGCTAAAGAGAGGGGAGAGATGGATTGAATGTCAGATTTCCCTGTTCTTTCATTTCTTCCTTTCTCCACTTCATTAATCCCCATGTCAAAGGAGTGCTATTTCTGTCCATATATTTCACTGGACTTTTATCAAGCTAATGGGGATTCTGCAAATTAATCTGGGATGCTGCAGCATATGTTTTCAAATAAAATTTCCAGACATATCTCTCTATTTTCTTTTTCATATTTTCTGGTAATTGTGATTAAAGATTTAAAATCAAGACCAGTTTCCACACCACAGTGTCTGAAATACTGCTGTCATTTTCTACTATAAGGTAGATACATCAAGATAAATATTTCAATGACATAGCCGATAACTTTTTTTCTCAACTACTACTGTTAAAAGCCCTCAAATATTTATAGGTTTTTGTTACAGCTCATTGTCAACACTTACCAATACTCAGATTTTCCAGTAAATCAGCTCTCTCAGGCTTTTAATACATTTTTGTTTCTAAATTCTATTTCAGGTCATTTTTCACAGGAAATAAAAATATGTCCTTAACAGGCTGATATGTGTCATGAAAACAGTGAAGGAATTTGAGAGATTCAGTAATACAAAATTACCAGGACGGAATGATCTCTCTCCAAAATTCTGAAACTAGAAATATATTAAGTACAGTATGCACAGGTGGAAATATACTTTGCTTCTTTAAGATAGTAATGATAACATACAACAACCTCCCCATCATAGATTGAAAGGCACTAGCACTATTAACTTCAGGGTTTGAGTTTCTTTTAAAAAATGGTGGGAAAATCCAAACTCATGCTGGTGCTGGGAAAACTGTTGAACTCTCCTAAATAAGACAACACTGCAGGACTTGGAGAAGTATAACCTGGAAGGACTAAAATAATGCCTCTTCTGCAAAAAGAAATTGAATTAGGCAAAAGAGGCAAAAGTGAGCAAGGAATAAAAAAACTCGGACTTTCCAGTGTATTATGGTAAGGATAATTTAAAGAAAGTGTTTAAGGAAATAAATTCCTGTGTAAGAAGGAATGAACTCCTTACCTTGGACTAAACCAGGTATTATTTTTTATTTTTAGTGCATCAATCCTCTCCCCAGCATGAAGGTAAATTAAAATTGTACTAATACATAGTTAGGATAGATGATACCTCTGCTGTATTTGTCTGGCCATGTCCATACATACTGACTTCAGACGGAAAAGGTAAGAACTAGCTATTGTCAATAAGTTGCTCTGAGGGTCTCTAAAATGGATATGGCCAGTGGGAGGCTGTTGGGTTAACTGAGATGTCTGCTGAGTCTAACTGCCTCTGCCAGCTCCTTGCAGGGTCCCACACTACACAGCAACCTGTCTGTCTGTCCATGCCCAAGTTGATGCTCTGTCTGCTCCTGAAATCAACCTTGACTTTCCAAATTTGTCCTGTGGGAGAATGCTACAGAGCCTGCACGGATCTTGTAATGCCAGTGGAAACTCATGCAAGATCTGGTTGTAAGCTAGCTTGTGTTCAGCCAATACCATATTTAAAAGAATAGCAATAACTCAACCAGCAATTAAGTAAGGATGTGGGTTTTTTTGGTGCTCTAAACCTGTAAATAATATAGGAATCAATGTCACATTGTCATACTAAACATAACTTGTTGGGTGTAGGACCACATCCAGGTTTGTTCACCTCACTTTGAGAAGGACACTCGGGGTCACTTGGGTGACACACTTTGGTCATAGGTTTATTTAGTGTGTCAGATTGCAAAGCAAGCAGTTAGACCTCAGTCTAAGACTGATTTACCTTGGATTTAGCCAAAATCTGTAGAAGAGAAGATTAGCTGAGTGGAGATAGGCAAACAACAAAGAGCATATCTTCTGCTTTACATAGACCCACAGACCAAAAGCAGAAGGGCATGCTGATGGAAAAAATAAGGTCAATTCCTTTATCTGGCTTGAAATCAAAATAGAATCCAGCACCATTCAGTCAAATATTTTGACCAAATTTTTAAACAAGGTTGGATTATTTGGATCATTGCTATTATTCACTGTAACAAGTCATATAAACAGATAAACACATAACTCCTTAAGCTGAATGCTCTTTTCCAGCTTTGAAATTATACAACTGAGTGCAATGTTTGGCTATCTAAAAGTAATCAAATGTAATGCTTCATGCTTTACAGTAACCTTTCTGCCTGAAGAGGTCAGGAAGGATATATTTTCTCATGGTAATGGATAACCACAGTTTTATTTTTTCAACATCTGACATGTTTTTGAGGTATTTGCTCATTAATGCTGAAGACAGAACATACCACCGTCTAAATCTTTGTGACAGAGGTGCTAGTACTCCAGTTAGGAGAAAACATTTAACAGCCCAGAAAGATGGAATTGTTCCCCTTGTTTCTCATGGATTTGGCTAAATCATTCCTTTGTTGTCCTCCAAATTTTGATCTACTTCCTTATTTTTTCAGTCAATTGAATGTAATTTTTAAACACATCTGGTAATCTTTATGCCCAGGCTTTTTTCCTGCACAGAGGTAAAAAGGTTATCAAGTACACCTCTGCCTAATGGGAAAGCACAGGCTTTCTGACAAGCAAGAACAACAAATTTTTAAAAAAGTCACTATCCTGTCAAATAATGCACACCAAGGATCTGGAATGCAAAGCAGACTTAACAGCATTCACATTTTGAGCAGATTTTGCTTGAATGTAACACCTTCTCCCTCTAAAGTTTTGAGTGTGGTATCTTAAAGAAGATCACACAAATTACTTATCCCAGGAACAAAGGTTCCTTTTTGAAAGCTGTCATCTTGCTGGCAGATATGATGAGCATTTACTTTAGGCTTGTAAAACATATTAATCAAACTTGTTCCTATAGCTTCAGTCCAAGAAGACTTACTGGTTTTTAATGGAAATGTTTTACATAATTGAGGAGCTCTGAATATGTGTACACCTTGAATGCAAACCATTGTCTATGCCATTCATTGGTTTGTAATGAATAAATACAAATCTATAGCAGGCTTAAGGGAGATTGAAGCAGTATACAGAAATCTGTTTATTACAAGACTATTTGCCCAAGACCTCTGAGCCACTTATTGGACCTTGAAAAACTTTTGAAAATATGGTTGCATTTACAAACTTCAAATGTACAACATGGAGAGTTGGCAAGCTGCCTGGTTTCTACTTAAAGGATTGTCATTCTGGGAAAAATAAATTTCTCTAACTAGACAAAAGTAAATGTTTTTATGTTTTACTGCAATCAAACTGATATGGCTGACAATTTAATGTCTCAACACTTAAAATATCTGTGGATAATCAGTTACTTCAATCAATCAGAACTACAAGATTTCTCTATTTTCAAAGACTGTATACATACGACTAAGATATTCAAGAGTTTAGAGCAACCTGCCCATCCTTAATCTTTGTGATTTCTCTTGAGCTGTGAATTCTTTTTTTTTTGCCCACATGTGCAGTTTTATAATTGCCGAAAAAAATCCAATCTTGCACTGTAATCATGTTTTTAAACCTTTGTGTTACTGTCCTGTTCTATTTAATTTTTATTTAATTTTATGTATATTTCATAGCCTGTTTGCCTGTCAAATAGATGTCGAAATGTGCTGGCATTCCAGCTGAAGAGATCTTTACGAGTGAGAAAATGTTCAAGGCTTTTTCCAAGTGGGTGCTGAAACATACGTTTCTCTTTGACTTCAGGGAATGCTAACAGCTGTCCCAGCAGACAGGTTAAAGGCTAGCAGAGCTGTGTACCTTCATGATTTGACTGCCAGCAAAGTAGATAGGTAGTTTCTCAAAATTATTAATAGAAATGGTAACAATGATGAGAAGAAGAAGGAGTTGACAAAAAAAAAATTAAAAGGAATCTGCAAGTTAATTCCGGGGAGCACAACATTTGGCAGAGCTGATTTTAATATCTGTCAGGTTGAGTTCACTAATCTTTGCTATTCATATTGACGTGAAACTTCATAGAGTTTTAGAGATTTGTATCTATTAAGACATGCAGCATTGTTCTTACAACATGGGAACAAGTTTACTAGCACCTGCTGTTCTCCTTTCTCCATGATAAAAATTGATATGAACAGTTTTAAATGCCTAACAGATAATTACCCTCGACTCTCAATAAGGAAAGCTACATTTTTATAGCCTTTATCTTTAAAAAGTAATTAAAAAAAAATTAGCCAAAAATCCACCAGCAAGGCAAAACAACGTTCTTCCCTCCACTTTCGTCCTCTCTTTTGTTTCTTGATTACTTAGAGCCTTATAATCAAACTAAGCTTAGTTTAAGAACCCTTGGAGCAGTATCTCTTAGTTCCCTGTCAGGCTGCATTGGAAAACAATCAATCTTGCTCTTCCTCTGGCTTGGTGGAAGCGGCACGACATGAGGTGTGCAATGCTTTGCTCTTGCTGTGCAGCTTCGATGACAAAAGTTTTTATCAGAAGCTGACTGTATTTAGGATTATGAATATGCAATGACTCTCATTAGTATTGAAGCACAGGAACATGGTCTGACATCCCTCAACACTTTTAGCTGCTGCAGAATTGTCTAATGAATTGTCTTGCTCTTTCACTCTCACAGTCTTTGCTGTTATTGCTCCCTGTTCCAAGGGGAGTTGCCCAATTTGAGAGTACTATTGATGGCAGAAATTAATTGCCAAAACTGCTCCTGATTTTGTTAAACAGTGTTGAGTCACTGTTTAAATTGTCAAAACAAAAAACCATTAGATTCTATAGGAGACAAAAACATCACAAGTGAGAGGATCTGCGTGTCCATATGCACAGCCATGCACAAGTACAGGTGTATGGCACAGGTATGCATATGGTCTTGTAATCATACTTATACATACAAAAATATGTGTGTGTATCAGTGATGGGATTCCGAAACCTGTTCTGCAAATTTTTTTCTTTTATTATTTCTGTTAGAACAAATGGGGATAATGGCAAGTTTTCCAAACGAGCATGACTCCAGTGCATTGCTACTTGATCAACCCTTTCATACTCTTTCTTTACCTTTTGGGACCCTGCCAAACATTTTTTAGTTCACACATCTGTGATTTTTATGCATAAGTTACTGATAAGGATGGTTACAACAAATGATTAAGATACCTGGTCTGATTTGTCATATCTGAGGAGATGTGTAGGCTTTTAGAAACAAGTGGATAAGACTCCTTTTTTCCCCAGTTGGTTAAATTAAGTGTTTTTTTCCCTATTCATCTGAAATTTCTTCTGACATAAAAGAAGTTTTAGTGGCTCTCTGCAGATTGTGAAGCAGAAAGTGAACTGAAACACATAATGTATTCTAAGAAGCTTAAGTAGCATTCTGAAAGGTGTGTGCCTATTGCAAATAATAAAGGATAGGACATTCTTCCAAGATGTCAGTCCTGTGCATCTCTATATCCATTTAATCAGTAATGGAAATGGTTCCAGTGCAAGGAAGGAGGATCTGCTTAATTTTTACTGCAATTTTTGGCACCATTGCTTTAGTGCAAGCTTGGCTTACCCCTTGATCCAACCCCAGGACTATCTGTTCTTATCAACTGGAGAAAAAAATAAAGAACATCTACATCTTGTGAGTATCAAATACAAGAGCAGTTTAAAATAAATGCAGTTCTGACAAAAGTGGCTCAAGTATTATACATCAAACACTTGTTACCTCTCTTTGCCTTAGTGACTACCCATGACTAAGAAAGAGTGAGGCGATAAAATCTGAAGAAAGATGAAACCAATCTAGGCCTTTTTAAAGACCATCAATCATTCTGCACAGGCATGATATTATTAGTTCTAGTAAGGCTTGTTCTCCCATTTTATGGACATCATAAGCCCCCACCCCAAGACCAATACTACCATGGGAAATCATTTTCATGGGCAGCATCTTAGTATGGGCCAATCAGACCTAATCACATAACAAGCTACTGAATTATTCAGTATTCTCCCTAATTTTGTATTCTTCCTGTGCTTTACTGTCACTACAGGGTTTTAAAAGTATATATTTTTACAATATTTATTAAGAAGATAACCATATGCAGATTTTTTTCTTTCTATGAGTCTTTCAATAATTGTCATTCCCCTAGACTGTTGCAACATATACCTTACTATATACAGAATATGTTTTCTGAAAGGAATAAAAATCCACAATGTGGCACTCAGCTTCAAACTCTTCCAGCTTTTAATATACCAAACGTAAGGAAAACAATAGTGAAACAATTGTGTTCAAACATAAAATATTCATATTTACTGAGGAAACTGTAACCAGCATGTCTCTTAGCTGTTGCTATGAATACAGGGCTCACATTGTATATGAAAATATTTCAGTTTTAATTGCAAATCTGTGCAGAGATGATTTGGGGTCTGTAATTAGCACATAAATTCCAGACTTTGCAACTGCTGTGAAAACACACATTATTTATGGAACTATTATCTAAATATAATTCAGTGTTTTTTGCTTTCAACAACTACTGTAAAAGTCTGATTTAATAAAATGTGAAAAATTTCCCATCTCTTGCACTTCTGTTTATCTTACGAAGCATTCATTCCTCTGCGCTGCCATTTCCCGCTCGATCTGCAGTGGACAATTCTTTCAGTGGCTCCATTCTTCACCCGTATATCAAGGAGGTTTCTTCGGAACCATAAAGTGCCAGGCATTTAATTTGTTTAAAATGAAAGCTTGGATGATTCAGATAGCTCTGAACTGCATGAACAGAGTAGTTTAGGTGACCTCCATCCTCGCGCTTTTCATCCAGGCTAGGAGTAGGAATAGACAGGAGCCTAGTCTCAGCTGGATTTAAGCTACCGTATGAAGATTTCCAGTTATCTAGACAGGGTCACTAGAAGGACAAAGTGGTCTCCCACTCATTGTAAGCTGCAGGCTGAACGTCTTCTAGCTTCCATCAATGTAGGGTACAACCAGCACAAAATTTGCCTTTTTCCTTAGCAGCAATCCCATACATTTTCAAAGCTGGTTACTCGTAAAAACCTGTTTTACAGCAATCATTTTTGATACCTTCTTCCATTCCTGGCTTTAAAAGTGTATTTTCTGGTCACATGGAACTGAGCATTTTCCTTGACAGCTTTGTGCTTCTCTCTAGGCCAAGCACAGTCCTTCAGGACTGGAGCTGCAGATGAAGGGACGGAGCACCAGGTATGCAAAAGTACCACAGTGGCAGGTTAATTATAAAAACAGAGCTTTCAGTAACAATGACAAAATCCATCATATGGGCCTAATTTACTTTCTCCACTCTTAATTCTCCACATGCTTTTGGGTCACTTTATATAGTTTCGCTCTCTTTGAAGGAAAATACTTGTCCACTCTCCGTTTGCATCCCAACTGCAAGACACCTTGCCATCTCTGGCTGCTCCAGCATCTCTGTGCAATGGCAACCCCAACAGCTACTGCAATAATAATTGCAATAATAATCACTGTCAGGGTTGTCTTACCTCTTTCAGGGATGCGTGTCCTTTCACCAAAGGCTGTACCTGGAGAAGAATCCTCCAACCCATCCTCTGGGTTGGCTGGATGCTGTATCTGTGCCAGGAACATACAATTTTTTTTTATGAGGCTACCAGGATTGGCTCAGACCTGGCAGTGATACCTCCTCATATATCTGCCCACTTGCTGGCATTGGAGACAGGCAGGATCCCTGCATGGTGTACACAGATGTAATTTTTGATTTAAATGGCAATATCAATGTCACAGTGCACATGCTCCGGGAAGGGAGTTACAAAGGGTAATTGAGAGATTCAGTATGAAGCCACTGAAAACTGTAATTTAAAGTTCCAGTACTATTACCATTAAAATTTAAAGTGACAGAGGCCCAATTATGAATGAATATTTTCTTAAATAAAATTACCTTTTTGGTGTCATCTGAGAATTTCTGCCTTGCTGTTACTGTTACAGGACCTATCTTTATGGCTTCTAGTGCCAGTGAGATACTGAGCCTCCTGCCCCTGACGAGGGCAGAAATCCTGGAAGCCTTGTGGGGGACGGCAGAGCAAACTCTACCAAAGGGCCCAGCCTGCTCTACTGGTAAAATTAGGCACAACTTCAGCATCTGAAGGAGACCCTAGACTTACTTTTGTAAACTGAGAGAGACATCCAGGGTCAAAGGAAACACTGAGTGCATTCTCAGGAAGTAAAAAAGGATGGTTGACACTGGAGACCTTTTCTGACATACAAGGGAGTTAGTAATTGTTATCATTGCTTCCTTCATAATTTTAACTCAAAAATTTGCTGGTTGTTTACTTGACAAACCTTATAATGAACTACACCTTGTCAAACTGTCTACTCAAACAATAAAAAAAATAAATAATCTCCTGGATCTTTATTTGGCTGGTACTACACCTAGAATCTCTTCAGATCAATAGGTTATACCATCTTTAAAACCTCAAGACCCAAGTGGCTGGTGTGGTCTTATGATATTGGTATATTTTTCTTAATGCCTGGCATTATGAGATGCATTGAGAACATGAACTTTCACAGGAGAAGGAAGGTACTGTTTTCTGGGAACACAGAAAGTTTTAATACAGAACTTCTCTCAAAAATGTCAGAGTTGTGAGCCTGTCAGACAAGGACATACAAAAGTGAGAGTAGGATTTGGCTCACAGGTAGCAGAATTGTAGTCCAAAAATTTGGGGAAGTAGACCTGTTCTAAGAATCTCAGGCAGACCATTTAATGTACGTACATATACAATTCAGATCAGTTTGATTTTTTTCACTTTATTATCAATGTAATTCCAGATGCAGAACAGTGACTCTAGTGTTTTCAGATTACATTAGTGACACAGAATAATTTGGGAAAACCCTAATAAACACCCAGGTAGAAAGGAAAGCAGGGTGTGTTTTTCAAGCCAGATAGAATCAATTATTTCTCCTTACAAGTGATATCAGAATATTAGCTTATTTTTCTAGCCACCTGTCAAGCAGCTGCACACAAGACTATGGCAAACCATTATCACCTTCAGTGATGTTGCTAAATAGAAGAATATGAGATTCTTTCCATACACCAATCATCATCAGCTTGAACAGTTTTAAATTTTAGTCCCACATTTAACCAAAATAGGACCGATCAGAAGAAAACACCAGAGAAATTGCTCATATCACACTAGAGAGCATTCACCAGGAGGGATGTAAAGTAGAGGCAAAAGAATACTCTCTTTGAAGGTACCTCTGGGCAGGGCATAAAATGATTGCAAGAGTAGAAGACAAAAATACATCCACCAGCTCACTTTTTTCGATAAGTATCTGTGTCATAAGTATCTGTTACAAAACAAAACTGCAATACAGAGCAGGGAGACAAATTGCTGATGCAGCAGAGCTTTTCCCTGGCTACTCTCCAAAGCAGAAATTTAAGCTGTCAGTGGAATAGGTTTTTAATTATGGACCGTAGGCCATTGTTAGGGATAGTTTTCTGCAATACTGGCAAGTTCAGTATTGGGTGTTCATGCATTACTTTAAATATTTCAAGTGGGACACTGTGCCACAGCCAGAGGACAGCATCCCTCTGTGCTCATTGTTGTACAAACACAGGATCAAGATTTCTGTTCTCTGTTTCTAGGAGATTACAACACGGGAACTGACTGGAGACACTTCACTGTCCTGTTAAGGCCAAGTTGGCAGCAATGCTTAACCCTAGAGGAAGAATTCATCACTTATGTCACTCCAACTGAATCTGTGACCTCATATATTGTGTGTCCTGTTCTGAGCTTGACCTGGCCAGGGCTGGCCTTGCACTTGATGAAAGGCATCACCATACAGCATCACCAAAGCAGTTCCTCCCAGTACCATCCTTCCAGCTGGCTGGATACTGGGGCCAAGTGACTGCTGGGATTCAGCAAGGCTTTCCTGCAGAAACAGGTAAAGATCAGTCCCAAAGAAGGTAATTTAGTGTTGGCCTAGCAATGGTGGTGAAATCGTTCAAGAAGGGATACATCCTCTGTGCAGATGGACAGAGCTGTGATCTGCTGCCAGATAGAAATAAGAAACATAAATTTTACCTTATGCACTATAGACGCTCTTCACCTGCTTTAATTTTTAATAGAAATGTTCCTTTTTAAGTACTAGGAGCAATACAAGTTTAATGTGACCTTAGAGGACCATGCAACATAAGCATAATTGACTCACTAACATCACTCCCTAGATATTTTTTCCCTTCTTTTTCCTAAGTCTTAATGTTTCATAAGTTCTTAATGGAACCAGAAAATGCTAGAGAGCCAGAATTTGACACAGAGCTTTCAACCTAGCAGTCAATATTGAAATTGGATTTGAATTACTGTGTAACTAATTGCTGATAAGAAAACTGGAATAAAAGGGTCATGGGAAGACATAAACCACCTGCAACTTATAGACAAAGGAAATCAGAAATAATGTTTATAGTGGTCAAAAAGGTTTACATTTTTAAGTATCAGTGCATGAGGGAACAGCAGTCATTTTTTATGTGTAGCTTTCCTCTGCAAAATTTGAGTTTGTCTTACATGGATGTTTGGTATCTTTTAACTGACCAGTGTTACGACTGAAAAACCAAACAGCCAAAGAGTATTTGCACTGAACCTTTGAACTGTTGGCTTGATACTATCCCTCTTTTTCAGCACAAAATAGCTCAGTGTTTAACTAACCTCACTTTCATCTTCTCTGTCTCTGATTGTGTGACTTTACCTCATCTGCAATAAACAATGAGGAAAGTTGTAACATCCTGACTAGTAACTATAACATGTCTTCCCCTCAATGACAGGTTTATGCAGTTTGTCAAAGCCCACCATAGGATCAGATAAGATTGAATTCAGTGACTGCTGAATTGGACATACTCTGAGATGAAATAAAAGTAGCAAGGTGTCTGTGCTTATTGGGGCTTCCTAGTAGGAGAAGTCCTGGTGTCTTACAGAAAGACAGTATTACTGTCATCTATGGTATTTTCTGGAAGATGAAACTATGAAAACAAGTGAGAATCAGTATTTACTCTATTTACCGGAAAAAACGTCATAATACTAATGTAGCTGGGCAAAGAACAATGCTACTTAAAAAAAATCTGGATCTACTCTCAGTTTTAGGGGACAGATTAAGGGAGATAAACCATCACATCTTCACAAAGGAAAATGAATAATATTGAATAAAAAGCTCCCAAGCAGTTTTCTATTAAAAAGATCTCAGAACCTGAACCTCACAGATCTCTTAGAGCTTTTAGTTTCTCTTTCTGACCAAATTTCCTAGGAAAAAGCAATCCAGATAAAATAATCATGTATTTTACATCTTTTTGCGGAGAAGGATGGCTTCACAGCTGTATCTTGACCCTGCAAACAGGTATGATTTAATACATAGGAACAGTATAACTCAGTGACCTTTGGATATTACTCTCTACCCATAACAGTACGAAACAGGAAAGGAGGGGATCTGTTTATCTGTAGTCTAGATTTGTTGTTCTGCTTTCAGCTCTAGCAACAACTTTTTGTTATTCTTGATAATGACATTTTTTTTCTGCATTTCAGTGTATTAACCCTGAAAAACAAGTGTTTTAACATACTTTTATATATTAATATACTTTAATAATACTTTTCCATTCCAGAATAAGGCTAGGACTCCTGATTTATGCAAGCAGAGTGTTTTGAGATCCTCTTAGGAAAGAAAGTATAGAAAAGGAGAGCTGTAAACGAAGATAGATGCCAAGTAACACCAGCTTCTGGTACCACCACCTTAGGGTGTTATCATCCTCTCACAGTATGCCCTATTTCTCCTTCCCATTAACAGACCTTAGATCAAGCCTTATGAAGACATTCTTTGCACAAACACAGAGGTGAACGTGGCCCTCAGAACTGTCTTCAAGGCAATGGTTTTTTTGTAGAGAAAGCACATTAACTGTTGAAGCAATGATGGAATCAGCGCTTGGGATAACTCCAAAACCACCTACTCAAACTGGCAAGGAAGAGAGTTAGAGAAAGATCCTGGTGTCAGGATTAATATGTCCCCTGTTTTGGCTCTTACGATTTATGTTCATGTCTACTGAAAGCAAAAGAAAGAAAGGTTTCAAAGCAGAGCTGTTTGTGATTTCCATTTTGTTGGAGATTCTCCTTTCTCTTTTATCCATTACCAGACAGACAAAACTGACTGACTTTTATTAATTCTTATTCCCTTCTGTTGACATCATCACTAGATATAAATTCGGGAAATCTACTCACAGCATTCAGTTCAATCAATATGCTGATGCTGTCCCTGGGCTGGAGAATGCATGTAGCTATGTATGTTTGCTACTTACTGTCCCTTCAACAAAGGAACGGGAGAGGACAAGGGAAAGAAAGGAAAGTTTTAACCTGTTCATCTACTTCTTTCTTTCTGTGCAGTGTCTTTTCTGACAGATAAAAGGAAAATTGGGGTGTGTGCCAGTTAATAAAAGGCCTGTATATATGCCATAAGGAAGTGGGCACTACTTAGGTTTTAAGTTTATGTTTTGTGTATGCTTCTTCTTGGCCCTATTCTTCCCTTTGTTCTTTAATTTTTATAAGCACACAACATACGAAAGGTGTTCATGCAGCTAGTCTCCCAGTGCATACAGTGTAGAAGAGAATGAAGCTTTCATCACTAAAACACCCTTCATTTGGGGTAGTCATTTAGGACTACCTTGTTAGGCACACTGATGACAACATTGTCAGGTGCAAAAATCCACAAATTTTTTTGCACAAATCCACTTCAGTTTGGCCCTAATTCCTGAGAATTAAGTGTATACTAAAGACTCAGAAAAGTCCTTGCTTAAGCTTAATACAGGATTTCTCAGGATGGAAGACAGCCTTTTAAATATGTTTAAATATGCATATGTTGTTGCTCATAAACAGATCTTGCATTTTGTAAATTCTATTTGCAACAATGAAGAAGAACCACACGCTGCCATGTGACTTTCCTTGTAGCACCAGTACCATACCCTCCTCTTCTCCAGGTACAAAAAGTAGTTTAGGCTGTTTTTGTAAACGTATGGGTGAGTAGTATCTGCATTGATATTTTGCTTAATGATGAGGCTGTTCTAATGAGCCTGAATTACATCAACTACAGTTCCTGGCTGCTGCTGGGGCACTGTTGCCTATGCTGGATATCTAGCCATTCATGGCTTTCACTGGAGGAAGCAAAAAGCATCCCTGGGTCTCTGAATGGAGGACCAGGAATGGGACCATCCTTGCTCAGTGTTAAGAGGTCTAGGGTAGTCTAGTCTGACCTGAATTCTAATCACAAACCTAGCCATGCTGCTTTGTAGGATCAGGCCCTTGATTTAAAGCAATAGTGGAAACCTTGAGGTAGGTTAAATTGTGAGATACAGTGACAAAATGACAGATCTCTCCACAGGCAGATCTGTCCAGATATGTCCAGCTGAAGGTACGGATGTTCCTCAGTAGCACTGAGGACTGTAATCATACACAGCAAGATGGACCTAGTGGGGGAAAGGAAAACAAACCTCTCCATCCCTCACTCTTTCAGCCCACCACTTTAAATAACCTCCTGTAGCTTGAAGCAAGACAAGAAAGTCAGTGTTTCGCACCCTCCAACAGTTTTGACATGACAGGTATGGTATTTTCTTACCCACAGAATTGCCAAGGATATCCGCCCTAGCAAAAGTGCAAAAGTTTTCAGTATAAGGAGGTGGGGTGCCAAAACTGGCTTGTAGGCAAAGGTTGAAATGACTCAATCTGAAACAAAATGTAAAGCAATTACTGCTTGGAAAAAAAAAGATCATGCTGACATTTAGAGGCTGCAGTGATAGTATCTGTCCCTTACTAGGCTGACATAAGCAGCCTTGATTTCATCCCAAAATGATTTTTTTTTGTTTGATATTTAGGATAGCCTTTATTTGGAGGTGGAGGACAGCAGGATCAATTGCCTTAACTTCAGTTGTTATGCAGAGAAATAATTGCCATCCCAGAAAGGTAATTACATATGCCATTGTTTATACACATAATAGGCCTGGAAAAGCATGTTCTGCAGATAGAAAAAAAAGAAAATCTTGCTTTCACATCAGGGTGGAACACTATGCAAAGTGACAGATTGCCACAAATAGCATTCAAACCCTTGCACAGTAGTGGTTGATTTTTCTTCTGGGGAAGAGGGGGAAGGGATGAAGGCTATGGAACAGGATGGAAAGAAAAAAAAAAGACAATTTTATTCAACAGCCATAGTAACATACCCAGTGGTTTTTATTCTCCTGATTGCTGCTAAATGAACCTGATCTTTAAGCTGTTTTTAAAGTCACTGCCTCAAAGGGACATTTTCTGTTGTTGCCATCTTGTGCAAATACCACTTCTCCTAAAGTGTCCTTAATTTGAATTGCTTTGAAAGCAGACCAAATAATCTGCTAGAATATGGTGTGGCACGATGCATCTCTTCTTTGTGCCTTTAGTACAACGTAGAAAGTGAATTTAGCTCAGAAAAGGACAGCTAAAGTCTCTTTTCCCCTCTCCCATTGCAATATATCTAACAAAAAAAGAATAAAACAGACAGTGTACTGCAATGTCAAGCCCATTTCAGATTTTTTTTAATGCAAAATATGCATTTCTTCAAAATATTGAAAGTATCAGGGCTGAACAAAGGAAAAAAATACATATGTATTTCGATATTGAACCAAGCATTGTTAGATGCAGAATAGCAGGGCTATTCTCTGCTGCAGTGTCCAACAAATTGCATGACCTGCTTGTTAGGCTTGACAACAGTATTTTACCTAACAAAGGCCTCAACAGCTCAGAGCAGCAGAGGAATGTCAAAATGAGCACATTTCACACACAGATGTGTGACCATTATAGTCTATAAGAAGATGCATGGGGTGGAGGGAAGGAGCAGGGTGCTGGGAAGGCTAACAGTTAGCAGTAAGGACATGGCCCTACTGGCCACATTTAATCAACCCTTCTGTAAACAATTCAACATTTTCACTGTTCTTTAAAAACTAATAAAGAGAAACAAGCACTTTTCATTCATCTTGAAGTAATTTTCTGTCAGGTTTGAGCCCCTTGTGACTTACAGCTCGTGCATTGCTAGCTGTGTGATACAACAACTATTTCAATTTATTTTACAAACTCTGGCCATTCACATGTCAGTTAGTGTTCACCAAGCCGGCATCTGAAATTGTGCAGTTAACGAGTTTTACAACATTTCTATCAAGAGAAACTGTTTAGCATAACTGACTCTTAAGGAGTTATTATACCTCTAAAAATCCATTTTAAGGGGCATTATTTAAATAAAATAGAAAAACGGTTCACTGCCTTTTAAAGGAGCTACAAAAAAGTCCATCAGATCCTGTGCAGTAATCCTCAGCTTAAAGCACTCTTGAGAGCACTTCTGGGAATTATCAGCATAATGAAATGTTTTGTGAAATGTCCAGATAGATTCCTCTACTCAACAATTTTACTGCACCATATTTATTTTCCTCCTGGTTTTTAAAGAATTGAATTAGTTTTTTGAGGTGATGACTCTACATTTTGTAGATTAACTGAACACTTTTTTGTCAAGGCTGTAGTATAAATGAGGGGTTTAGACTGTGTGCAGTCTATATACATTTGCACAGAAAAAAAAAAAGTCAAGCCCTTTATGCTACTCTCAGTTCTAAAAGGGTTAAATCACAATGAGGCTTACGCAGATTTGCATTTCTCTTGTACCACATTTTTCCCATACTCTTAAACAACTTTCTTATAGAATGGCATATATAAAATGTTCTATTGAAAACAATTCTTAAGTTACTCATAAAAGCTTATAAAACTGAAATTTGTTTTGAAGTACTCTGAAAAGGAGAAATTTATGAGTGTTAACTTAAATAATAGATATCTATCTATTAACTGTGGCAACTAATGATTCAAAACTGCTAATACCAGGAGTCTGTAATCGTAGAAAAAAAGCAGCATATACGTGAGTTAATCTCAGCATTTTAAACAACCTAATGCGGTAAACGCCATATTTGCCATGTAAATTACCCAGTGTTTCTGCCTAAAATGAGCACTGGTAAGAGAAAATTTATATTACAGTACAATTAGGTAATTGTAGGTACAGTAGGTACAACATGTGGGTGTACCTACGCAACATGCACACAGTGGCAACACCTATGCAATGACCCACCTGGTATAATTTGTTCAATATTAGCTGTATCTAGTTCCGTTAAGAGCCTTAGTATTATATGTCAGGAAAAAAAACTGACACAAGTCTTTGTAGTTTTTAATACCCATTCTGAGACAGACAGCCCAATGCCATCAACTCTGGAGATTGTTGGCTAGATACTCAGTAACTTTCATCCACAGGACACCTAGATAATAATTTGTGGTCTTGGCACCATCCCATTAGAAAAGTATAACCTTCCCTAAAGGTATAAGCTTTCCACAATCACTGCAGGCAATAGTGAATGCACAGCAGCATGCCAGATGAGCTGCCTCCTAGGATGTACCAAGAAATGCAGGATGGCGTCCTGCCAGTGCGTGTAGGACTGGTAAATCTATGATTGATCAACTGTATTAAGTGAGATAGCAGACACTTCACTAACAACTGAGCTACAGCTCAGTTTTGCAAGATGTTAAGTGTTTTGGCACTGTCTATATATATTAAGTTTTAAGCAGAGAGGCACTGGCAGACCTGGATACTCCATGGCTAAAGTAGTGGGCTTTTTTACAACTGAAAGCTTTACTGGAGTGGTGTCATGCCCCCTAGCACTCTGTTTAAAGCCTTGGCATGGCAAAGCACATAAAACTGGAGAAAAAGGAGAGGGTTTTAGAAATATATTGCTCAAATTTATGTTAGCATCACTGCAAAACTTAACTACACTTTAATAATTACAGAATCATAGAACATGCTGAGTTGGAAGGCACACATCAGGGTCATTGAGTCCAACTCCTGGCCCTGCACAAGGTACTCCAAGATTCACACCATGTGCATGAGGACGTTGTCAATCTAATCTATACTAAGGGTCATTGGGTGTAATTAAATTTTGCTTGTTCTCCATTAACATATATCTAACATTTAAATTTCTTTAGATTGGGCTACTGAAAGTTAGAGTAGGATGAAGGCCATCAGATTTCTAGATACTAAATATTTTGGATGGTGAAGCTTGTACCCACTGTATAAGGTAAAAGTGCATCTTGCTCCAGAAAGCAAAGCAAGGAGGGACAGACCAGAAGTGAATGCTCATTTTGTACAAGACTGATAACACAGGCAAAGCAATTAAAGGAAGAAAGGAGTGACCTGAGCTTAATTCTAATGACACTTTTCAATCATATACATTCACGCTTCGTTGTTTTTTGCTTTCTGCGTGGTCAACTAGTAGATGCTGCAATAGGAGTAGGAAAGGTCTACTGGAAGGAGGTGGAAATGTATCATTAGGATTGTCTACATGGTCCTCCCATATTTACAGAATAAATCTTCTCCACTTTACAAATCCCAGTTCTTTCTGCTTCTTGGTCTGAAGAGGGTTTTGATAGGAAATTTAGAGCTGCACCTAAAATCAAGGGTAGCAGCAGGAGGTCTGAAATGAAAAAGAACGGATAAGACCTCTTCTGCTGTGCGCTGGGGAGACGCAAAAACACCTAAGTGGAAGGCCAGGATAGGAGGCTGCTTGACTGCAGTCATGTATTTCAGCACAGTTAATTACTGTCATATATTTGCCATGAGTGTAAGTACTATGGGAACAAGATTTCTTTGTCCTCTGATTATTTATACATAATTTTGACCCAAATGGAAGGAAATATTTTTCAAACATGTACAGAATTCTGGAGTGAAGATCTTTCCTTGTTGGGGAAACACCCATGTAAAACAGAAAAAGATAAGAAGAGAGTGAGTTTTAGGTATGACAGGTTTATTTGCGACAAATGAAAACACAATAGCCAATTTTTTGTGATCAAAGACTTGATGCTTGTTCCACTGCTTTTTTGTTTGTTCACATAGGTTCAACTTTTTGCCCAGGAGTTGCTTCATTTTCTTGTTTTCCAAAATGACTGTTTTTTCTCTTGCAGATAAATGCACACCTAATTTGCAGGAGACTGCAGTTTGTTCCAGAGGTACACAAGCTTGAAAGGGTCTAAGCTGAGGTGCAGACAAACTCTGAGTATTCCTTCCTGTGGTCCCATGTCGAGTAAAGACCCTACCAACAAGCTGTGGGTGGGAAGCAGTTGGTTCATTCATTATTCTACTGAAAACTAGCTTGGCTATACTTCAGCCCACACTGGAGTCTACAGTTTGGACATCTCAAAGCTCTAAAATATAAGAGAACATTATTATTTTAATCCTGTCCCATACGAACAGCCAGTCTTTTGCTTCTGCGCTGTTGGGCTAGCTGTTTTCCATCCTCATTCCCAGAAAAACCCTTCCGTTATAAGTACTCAGGGAGTATGGTCAATGGAAAGCTGCATAAGAGTATTCAACCTTTCTAGGGGATTTGTTGTCCTTGTTAAACCTTTTCCTCTTTAGAGAAGGCTTACGAATGTTTTGCAACACCATGACTGAACAAAAAGAAGAACGTTAATGGCAATTGACATTATTTAAGGCATCATAATTTAGATTTAGGTAGATGAGACTGTCGTGAAATTATCATTTAAAAATATTAAGTATCATAGAGAAATAAACCAAAACCCGAACAGCTGCAACGTCAAAGCTGACAATGGGTAGTGAAAAAAACATTTCTATTCACAACCTCTGTCCCTGAGTTGGTGACAATCTAAACACCAAAGTTCCTCACATTCAGCAGAGCTATGTATCACGACAATGAGGCACAAGTCTGCACCAGTATGGTTTTCCTAGAAATAATGTCAAAAAGCCTTGTTCTGAAATACTCGTGACCTTTGATAGGAAGTAAAACATGAAGAAAAACTACAATAAAAAATTACAAACTTTTCTTTTAGCTAGTCTTTTGTATACTGTCAAGTGACTTAGGTTGGCTTTCCTTGCCTTTTAGGATGTGATAAAACAGTTTTTTGCCACAAGTTCAAAATTTAGTCATGGACTTTTAAACCAAGATCTTTTGCCAGTCAATTTGAGTCTGGTTGATGTAATCACATTTTTAAGAGCTGGACATGCAGCCTGCCTCTACTACTGCCACAGCTCCACATAAAAATTAGGGTACTACATCAAGATTATTTTTCGTTGCTTTGTTCTACCCTTCCAAGAAAGAGAGTTTTTTTCATCACAGAAAGGTTGTATACATGTCTAAATAAGTTTTGAACTCATTAGCTAATTGCAGATGAATTACTAAGGGAATGGAAAAGGTTGTGAACCTAGAAGCAGAGCAAGAAACTCTTTGCACTGTACCTCACAGTGGTCAGGTATATTCAAATGATGAATGGGGCAGCTTCTTTCCCATCTGATTGATTTATTAATACCAATGTAACTTGCCACTTTCTGAGCCCTTTCTAATAACCAGTGGTGTGAAACAAGGCTGCGTTCTTGCACCAACCGTGTTCACAGTCTTTTCCAGCATGATGCTCCAAAGGGCCACAGCAGACCTTGATGATGAAGATGGTATCTACATTCGATACCGTACCGATGAAAGCCTATTCAACCTAAGGCGACTGAAGGCCCACACCAAGACCTTAAACCATCTTTTCTGTGAGCTGCTTTATGCTGATGACAACGCCCTCGTCGCCCACACAGTAGCTTTGCAGCGTTTAACATCCTGCTTTGCAGAGGCTGCTGAGCTCTTTGGGCTGGAAGTCAGCTTAAAGAAGACAGAAGTTTTCTATCAACCCGCATCTCAGGAAGTCTTCCATCATCCCCACATCACCATTGGCCAATCAGGGTTCAAATAAGTCCAGCAGTTTAATTACCTAGGTAGCATCATCTCCTTGGACAGTAAGATTGATGAGAGATAGACAACAGGTTAGCAAAGGCATATAGAGCTTTCAGAAAACTCCATAAAAGAGTCTGGCGAAATAAACACCTGAAGAAAAGCATAAAGATCAGTGTTTACAGAGCCATTGTGCTGTCTACTCTTTTATATGGATCTGAATCATGGGTCATTTACCATCACCACCTATGACTCTTAGAATGCTTCCATCAGCGCTGTCTCTGTACAATCCTAAACATCCACTGGTCAGATTATGTGACCAATACATCTGTTCTAGAACAGGCAGCAGTCACAAGTATTGAGGCCATATTACTGAGAACACAGCTGTGTTGGATGTGTTGGATGTGTTGGATATCAAGGATGAAGGACCACCGCCTCCCTAAGATCTTGCTTTATGGTGAACTTGCCGCAAGAGAGGAGCCCCGAAGAAAAGAACAAGGACTCCCTGAAACAATGTCCAACCAGGACATCTGGAGACACACTATCTATAACACTGCTGTTCCCTTTGAGAATAAACACAGGATCACTCTTGAGGAGAAAAGACAACGCAGAAAGAATCGTGTCTTGCTAATACCACCTAAGGAGTCTTTCTGCTGTGCCTTTTCCAACCGGACATGCCTATCTCGTATTGGCCTTTTTAGCCATCAGGACGCTTGTAGCAAATGTGGGTAGAGTCCTCCCCAAATCTTCGTTTGCGAAGCCTAGCCGTGAAAAGTTGCCAACTCCTGTTCTCCTGTTTGTTTCTGGATCATTTCTGAATCACTGGTTATGCCCACGGTCACTTCACCTTTTCTTCCTCTTTCAGCCAAGTCAAGTTCCACTCATCAAAAAGACTGGTTTCAGCCTTATGCTATTAGCTGCTATAAAGTGCAAGATCAAGTTTGAATTCACTCAAGAACTTGCTACGTCATAAGCATGGAGATCTGTTTATTTTTAAAGGGTGGTAAAAAAGAATAAGCAGCCCCCCATACTTCTGTAACCAATTGCACCAACCATAGAAAAAAAAAAGTGTGATTGCCGCGAAATAAAAAAAGTCCATGAACACAACCTACCACAATAGGCTGTCAAAACCACTCTGTAAAACTGGCAATAAAAAGGCACAGTACATTCTATGTTACAAAAGGAAGAGGTGAGTAAAAGAAAGAAGAAACATCAGAGTCTACCTCTTGGAACTTGAAGTTGGTTGGGTATACTGGAATCTGGGAAAGACCAACACCTTAGTTCACACAAGATGTGTGGACACATCCATTGCAAGACATGTTAGGGCAGTTTTTCTGAGACTCAATCACAGAATCACAGAATATTCTGAGTTGGAAGGGACGCACAAGGACCATCAAGTCTAACCCTTAATCCTGCACACGACCATCCCCATGAGTCACATAATGTGTCTGAGAGTATCATCCAAATGCTTCTTGAACTCTGTCAGGTTTGGTGCTGTGACTGCTTACCTGGGGAGCCTGTTCCAGCACCCAACCACCCTCTGGGGGAAGAACCTTCTTATAAGATCCAGCCTAAGCCTCCCCTGACACAACTTCAGGCCTTTCCTCGAGTCCTGTCACTGGTCACCACAGAGAAGAGATCAGTGCGTGCCCCTTCTCTTCCCCTCACAAGGAAGCTGTGGACTGCAATGAGGCCCCTCCTCAGTTTCCCCTTCTCCAGACAGAATCAGTGATCAGTGATCTCAGACACTCATCATAAGGCTTCCCCTCAAGGCCCTTCACCATCTTTGTTGCCCTCCTTTGGACACTCTTTAATGGTTTAATAACTTTCTTATATTGTGGTGCCCAAAACTGCCACAATATTCAAGGTGAGGCCCCACCAGTGCAGAGCAGAGCGGGACAATCCCCTCCCTCGACTGCTGCCAATGCTGTGCCTGATGCCCCCAGGACATGGTTGGCCCTCCTGGCTGCCAGGGCACTGCTGACTCATATTCAACTGGCCACTGGCCAGGACTCCCAGGTCCTGCCATGGTCCGTGGGGGGAGGAGTGTAGGGCACAAAAGGTCTGAGTGAGGTTTGAGGTGCAATGGCTGTTTAATGA
The DNA here is from genome assembly GCF_025592945.1 of Manacus candei. Taxonomy (NCBI): domain Eukaryota; kingdom Metazoa; phylum Chordata; class Aves; order Passeriformes; family Pipridae; genus Manacus; species Manacus candei. The sequence continues at coordinate 108,448 of NW_026138064.1, forward strand.
GGGTGTGTGGGGTTTATATAAGCTCTGGTGTGGAATTCACCAGAAAATGGAGTGGAGCATGAGACAGACAGCCAGGGAAACGAACAGGAGTAGGGACTCAGGTGAAGAGTGAGGAACTGGGGAGGAACTGGGGGAGGAAAGGACGAATGGTAGGTCTCTCCTCTCTGCAGCTTTTTCTGCCAATCAGAGGGAGGAGCAGGGAAGCAGGGAACAGGCACCTCGAGGCATGCCGGGACATGCCCGGGTATTACAACTGTAGGGGTATCATACAATGTACATATTTAAAACCACATAATAACTGTGAAGTCCATAGATAAAGTCCTGCTGTATATCTTTTTCCACGCCTGGAACCACTCCCATTCTGATACCTGGTCCTCCACAGGTCCCTTTCCACAGACCTGTTTTCCAGCATCTTGTTCCCCAGTCTGTTCATACATCCAGGGTTGCCCCATTCCAGGTGCAGAATCTGGCACTTTCCCTTGTTGAACTTCATATAGTTGGTGATTGTCCAGTCCTTTAATTTGTCAAGATCTCTCTGCAGGGCCTCCCTGCCTTTGAGGAAGTCAACAGCTCCTCTCAGTTTTGTGTCATCTGCAAACTTGCTTAGTATCCCTTCCAGTCCTGCATTCAAGTCATTAATGAAGATGTTGAAGAGCACAGAGCCCAAGATGGAGACCTGTGGAATCAGGGCAGGTGACTCACTAGTGACAGGTGACCAGTGTGATGTCACCCCATTCACTATTACCCTTGGTGCTCAACCTGGGAGCCAATTGCTCACCCATCACTTTATGTGTTTATCCAGCTGTGTGCTGGACAGTTTGTCCAGAGAATAATTCCCCAAATAATCTTCTCCATAACTTTGCTAGACACTGAAGTGAGACTAATAGGCCTGTAGCTTCCAGAGTCCTCCTTGATCTTCATGAGAACTGGGACAATGTTTGCCAGCTTCCATTCAGCTGGGACCTCTTTGGATACCCAAGACTGCTCAAAAATCACCGAGAGAGGTTTTGCTATGACATCAGCCAGCTTTTCAAGGATTCTTAGATCAATCCCATCAGGGCCCATAGATTTTTAGGGATCCAGCTAGATCAGCAGATCCCACACATTTTCAGGGTCCACTGGGACTAGGATTTTCTTGCAGTCATGGTCCTCCAGCTCAGGGCACTGAGACCCTCTTCGTCCACCATCAGTTGAAGAGGGAGGCAAAGAAAGTGTGAAACACCTCTGCCTTGTTTCTGACAGCTGCCTATTGCCATTAATATATTTGAAAAAACTCTTTTTATTGTCCCCAGCATTTCTGGCCAGCTGCAACTCCAGTTGAGCTTTGACTACAGGAATTTTCTCCCTGCAGTGGTGAGCAGCATCTCTGAAGTCTTCTCGTGTCACCTAACCTTGATTCCACTGGGCATACTCCTTCCTTTTTTGACACCTGGGACAAACACTCCTCTGCCATTGACTGTTTGTGAGTCATTTGACAGTGGGTTGGATATCATTGTGGCAGCTCTGGAGTGTAACCAGCCCCACAAGAGCTGTCAGAGACTGAGTTGGGTAGAGGAGGAAAACAGAGGTTTACAATCCATGTGATTTAGTAGATTCCTATAATTAAAGTTGCCTGTGACCTGTTCTGGTGCATGAGAAACTTTTGACAGCAAACTGACAAGAAGACTGAGCTACACATCCCTAGGGTAGACCAAACCTTTATCATCTTGGCTGGCATCGGGACTGCTGAGATACATTTCCTCAGGGAGAAGAACACCTTGTTTGTTTGAACACAGCCATTTTCTTCAACTGAACCAGCATTTCTGCTTTCACAGAGTGTAGGATTCACATGCTTTCATCTCTCTGTGGGGAATTTTCTTCATATGAATTACAATGGTGTCATTGATATGGTGATTTTCTTGGGAAGGTCTTGCAGTAGGTTTACAAGTCAGACAGAAGCTCTAGCTAGCAATCACTTGAGCAATAAATAATATCTTTAATGTCCTGGAATGCCAGTGCTTGATATTTCAGGAGTAGCTTTTATTTATCATTATGTATGCCATCTACCTGCCTCAGATGATAGTATTAGCTGTTCTTTACAGATGAAAGGAAAAAAAATAAAAGTCTTGCTGTATTTTAGAGGCACTTCAAACAGATATTCCACACCACCTTTAAAGAGAAGAGAGAGTGGACCCTTGCTAACATCTGGTCACATCTCAGTCAGTCAGTCAAAGCCTATAATCACAGTCACATTGCACCATGCTCATGTGAAAAGCTCTGTTCTATGGGACCTAACCTAAAGCTGGGAAGGCGTCTGTTCCTCTGCTCCTGAAGACAGTATGACGTGAGCAGCGTCAAAGAGAAGTGCAAGGGGATTTACCACTCACTGCCTGTTCTCAGTTACCAAAGTCCACACTAAATAATCAGATGAACTGAGTCAGATGTCTCAAGTGCTCTGATTACACCAAGGCCAGCACACGTTGACTTTAGTGGTTTTGGACCTAATTCCTTCTCTGTCAGTGGAAATGAGAAACTGGATAATTTAGTAGCTTCCTAATGATCTATGATCTTTAGCACTCCAAGAAAAGGAAAGAAAGGGAGGGTGGAAAGATTTTCTCTTAATTGCTTCTAAGAGTGTTCCCTTCACTTCAACAAGACCTTGCAGTACTTTATGTGTTTTGGCACCAGTTAGGCTGAGGGTGAAACACATACTTGTAAGATTCATCTGTGGCCTACTAACATGGGAACTGAGTCTATGTGTTAGACCTTGAGCAACAGGTCAAATTTAGATTTCAAAATTTCATAGATGTGAGGTAACCACAACATAAAAAGGAAAATTGCAGGAACCAGAAGAAATCAAACAGTGATTTGTTCTGTCATAACAACTGTAAGTAGGAAAAGTGCAACTTGTAGGCTGTTTTTGTTGTATAACTCCATTTGAAAGGCTAGAGGGAAAAAAATGCCCCTTCAAATGTAAGGACATAGATCTGTGACACAGGGCTCTTTAAATTCCCTTAGGTGTATCTGGAAACTGTACATCAAACTACTCACAGTTGTAAGCTATGCTACAAATTTATCACATCATTTTTTTCTGTGATGCAGTAAGTACGTACTAATGTAAGTTATTCTAAATGAGCTATCGAAGAAAGAGGAGTAACTCTCTAAAACGTTCTGGTGTATTTCTCCAATATTGTAGTGCTGCCCATGTCTAATATGTGTATCCATTAACCTAACTTATTTTACATTTATTTCATTAAAATGAAGCAAAAACTTCTCGTGGACTTTTAAATAAATTAATTCTGGTTTTATACTAATTTATGAACTTGGTTAGTTATTAAGTTTTGCTAGATCTTAGAAAAAGTTTTGCACACTTATAAAGGTGTGTTCTTATCAAGTTAATTAAATTAATAAATTAATTTTAAAATGAAACAATTTTAATAGGTGCAATTGCAGCAGTGCACCTATTATTCAACTTAAGACAGGATCTAAGTTAGGATGCAATTAGAAAGTCAAGTGGTAGCATTGAAAAGCATATCCATAACCAAAGTACGTCTTTTTTTATCACAACTGTGTTTCAAACTGTTTCTGTGTTAGATGCTAAATATTGTTAGGTGTAATATTATATTGTTAGGTGATATTGTTTACTACAGAATAGGTTCATTTAGGATGTCAAAGGTGGAGGTTTGGCTTTCTCAAATTCCTGTGCAATAATTCATATACAAACTCTGAAAATGGAACTGATAAAACATCAATGATTACTATACAAAGAAGTTAAATATTACAGCTATTTTTCTCACTGAAATCTAATCCAGGGATTACCAACAATGGGGAATCTGTTTTATTTGCATTTAATTTGTACCTTCACACTATTATCTTCCATGTTTTAGTTTCAGGAAATGTGGTTCAGGCTATTATAACCACATTTCATGCTGCAGTTGCATTGTTATTTGAGCTCTATGCTTGGAAATGACTTACTGAAAAAATGAAGCCAGCATACCTTATTTTAATTATACTAGAGCTGTGTCTAAGTACAGAGAAATAGTACGACATATATTTAATATGGAGCACAGATTAACAGTTTTATGAGGCATAAAATCCATCTATATCATTTTCTATTTACAAATCAGTTATACATCTTTCAACAAAACAAATGCCTATAGTGTAAAAATGAATAAAGAGAGCATCAAACTAGCAATCATGTATGCAGTAAATAACATCTTAATTGGTCTAGAATTCTGGAGCTTGATTTTTTTGGAACTAGGTTTTATTTATTGATCTATATGGCATATTATTTTTCCAGTGATTTGTACAAGTCTATTCCCTTTCTTCAATATCAGATCCATGTATGGCTTTATACTGCAAATCCCATCTGGGGAAATAGCCAAGTAAGAGAAGAACAGTTGCTTCTGGAAAAGTCATCCATTTAAAAGCTTTCACTGAGGCAAGGATAACTTCACAGTTTTTACATTTTGTCTTCTGATAAAAAAGAAGGAGACAGAGGATGAGGGAAGAAATGCTGCTATTATGCAGTTGCCACACAATGCACTCTTCAACAGGCCTTTACTCCTGACTGGTTTGGCAGCAGCAAGAAAACAGGGAAGGATCCCACGTACACTGGGAAATGTCTATGTTCCTATGTTCCCTTTACCAGCAAGACTAGCAGACAGAAGTGGGTATGGTGGGTTTTATACATGGTCCACAAGCTCTGGATTTAGCATTTGTGCTTAATACCCCCACCGTATTTCAAGCCAAATGGCACTTCACCCCATGCTTTGCACACTGCCATGCAGTTGAGAACTGACAAATTCAATCTTCCTCTGCCAAGGCGTCTGGTGAGGAATTCTTCTCTTTCCTGAAACACAGGTGTCAACTGCTTAAGTCAGTACTAGAGGAAGAAGGAAATCTCTCAGTGACTCTCTTGTTCCCTATAAAAATGTAGGTGGAAATGTCACCCTGAAGATTGGTTTCTTTCCTTAGGATTGTGAAAGACTGGCCCTTAAAAGCGCTTCTGCTGTTGATGATGGAGAAAAAAGTTTACAAACAGCAGTGTTGCATCTGCTTGGCTTCTGCTTTTGTGAAAGTGATGTTCTAAACATGGAAAAGATGGTGTTCTGATAGCTGTCATTGCTCTGGTATAACCTTAGCTGTCTGGAAATGAGCTAATTAAATTTTTTGGTGTGTCTTTTAGAGAATACATTTGCATTTGACATAATTAGTGGTACGCAGACCCAGCTATATCCAGGGGGAATCTCAAGACAACTGCTTTGCTGACTATTAGTGCCTAATTTCTGAATGTCAAACCCTGCACATCTTAATTTCTAGAGAATAAGCTCAATTGAACTTTCTCCCAGTTATGTAAAAACCGCTCAGATAAAACCAAGTGGACACCAATGTAATGAATGTGGTTATTAAATTGTTTCAATTGAAAGAACCCTATTCTTACACCATCATAATGGGAACAATTTATCCCCACTGATCAGCCTGTCTCTTTTTTCTGAGCTCTCTTTGATCTTGAAGCATATTGCAGTGGTGTGTCCTATTGAAAAGCAAAACTGGGGCAATTTTAATGCTTTTGTACCTTACCAGTGCTCTAGTTTTTCGTTGTTTAAAAATAGCTGTTAATTATAAGTGCAGTTTAAATGTCTCAAGTGACCCAGAAATGCAGGTTGGAATGAGACAGATTGTGTGTCTCATATAAAACAGATGTACTTTCACAGAGAAGTCTGAATTCAGCCCTCAATATGTATCCTTCTCTAAGGTTATTTCAGTCACATATTGAGTTTGTCTAGCATTAAGCTATAAAATCCCACACATTTTGAACAATGAAGACAAAACTTCGGCTATATTTACCTTGAGAATAAAAAGTCTCTTTTTCTGTGTGCATGTATTTTGCTGGTAGTGTTTGATGGGGTGAGGGCATTTCCCTTTGACTCCAGAGACTCAGGAGATCAGATACCTCATTTAATCTCCACCTCTTCTGCCTCTTGATGTAATAAGCCCATGCTTTTAAAGAACATTTAGTGGTAATAAACTTTCAGGACCTCCTCTTATTTTGACTGGATTAAGCACTCTATGAGAACGAGCCATATCTTGCAGATATAAAATTTCAAGCTTTTTCCTTTTTTTTTTTTTTTGAGTGGCTCGAAGTAGTCTTTTTTTTTCTCTTCTGCCAACAGTACATTTTAATTCCTGTCTGTGATGAAGTTCATCGAGACAAGTCTAAAAAATAACACGCAAATTAAATTAAGGCAAGTTAATGATTTAACTGGAGGGCCCGAACAAATCAGTTATTTATATATCTATTTATTTGTATATTGTTAGACAGCAATTTACAGACGTTTCAATTCAGCAAAAAGACTTGGTTTCAACTTTCCAGTGAGAATAGGCTATGAGAAGTGCAATGAGTTTGATTAGCTCTCCCCTGGCCCTGAAGATCAGTGGTACAAATTTAAAAGCCATCACCTCTTCATGAAACTGAAGGGGTTAATACTGAAGGAAACCAAGGATCAGCTGAGCTTGGATTATACATTCAGATCTCAGTCATTAAGAGAGACTGACACCCAGTTAAGGGCTGGATGTTGTGGAAAGGATTGGCCTGTGAGTGTAGAAGAACCTACCTGCTCTGCAGCTGAGCAGCAAACCTTATCTAAAAGAACATTTTAAACTTATTAAAAGTTATTATTAAAAGTTATAATTAAACAACACCTACATTTTGCTTCTTCATGTCACCTAAGAATAAGGCAAAAAAAAAAGAAGAAAAGAAGATAAAGATTCCTCTGCATATCTGATTCCTTGGCTCACAAAAACTTTTTCTTAAAAATCCAGAATTTTATAGTTTATATTCAGACACATCCTCACATAGTCAGATATGCACATGATGAAGAGAGAAATATGCTCATTTGGTAGTGGGACTATGCTATTTTGTTTTCCACTGTCCTGGAAATAATCTTCAATTCATTACTTAGAAAACTTCTCATGAATCTCAGAGGATGTTAAAAGAATAAATTGGCTATGATATACTGCTATTCTGTGAGTCCAACTTCAAGAGATGACACAGATCTCACTAGTTTGAAACATCAGTCCCTAACAAACCTCATTGATAATATCTGCCTCTGGGAACTTTCACTTTTATGGAAACTGAAGTGCTTCCTTTAACTATTCCCACTTTTGCACTTAACACTGTCACAATGGAAAACAATGGATTTGATAATAGCTGAAACAGTAGCTCATCTACACTGGAAACAAGAAAAATAACATTTGGAAAAAAGGGTTTGTCAGCTATCACTCTCTTTTCACCTTTTTAGGACTAGGGTGGAAAACGAGACAGAGGTGTCTTGTTTTCTACTAAAACTGTGGGCTTTGTTTTAGCCCGTAAATTTTCACATTTTTATTCCGTGAAGGACCAGGACTGAGCCTCAGTTTAAACATGTGCATGAGTTAACCGCTTCTTTGACGAAGAAGTGCAAACTCAAAATCAAACATATATTTAGAATTGAGTGCTATGATGATATGGGATGGACACACACTTAGAAGTTCTCCAGCAGTGAGAACTTTAATTTAAATTTAGGTGAAAATATTTTAACTGCACTCAGTACCTCCTAAAATGTATTGGTAGGGGAATTGTACTCAGTGCAAGAAAGCTTTATTTCAAGGATGGTTTGGGTTAACACTGTTTTTTGTGTTTTAATTTTAAATTTCCCTTCTCTAATAAGTGACAGTGATGATGTTACCGTACTAAAATCAAAGCCATTTGATATATGATGCAATGACTGTTCTGTGGTGGTTTTATGTTGGTTGTTCTCCTCCCCCCCAAAGAATGGGCAATTAGCTTAGAAAAGGTTTTCATGTTTCACTTTTCATAGAACTTGGCAAACCAGAAAATTTGTGTCTCTGAAATGAACAAATATGAAAATAGAGCAAGTCACAATGTGTGAGGAGAAAACACTGGGAAACAACTCTCTAAGGAGGTAGAAGTCACAAAGACTTTTCTGAAATCCATAGGGAAGACTACACAGATCATCTAAATAATAAATAGGTAGCAGAGAAAAGTAGACAGCAAGGTTAACAGGCAGCAGTGATAGAGGACTCTGCTGCTTTACGTGCATGGCAACACTTCTCTGTGTATAGTCCTAAACTGGCCTCCATTGAATGGCTGAACTTGTTTTATGGACTAGTAGTTCTATTCAGGCTTGGCAAAGTTCATGCAAACATGCTGAGTTTTTGTGTGGTAACATTAATTAGACTTTTTTTAAAAGTCTGTTAAACAATCTTTTAGTAAATTCCTACATGACAGGGAAAAAATCCCACTCTATTAGGGAATTCATTGTGATTGCTGGGACTAGTTCTGTTATGATTTCTTTGCTTATTTCAGACATAAAACAGAACAGAGACAACATATATATGCATATAAATGCTTTCTATATTCAGCCTTTGAATTTGCTGTCATAAATTGTAATTGGTGAACTTCAAATATTTGGAGACTTTTTGAGAGAGGGACCCAATGATTTAAATATCCATGATCCCTCCAATGAAGTCATCTTTCCACTCAGCATCAAAAAAACTTTTGCTGTCATCTTTTGTCTCATTTCAGACACTATGCATCTGAGGACCTCTGGAGAAGGTCCAGAGGAGTGGAGCAAGAACAAGGTCAGGGAAATATGATTCATGAAAAAACTGAGGCTGTTCAGCTCCTAGAAATGAAGGCTGCCAACAGACGTGGTCACAGTGTTCCCCTGCTGAAAATCCTGGTACAAAAGAGCAAACAGATTCGTCCTCTGTAAACACAGAGAGTAGAAAAAATTAACTGTAGGCTTGAGCCGCAGAAAGGTGGAATTAGGCTGGATGTAGAAGCTTTTTTTCAGAGGTGGTTATGGGAAGATACTACAACTATGACAGAGTGAGATGTAAAGGGAGATTAGACAGAAATAGTTTTTCTACTTTGGGGATGCATTTGAAGTGTTTATACACCCTTTGACTCTATTGTCTCCTAAGAACTCTTTCCATTTCCCTTACCAGTAACTCATTGCATTTCTTCTCATTCTAACACTTCCAAATAAAGGTTTATTGCCTTCCATAAAAATGCATTTATCAGTGTGTTGCTCCTTTCCTATGCTTCCCTTTTGCAGTTTTAATCTCAGTTGGAACTATCCATGAAGATGTAATCAATAAATGAAAATAAATTGAAAAAACACAATGTGAGGAGGTGAATGGGATTTTTGGTGGCCTGCCAGCTGGTCTTTGTATTTGTATTTACAAGTGTTTCATAATCAGCAATTTCCTGATTTATCTTGTACTTAAACCCAAACTGATGGTCCTGAACTTGATGTCAATGTTTTAGCATAGTGCATCTGAGTTTTGTAGTTGTAACTACTTTATTTTATATTTTCCTAATAAGAATAACATTTTGCTTTTATTTTTGCCCACAAGTTCTTTGGTTTTTACAGTGATGAGGAGCTTGGAGACAATTTTATGCTTACATTATGGTAATTCCAAAACTGTTTCATGCAAACTAAATTAACTCTCCTTACAGGAGGTACAGAATGGGCGTCCTTCCTGGAGAGTGTCCTAGTGGGTCAGCTTCTTTTGGTTCTCTCTAATTCCTCCCCTTTACTTTCTTCATCATACTTTGCCTCTTACTCTCTAGTTTGATGAATTTTATTCTTGGTGATAAACTCGCTTCAAACAAAAGATAAGAAAATATTCTGAATAAGGGTTTGCATGGTAGATAAGGCATTTTTTTTTTGAGGAGGGTTTTCAATAGAAGAGGCAGAAGATAGACTTCAGATGCACTGGGCTTCCCATCACCAAGCTATTGTAGAAATGGGAAGGAAAACCACCTCTCCTTTTCCCTGGAAGGAATGAACTCATATTATGCTTTTGTCGGTGGTTTGTTTATTTTTTGACCCAAAACTTGTGATAGTAAATCACATAGAACTTTTAAGAACTATAGCTGGAAAAAATACCTGTTAGGAGAAATCAAGTCAATGATTAGCTGTAACTGTGCTCAGACACTGCTGTCTCAGGCTCTGGGTGGAGGCCAAGTCAATGAGTCTGTAACATGCTGTAATCTTGGAACATACCGAACAACATCTGGGGTTTGAATAAAAATATATTTAGTTACATGCATACTTTCAAATTCTTCTCTGTAGTGGATTTATCATTACAATTTTGTCCCATTTCCCAGGGCTCATGCTTCATGCTCCCACTCGTTGCATCCCATGGCTGCAACCAGCTCTGGTACACAATTACAGTGCCATCATCCACAGGTTTGTCAGATGTTGTTTGTCACCACGAAGAGAGCTGTGGGCAGAACTGCCAAACAGATGCTGCTTATTACCTCTTTTACTGTATTTGCTCTCTTTGAAAGCAAAACTAGAGAAAAAAACTTCAGTAAGTTGCATAATGCTTCTGTAAATTACATCCTATTCAAAATGGCCAGGAAATTTTTACTGCCCGTATTTTGTGCCATGCTATCCTTTGAGACAAAATGATGTAAAGCTCAGAATGTTTTCCTAGGTGTTAAATCCACACTAATCATTGAGGGGGTAGAAAAGAAGAAATCTGAATTTCTGTGAACTACAGATCCATTAATGCACAGGGATTTAACATGATTGGACCTGCTGGTAACCAACTAATGGACTAACTCTGTGGCTAGTGATAAGGAAAATGATTCCACTATAATTCAAGCACTTCATTACATCCCACTGCAAGTCAGCATTATACATATTTTCTAAATTTTGAAATGGAAAACATTCATGCAGTCTAAAGACAAAAGCTTTATGCACATCTTTGTGCACAGGAGATTGTAATGCACTCCTTGATATTTTCCTGTACACTGAAATTAGAGGACAGTTTTGTTCTGTCACAATTTCTTGTTGCCACTGTATATTTGGTGGCAGGAGTCCATTCTCCAAGGTTAGTTTAGTTAATACATAATAGTAAATTAACTTACTTGATTTAGTTATTTGTGTTACGTGTGACTTTTAGCCATCAAATGTGTGTGTGTAAATATTCAAGAAACAGTCCTGTTTCTAAAACAGTAGAGAAGATGTAAGCCTGATACAGTGGATTTGTTTCAGTTTGATTTGCTAACTTGAGAAACTTGGGGAAACTTTGGATCAACAACATGACTTTCCTTTCTTTAAAATTATGATAATGGAAGAACAGAATATCTTGTAAAGGGGTTCAGACAGAGATAAAAAACAAAAGCAAAGTGATAATACTTCCATAAAAGCATTTGGAGTTGGATTACTGAGCTCCCACAAGATATAAATTAAGATTTTTTACTTCTAATCACAGCAGTAGCTAATTGCAACAAGGCTGTGATGAAAGTAATAGGAAGGTTGGGAAGATTTGATGTGACAGTGTGAGGGGAGACTGAAAAGATCAAATAGATTAGAGGGAAAATGGAATTAAAATTTGACTTTGTTCTCCCTGTAGTCAATGGCAAAGTTCTCATTGACTTTATGAAGCATAAAAATCTAGATTCAGAGGATGACCAGGAAATATGAACACATATAAACGAATAAATGGTGTAAAGACAGTCAATATGCTAAGGTAAAGGAGTGTCCTGTCAGCGAAAATGCAGTGCAGGCTAGTTACAGCAAACAGAGAAATTCCTGTCCTTATCTAAAACCTCTTACATTTCAGCACTGCACAAAGACCAAGAGATCAAAAAAGGAAGGAAAGTTCTAAAGGTCTGAATACACACAATGCATAAAAAATCCTAAAAGCTGAGAAAATTAGTGTGGCTTAAACCTAGAATTGTGCAGAAATTAAGCCTAGAATTTTGTATAAATTATTCCCAAGGTAAATTTTCTATTTTGAGACTTAATGCAACTTTGGCTAATTTGCCAGTATCAAGGACTGAGAAGACAATTTCACCTACCTTCTTTTCTCATGCAGTCTTAAAGTCAGCAGGCAGTGTTCTTCTTTTTGTAATGGATTTATTCCAATAATGAAGAGCAGAAGGTATGGCAGATATCAGAGTTAGAAATGTAATAAAAGGAGTTATTTATTATTTCATTGTTTCCTATGCATCACTGTTTGGCTCTTACATAAACCTTTCATTTTTAGGCTAACTCTTGAAAGCTGTTGGTTTGTGTTGATGTCATGTGAACTTGGATCTTACATGTATAACTACTTGAAGTGTGTGGGACCGCCACACAGTCAGGTATTTCCATACAGCTATTGTTGCAGCTTCTCTCTGCCAAGGGGATAACAGCATCTGAATCAGACACTTGGATTAGAGTCCAGGGAAACAGATGCATTATTGTCTTTGGATTTTTCCCATTTTAAGTTGCTTAAAAAAGTTTTAAAATATTTTTTCCTACAGCATTTACCACAAAGAAATTCTTTTTAATTTGTACATTGAAGGGGATCAAAAAAAGACTTGTTTCAATGACACATAAATAGGTGAAGGTAATGCTTTGGAATTATATTTGTAAAAACCTTACAGTGAAAGTTTTCAAATTGTTTATGTGGGAGAAGAAAGGAAGAATAGTTAAACTAACAGTTAAAGTGAAACTACCCAAGAGTCTGAATATTACTATATTTATCTTTACTACAAAACTGTGGAACACATTGCCACAGAGTGTTAAGTCCAAAGGTATGATGGAAAACAGATAGGAATTTGATAAAATTGCTGAGAATTGACTTGATAATTGAAGGTTGAAATATGCAGGTCTCAGAGTCACCTAGGTGATTCTGGAGTTTGGATCCCATGTGCATGTGGTGAAGGATGTCCCTCCTTGTTCTGCTAGACTCTTTCTGCAGCAGTCTGGCTGCAGACTACTTCTTGGAAAAGGAACTGCACAGTGCTTGAGTAAGTAAGGTCCTTCCGAACTTCTTAAACTGTGCTGTCTCTAAGCCCATTGAAACCTGAATCCACACAGGGAGATAGCTGCAAGGACATCCTAGGGAGAGAGCGAGTAGTGGAAAGTAATATATGGTGTGTAATTTGGAGAAGGCAGAAATCGATATTCACTTCAAGAGTGTGTAGTACCTCAGGTGAAGGAATAGGCTTGAAATGATAGAAGGGGCTTTAAATTACTTGCTCACTGATTTTGACCAAGGTGTCTCCTTCCCTCTTTCCTCTCCTCTCCATCAACTTATGGAACTTGACAAACTTTAAAAAATGGGATCAAGTGCACAAGGGAAAGAGGGTGAAGTCTCACTAAGTAAAGGATGGTAGGCAGAATTTTACAAATGAAACACAGTTGATGAGACACAAACATCTTTCAACTGGAAATAATGACTAGCATACTTCAAGTGAGTTCATCCAGTCCTAGAAAGTCTAAGACAAAAGCAAGGGCAACATTTTTCAGAGAGCTGGGTACAGCTGCCAGAACACTAGACCCCTGTGCAATCAGAAAGTAGAGGTGGAAAATAACTTCCCAGAATTTGTCTCATTTTAAGTAGCCATATATAAAATAATACTGATCGTCAGGAGGTTTTGATGAGTATAAGCAAATCACTGCCTTTCAATTGGTAGTTTAGGTAGAATGTTAGCTTAAATCCTCCTAAATATGCTGAGGTAACCAACTGAGCATCCAAGAAAACATGTCTGAAGGCAAGATACTGCTTGAAAGTGACTCTAGTATTTGGAATGCTAAATAATTTGTTTTACAGAACTCTGCTTATGAACAAAAAGAAAAAAGTGCAAAACCTATCTGGAAATAATAGGACATAGTAGGCTCTTAGAGACTGATTTTACAGTCTTTGTGAAACCCAGCTTCACTGAAGCCATGTGAATATGCCAAAGATTGTGAGTCTGGGTCTGTAGGAAGAACATGAAAATTAATGGGAGATCCAGATATAAAGGGTCCTCAGTGCAATTCTCAGGCCAGAAAAAAGCTGGAAAAAAAATAATATTTTACAAATCATATCAGAGCTATTTCCTAGTTTAATATTTAAACCCATAGTCAGCATGAATATATCAACTGGCCCATATAAACCTGCTGAAGTTCTGTCTAGTCCAGTTACTAGCCATTACACCTGGCAAAGTCTCAGGAAAATGTATGGGCCCAAATCTGACCCACCTAAAGTGTAAGTTTCAGTGCTCTCAGGCTGCTTCTAAGGTTTATGCATGGGAAGGATCTCTCCAAAACTGAAGGGAGAAAATAGGACTTATGCAAGGCTATTCATGCCGTTTGTGAGAGAAGAGGCAGCAAAGCAAGAACTCATCACTCATCAAAACTCATGTAATTCCTATGTGTCATTTCTCTTCTTTCAAAAAAAAAAGTTTGATTGAAGTACGGGCTCTGACTCTAATGCACCCTGCTGCTGCACTGATTTTACAAAGGTGCAAGTCACCAGAGTTAGCCTGGGATCAAAGCTGGCTCCCTGACTGATCTTTGCTTCTACTCTGTCTATGAAAATGAGTTGTTTGCAGCTTAGACTTAAATATTGTTAAGATTTGATAAATGAGCTTTAACCTCAGGTCTCCTGTTAATTGGGATATCTGAAACTTGTTGTTTCAGTTAAAACAACCATCTTCTGAAGGTATTTGGGGACCAAGTCTCGTTCCAGGAAATATTAACTCATTCAGTGCCTATCTACTTGGAGGGTAGAGCCCACTGGCCATATGATGGAAGTACTACAACTCTTCTCATAAAACCTTCAGTCCCTTAGCATAATAAAACTGTCTCAAACTCCTAAAGAACATTTTTTTTTTAATTTCTGCATTTCAAACTGTGTTATTACTCAAAAACACTTCATTTAGGGGCATTGTATTCCACAAAGGCTGCTGGGTGCTAGCTGGATCTGTGGTGGTATCCTACTGGATCGCCATCTTTACCCAGCAGTAAATAGGCAACTGAAGAGTTCCCTTTCTTCGCTGGGAACAAAATAACTCAAATCACCCTGTATTTTATCCACACACACATAGCTATGATGTAGTCATTGCTGCATTGGAAGTTCATAGAAAAATCTACTTGATGATAATTGATTCGTACACTCAGGTTTTCAGCTGTTGGCATCCTGAAGGTGAAGATCAAAACAGCTTAATGCTGTAACATTTCAGTCAAGGTAAAGATGCATTTTGGGCTGTGTAAAGTCTTTGCTATATTTATTTGTTTAATTGCCTAGTCACTGTCATTAAGTATTATTAACAGATATAAATCAATAGAGAAGAAATTAAATGCTTCCGGCGAGATAGTAATTTAAACACAAATCACAACTAGAAATCAGACAAAGAGTTCATTCTTTTATTCCTTTCTAGGAAATTATAATTTTTTTTGGCTGTTCAAATTGAAGCCAAAATAGAACTGCCTAAAACAATACAAAGCAGAGTAAACACAATTTCTTTCAAAGCTATACACTTTCAAAGACAGTATCCATTAGCTCTATGAGGAATCCTCCACTTCAGAGATCTTTCTTGATTTTGTCCAGAATTGTTGAACTTATTTCCAAGTGACCTGTAACTTTGTTAAGTATATGAAGGTAATTGGATAATGCATTTACCACTCCATAAATTGAGAAATATATTTTAGCAGTGTAAGTATAGCTTACTCAGCACTTTCCTTCCCAGTTTAGTATCCTTTTCATTTTCAATAAAAAAAAAAAGCCCTTGTTTCATACAACAGACTTCTTGCAATTGATTTAAAGACATGAGCAGGAGAGCCTGTTACCAGGGGGGACCAGCCCTAGCCCCTCTGCCCCAGGAAGGTAGGAATGCCAACTGAGCAATGAACATGATTTACTGAGCCAGATCTGCCCCCAAATTGCTGGTCACATGAAACACATGTGGAAGCCCACTCATCGGAAAGACAGGAATGGGCATTATTTAATGCCAGAGATTTTTTGGGAATCGGACCAAATACATCTTCTGTGGGATGAAACACATGTGAGGAAATGGCTTGTTATCCAGAAAAAGTGAGAAAGAGAGAGAAGCGAACTGTGAAGGTGAGGATATGGCTGGTGATGAGAAGAAGGTTTGTGTACAGTACATGGAGAGGAAAAGAGTTACTGGAGTAGGATGTATCAACAAGCCAGCACAGATAAGGGGGAAGTAAAGCCTGTGTGGAAGGTAAACAGTTCACAATTGAAAACAGAGGCCTTGCCAAGAATAATAATTTACAGATAATTAGGGAAAAAGGTTAGCATAAATATGGGAAAAACTACAAAAGGCTCAAAACAGACCTAAAAAAACCCATTAACCTTACAGTTCAACATATTACACTTAACAGCGAACAGGAAGAGGAAAGACGGACATTATATAATTAAGTCCCAGGCAGTCTACTTTTTAATAAGTGTTATCAGTCAAAACTTTATGTTAAATTGGGCAGTAGAGGTTGCTTTCATCCCAGAATTATATCACAAATTGTTCAGTTTTGGAAATTGCCACTTATCAAGAAAAGCTGCTGAATACTACTGGTTCCAGGGACCTGTACTCAATGAATCAGCAAAGGACTTTAAATCCCTCACATTTGACATAAAGATTCAAAAACACAGAAATTCATTTAAGTATTAAAGGAAGACAAATCTTGCACAAAAATACACATCCCAGGTCAATATTAAAATATTGGGAGAAAAATTATAATATTGTACCTGATCTGTAGATGAAACTGGTAGGATTTCATTTTCTATTATGTTGTCTCAAGTACTGAAAATTGCAAAAATTGCAAGCAGGCAAAAATAGGTCTTTATCAAAACAATTTCAAAACAGGCTGGAATGGAAGAGAGGAGTGTCAGGAAGTAAACTAGAGAGCTTTGTACATATGTGTACACTTTATGCTGTGTAATAGCTGCTCTACACGGAAAAAAATGTAGGAAGTGGCATAAAACACTGTGCTTGGACTCTGCTCTGCCCCTCTATCAATGTCCAGTGGAACCCCTACCCTTTTGCATGTAGAAAGTCTCCCAGAAGAAATAAATGTTATTATGCATGATTCCCTTAGGATGATAACAGAACTAAACAGAATTTTTTTCCTTTCTAGGAGAAGACTCTTCTGTTTTTCACTGAAATACCAGGAGATGAGCATCCTTACAGCATTATAACAGGAAATAATGACAGAGGCAATTTCTGTTAATATTTCAATATACTGCAGAGTAACAAAAGTCTGTAAAAGTTTGTGTTGCTGAATATATACATACATATCTTCTTTTCTTTTTAACACAACTTTTGACATGGAAAATATACTATTAGCAAATGGATCCTTCTTCCTACACTTTCAGATTTCATTGGTGCTTAAAAGAAGGTTAAATTTTTTTATCTCTGGGGGATGAGGATAAAACCATTATCTGACACACACATCATTTTTTTTGGTGACATCTTAAAAAATGTATGGAAAAAAAGTGAGAGTGTGGGTATGTCATTGTCTTACTGAACATGCCCAAAACCCAAATAAAATGGATAATTTTCTATTAAAATCATATGATAAAACTGCTTATTTTTTTGTGTTGCAGAGGGAAGGTTTGGTTTCATTAACACTTATGGTGTATACATGCTTGAGTTGCTTCACAGCCCTCTTGCCTGTTTACTATGATAATAGCTAGAGGCAATCAAACGATGGACAGTTGTACAATGCTCCTTTGAATAATGTTTTACAGAAAAGACATCTGTTGTGCATACAACCCATCTTTCAAGGACTAAAAGAGGTGTTACCAACATTTCACTTCCTCATGAAAATCTCTAGGTTCCTTAAAGTTCGTATGTATTCCACCATAAATAGTATAGTTTTCTTTGTGAAGACATCCAGCTTGGATATTAAAGATATATTGAAATTCATACATCTGGACTAAGATATTTCTTCATCTGTAGGGCCTATATAAATATTGTTCTAGAGGAGATTCAGCTGAACCAGCAATTGGGAAAACTGAGTCTGTTGAAGGCAAATGTATTTCTTATTTCTTGGTTACAATATTCGTAAGTGAGGTGTGAAATTCCCCTTTAATGCCATGTTATTTGCAAGTAACTAACAGCAAAATATTTGTCCTACATTCTGTTCACCTTACTCACTCCATTACTCCTACCACCTTCAAGGAGACTAATGTTGTGCATACAGCAAGTGAGATCTTTATTCTGCTTCAGTCCACTGCCATTTGGTTTCACACAGTGACAGACCAGGGACTTACTGCGTGCAGTCAGTTTAAACGACATTGACTTTCCCTGGTTCTAACTGCTGTTATTATTCAGGTTGGTGCTGCAGTCTTGTACGACAATTTTGGCTGTGTAGCTGACCAGCTTTGGGTTTACACCCTTACGTACCTGAAGACAAAACGGCTGCCTCATTTTCTGTAGGGTCAGTGGTAAGATGATACGGAAATACTGAGGGGTTTGCAAACTGAACTAGACAGTAGTGCTGCAAGAGATGTCAGATAAGCACCTACATTTAAATGAGCAGGAGAGAAAATGTCAACCCCATACCCAGTCTGGTACTGACAAAGAAATGTGCATTTATAAATATAATGGAGACCAGTGGCTCCCACTGCTAAAAAGCACCCGATACCAGCCATTACCAACCTTTTGTGGGGAAAGGCCAGTGTTATTGCGGAGATTGAGTGCACTTGTGAGGAGAGAGTACTTTCTCAGAAAGGCTACAGCCTTCTTATTAAATAATAATTTACAAAAGTTTTTAACCCCTGTTGGTTTCTATAGCATCTTGACATAAGTTACTGAAGATTTCTTTTATAAGGCGCTTTCCAATATTAATCTACTTAGTCAATATCTTACAGTTCTGCATATGTATGTGAAGGTTTGTAATTTCAGCTTTAAATATGTATAAAATTTATTTTGACTTTCCTATCACAGTGCTTCTCCCTTCAATTTTCAGCGGAGTGACTGTGGTGGTTGACTGCTGGTAGCGCACACTGAGATAAGAGCAACTGCTGCTGTCTTTCAGTAGTAAGTGCTCTAAGCCAGAGCTGCACTGAGCAGCAGCTCAGATGGGCCAAGGCAGCTGACTCAGGCAACAAAACTTGAAACATCATTATAATAATGAATTCAGACCTTGAGTGGGCTGACAGTGCTGGATTTACAAATCCCTTCTAAAACACACAGGATTGATGCTGTACTTTAATTAGCTACTGAGTTGATTCACAACTTCCAAAAGTAGATGTTGTAGCATGCACAGATGCTAAAGTAAACAGCACCTTTGCAAGAGCCACTCTTCAGGCTGGTGAAACTCCTTCAGCTTTCCGGGTTGGCTGTTTGTCAAACCCACAGTGTTTGGTGGCTGCTGGTAATGGATTTTTTGTTTGTTTTGTAAAGAGTTTCATTCAAAGCTTTAAAGAACCTTGGCAGCACTTAAGTGAGCACAGCTTATGGTGCAAAATGAAAGTTAGAGCAGCAAATGGTCAGGGTGTGCAAGCAGCCTGTGAGTTTGGAGGTTTCAAAACTCCAAAGCAATACTTCAGTTAGTTCACTGTAATGAGAAATAGTTCTGCAGATCTAATCTGAATGCTGCATACTGAAATGTTAATGTGCCTTTCGGTCTGATGAACTCACAAAAGAGTGATGCCAGCATTGTGTCAGCAGCGATGTTACCCACATTATGATTTTCACAAACACACCTGGGGCAAAAAAAAAACCACCTAAAAGCCAAAAGGCAAAAGAAAATGATGTTTCTTTTTTAAACAGGAACAGGCTATACTTAAAAGTCTATAGGTACATGAATAATCTTTGTCCTCTGATTTCTTATGTATTTTAGTGCTCCCCATCTCCTTTTCTTCTTGAGCTGGCTGAGCATGTGCTCTGTGAGCATAACATATACCCTACCTCTTGCCCCAGTTTCCCAAAATTGTGTGCTGAAACAGCTCCCTAAATTCATATTTATGCATCCAGTTTCCAAAGCCTTAAAGACTCCGAAAAATACTTCCAAAAGTTTGACACTAGATTGGGTATTTGATACTCCTGAACAATGAAATAAAAATTAAAAGTGCACCATAATTGAGGTGAAAATACAAACTCACCTGGCAATAGCTGTCATTGCTGACTTCTCAATCAACAATTTCATGGTGAGGAAAAATGAAAGAAAGATGACAAAAAATTGCTAAAAATATCTACAATGTAGATACTGATTAAAAATTCACATTGAATGTTGACCGTTCCCTCTTAAACACTGGTACAACCATTAACAGGAACATGTGCAATGACAGGGTAAGAAGGAGAGATAGTTTTGGAAACCCTCACACACCAAGAGGTGCCCATATCACCAGGAAAACAATGAACTTAGTATGGACTATAGTAGTCTATTCCTTCCTGCACGTGGAGTTTCCTCCTTGAAAACACTGCTCTACTAGGAATGTCCCCTTGGAACTTTATGGAATAAACTGTGGACAGTGGAACAAGAACGTTTTGCCAGAAAGCTGCCTTCTTTCTGGAAATATGCACACTGCACAGAAGATGATGTGCTCCTCTCTAACAGATTTTCCATTGTGTAAGCTCTTTCAGCAGTTTATAAACAGGGAGGGAAATGTAGTCTGATTGTCAAACATCAACTGGACACATATAAAATACACTCAGGATTGTTTACAGAATCACTGTATTTTGTAAAGGATATAGTTTCACCCTCTATGAGGTCAGAAAGCAACATCAAAAGAGAAAACCTTCTGGGATTGTGTCTTCTGCACTGAGCATTACCACACACAGGCAAATCATGAATGACTCATACCTGCTATTTCTTGACTCTAGGTTAAACTTGGAACATAAATTATGTCAATCTGCTGATGTAAATTTTCCACAATTCATGTCTGGCTTGAGTTAAATGGCACACTGTTTTCCCCTAATGCAGGTATATTTGAATTCAAGTAGGCTGTCAAATAAATATTTAAAGGTAAAATGTATAAAAGAAGACAAAGCACAGCCACTAAATGCTGATGTTATGGTCCTTCTTCATGGCATAAGAGCCAGAAGATTGTCATGCGAATATAAAGGGATGTTTTAAGTAAAAATAATTATGTGCTACCATAAAATGTCTTCAGCTGTGAATAAAACACTCTCATTTGAATAAGTTATAGTTGAAAAGTTTAGGGTAAAATATTTTTTAGAGATTGTCTTTGCTTCCAGGCCACAATTATGTCATTATTTTCCAGGATATTACAAATGTCAGATGCGTAAGAATTAAGAATCAATTATTAAAAAATTATAATAATATTTGAAGACTGTGGAATATAAAAGGTATATAATAAGAATTGGCTAGGCATAAGGATGGAGAAGAAACTGTTTAAAAATTAATTTTTTTTTGAGGCTCTTTCTTTTGTGCTTTTTGATCGTAGGCTAAGTTAAAGCCATCTGTCTGTTTCTGCATGCATTTAAACATACGCCTGAATATATTTTTGGGGGTTGTGTCTAATTTACCAGGCCAGCAGAAAGGCACTTCCACTCTAGATGCATTCAGTTTCTAAAGCTTCAGATAAAGGAGTCAGGGTCATAGCTATGCCAGCTTGTGGAATAAGAATTGAGTCCCAGTAACTTTCCTATACTGTAAAATGTAGGCAGGCCTTTTGCTCTGTGATTAATTTCTTTTTAAGTGCATTCATTTCCCTCTCTCATACCTGAGAATATTTTTAAGCTATCCCTTTGTTTTAGATCTTCCTGGAAACAACTACTTGTTAGCGCTGAGAAAACAAGTGTAGGTCTGGTTTAAAAGTGCTGCTGTAAGTTTTGAGTGCTTTGGTCTGTATTTCAAATGGCCAAGGGAAAAATTCTCCCAACAAATATAACTCTCCTTTTTTTTTTCTGGTTTGGTTTGGTTTGGTTTGGGGTTTTTGAGGGGTTTTTGGGGGGGAGGGGTTTTTGGTTTCTTTTTTGGTTGGTTTATTTGTTTTTTGGGGGTTCGTGTGTTTTGTTTTGGTTTTTTTTTTTTTTTTTTTTTTTTTTAAGGAAGAATGTCTCTCAATGAGTAATCTTCAAAAGTGTAGCATAAACAAGGGTTTTTGAAAATTCAAGTTTCACCTACCTTGCAGAGTTAAATTTTACCTATTAGTCAAGTGGTTCTCTTTGGTATAAAATAAAGATCCATTTGCAGTTTGTAAACAATGTCATTTATTATTAAAGGCTTTCATCACCATAGATGAAGTACTGAAGTTAAAATGTTGCAAGTTTTGCCTATAATTTAGTCAAATACATCACCTAAAATTAGAAAAATAATTATGGAGATCAGAATTTCAGCCTTTTTGAAGACTGTCAGCTGGAAGCCATAGCAGGTTCATGGCTTACGTAGCTGAACCTAAAGAAATTAGGTTTTTGTTAAAGCAAATGCTAGCACTAGCAAGCAGGAACCATAACTGCCATTGCATCTGGAGTTCTTAGTGATGGAAACATTTCAGAAGCGAGAATTTAATTGATAAAGCATTTTTCCTCTACATTTTCAGGCAGGCCACGGAGCAAAACTGTTGTTGACTTCAAAGAAGGATACTAAATAGGACTGGGCACTAGAGGGTCATGAGACAGACGAGAATACACAATTAGGTAAATTTACTGTGTATGTACTTTGAGTGGTGCTATGCTATGGGAAACTTGTGCAACATAGTTGTTTGCAGAATCCACAGCTTACTGGCAGCCAGGCCCACCAAAACTACCTATTTACATGTACTAAATTCACCTGGAAAAGAGCGTTTCAGTGCCAAACCTCACAAAACACAAGAAGCTCCAAGAAGAGGCATCCTATGGTGCTGTGGTTATTTTGGTGTAAACTTCAGGTAATATGCTGGTGAGATTTGGGCATAAGCAGACCAATAGTTTTTAAACTGCAGTTCACGACTTGTAGAAATACTCTTAAAAACTAAGTAAGAGAATAATTGGCTTGTCTGCAAAGCTCTTTGTTCACTGACTTCTACGTAACAGCTTCTTTTCTTGAAAGAAATTATAGCAAATGAATGTTAGATGCTATTTTTATTTTGCAAATGAAGCATAATTATTTAGAACATTTGCTAAAAGAGTAGTTTCCAACCTATGAAAAATATAATGCAGTATTGACATAATATCTGCAGATATTCTCTCATTCTGAATAGTACTGCCTCTATGTATATTAAGAATAACATTAAGCGGAGACATAAATGTCTTACAATTGCATTTCTGGGAGGTAGAAAGACTCAGGGGCCTTTCAAAAACCAAAAAGAACTTCAAAAACCGTCTCGTAACTCCTGTGAGACTTTTGGGTATAGGATGTTATTTTGAGACTCCATTACCTTACTCCATATCAATTTTATAGTCCACTTGCCAAAACAGTAGTAGTTTAGTTTTGATATACATTTCCATGTATTTCTTTGGAAATTATCACCGCTTTTATTTTCTAAATTGGGGAGAATGCCAAATCATGCAGCTTTTGTTTCATATGTTCAACCTCTGCCTGAGTTCACTACTTACATTTACAATCTATTTCAGAGTGTACACTGTTGCTTCAACATTTTATTTAGCAAAATAGAAATAGAGGAACTAATAAAGGCATCAAATGTGAAGTATAGCCAGAAGGTTTTGACAGAAATAACAGCAGAGTTACTTCATCCTTACAGCATTTCAGTCAGTGATATTGAAACTGACAAGCTTTCTGCTTTGAACATTTAATTCTGTAATTTAAAGTACAATTCAATAAAACATAAACAGAGAGAATGTCCAATTCAGTCACACACATTAATTCAAAAGTTTAAGATGGTATAAAAAGCGTACTTGATAATTTTTTTAATGTGAGTATATTATATGCATACCCGTTACACCCACATAAAAATTGTGGTACTCAGGCAATAATATATTTTGAATATGCCTGAAAATTAACTAATAATTCATAATACAATTGTTTCTTGGGAGAATATGATAAGTAGAATTTTAAATTCATGGTAGCTTCCTAAATTGTACTGAAATTCTGAAAAAGATCAAAGCATAAGAGTAAAATTCCAAAGTAATTCAGAAATAGTAGAAAAATATACTTAGTTGAGGAATCTTCGTCTAGTGTATTGTGCTATTCAGTTTCATACATTAGATTAAAACATTATAGTAGGAAATATTAAGTTAGATAAAACAGAGTAGTAAGAATGTAAGAGGTCAAAATTTCTGAATGAAGTCATGAACAATGACGTTCTCATTTCATCTCTGTTTCTCTTCAGAATACATTTTGTCACATTAGCTTCTGATTAGTTACACATATGGTGAATAATTATTATTCTCAAACAACATCATTGTCCCCACTTCCTTGTAGAAGACAATATTATTATTACATGTGCTTTCCCTTATCGACTCTGACAATGTAGAATCTGATGCTGTAAAAACAAAATGCCTGGACAGTCTTGAAAGGTTTGTCTGCAGCATATTATGAATAAAGAAAGAGATATTTTTGACTGGAAATAACAAGACAACAACTTCATGGCAATCATGAAGAAAGAAAATGGGGTAATATTTCTACCCTGTTACACTTTGTGGTGTCTCCGGCGAGATATAATGACCCTGTCTATTGCTATATTATTAAAAACGTCAGAACAACTGGATTTACTCTAAGTTGAAGCTCGTATACAATAAAAGTAAAATCCAGATTGCATAGGGGCTGTTTAGAGAAGATGCAACTGACCTACCAGAAAAACAAACTTCACTACTGGTAGAGATGTCCTGGCTGTCTGGCTGTGTGGCCCTTATGTAACAGAGCATCTGGACAGTGCAGGTGCCTGAGATAAAGTGGATTTGCCACTGGATACACCTACTCTGTGTCAGCTGCTCTGTGGGAGTTCGTCATTAAATTTCGTTGCCTTTGTGGTAGGGTCATATTCACATAGATCCTAAAACGAATACTCAGAAATACATTTGTAACTTTTAAACCAATCTTGCTTTAAAATATTAAATGAAAGTGGTTGAAACTCTTTACGTGAGAGAGGAGAGGCATGAGAAGAGACACTATGCAAATCTACAACGCAATACATACTCTGGAGCCCACAGATCCACCTTTCTTGGGTATGAGAAGGCATTTAATAACACCAAAAAGGTGGAAAATTAAAAAGAATGATCCATTTAAAAAAAATCTTTCACACGAGATATATAAAAACTGTGAAACTCCATATCACAGAGGCTCTTGGAGGACAAGAAAGTAATAGGATTTTAAAAGGATTAGACATTTATATGCATATCTCTAAGAGTCAGGGGTATAATTAAAGATACCAAGCATTTTGGAAGGGCTATTAAGCCTTGCATTCAAGCCTTATAATAGCCTCTATTAATGAAGTATTTCTACATGGACTTTCACAGGCAGAGGCAGGCTGGCTCTGTTTGTGCTCTGATGACATGAAACAGCTTCCTCCCTTTCAGCCCAGTTAAAGCATCATGGGAAACTGAGCAGAATTGTCAGCTTGGAAGAAATGGTAGCACTCAGAAATCTGACACTTCGGACCACCTGAGAATAGTTCTAAGACTCTGGGTCTGAACTGCTGTGGTAACAGGGATGTTCCTGAGCGCTACTGTTCCCCTTCCCATTTGTACCTTTTCACAGATGTCATTCCCATGACATTTGACTTCAACATCTGTGCAAGGTGCAAAAGCAGAGCTATCCCACAATTTAAGAAAACATGCAGCAGGCAAGTTCTGGAACTTCTTTTGTATTCTATTTGTTTTTCTCCCTGGACTTTAGAAAATTTGTTAATGTCCCTTTTGTATGCTGATGCATACAGTCAAACAACTACTATGGTAAACATTACATCTTCAAAAGTTGGTTTAAATTTCTCAAAAATCAAATTAATATTTGGTTGCTTACAAAATTTATTCTCAGAGTGCTTTTCCAGTGCTACTGTATAGACAGTAAGAGCTTTTTCTCTCTCCAATATGTTACAGCTACTTGCCTTACAGAAAAGAGGAAATATATTCACACAGACATGAAAATAAGTAATGTACAGCTTGTTTTCTAGGTTTGATACCCTTTCCAGCTGACTTGCAACAGTACAAAGAGGATGGACACTATTTTATTTCTTTATAGGTGGTGGGGAGTGATTATTATTTCTTGCTTTGCACCATCTGCATCTCATCACTGGTATTCAATGCAGGCAATGGCTGACCTGGGACAAGGTTGAACCATATTTTCTCCTACGATGCTATTATAGGTGTGAAGGTAGAAGAATGGAACTTATTGTAATATCTGTTTTATACTTGTTGGCTGAAGATACTGGACAAGACTTACAAAACTGGTGGTTCCGTTGTGGAAGTCAAAGCTATAGGATTAATTTTCAAAAGCTGGAAGAGTGTTTCACCATAATCTTTCCCAGGCCCAATTCTCTGTATCACCTCAAATACAGCTCTTGATTATATTTTTAAAAACAATTCCAAAACTTGGGATCTTTTCTACCCTGGTCACTTCTGTGAATATTGCAGAGTCATAGAATTGTTAAGGCTGGAAAAGATCTTTAAGATCTTCAAGTCCAACCGTATGCTTTAGGCTCCTGTCTTAGTTACTTTGCAGGATGACACAACCACCTGTGTACTGCATACTGCCAGTAGAGTGTGATCAACTCCTCATTTAAGTTAACTTCAACATACTTAAGCAAACAAATATAATGGATATTAACTTGACCTTAGGTCTACTGCACTATGCTAACAGCACATGGCACTGTGCTGTTATTTGATCACACTGTCACTTTCATAATAGTTTTGTATTGCAGAATTAGATAATTCTATTCCATCATCATAGATATAATACATGGTTGATGATAAAAGTGATATTTAGGAATTACACCATAACTATGCATTGAGACTGATGAAGATTTTAGTATGGATATCTTAATATAAAAAAGGATATAATAAAATGTAAGTGCTTCTTCACTGAAAACATTGTTTTGGATAAACAGGAAGCCATACTAGTGAATTAATGTGATATGTGTAATTTTTGTCAGTTTACACTGCATTCAGATCAAGCTTCCACCTTTAACCTGTCATGGTTAGGATAGTCCAATGATTAAAATACTGAAGCATTCCTTGGATTCAGTTCCTGGAACTGCTACAACCTTTGTTATTAAAATAGGGTAAATATTTTAGCTCCTCAGAGTTTAATTTTTCCACGTCGAAGGCAAGAGTAGAAAACTTTCTTACTTCACAATGATGACTACAGGAGCATACATATATAAGTGACTGTGTATCATTTGAACACCACAACTGGGTGGAGATTTATTTACTCAAATCTGCAATAGCAGTGGCAAAAGTCAAAATGGGAAAATAAGCAAGATCTGAATACCTCAATGCAGAAACATCCCAGAAAAAGTTTAGAGATGTTTTCACAGAGAATGGTAACAGAAGAAGACAAGGGACTTTCTCCCAGCAACTAAGCTAGTATTTAAATGCAATTTAGGAGAAGGCTAGAATTGCATTTGTACAAAGCTGGGTAATGTTGACCTGCCATGGATCTTCCATGTCACCTGGATGATATCAACCATCAGAGCTACGAAAGATGACACCTCTCATGAACATTAACTGTGGGCTTTTGTGTGGGCTTTTTTTTCCCAATGCATTGGCAGATTTGGCACAGTTGTTCAGGCAGGACCTTGAGTGTGGATGTGATTAGATGCTGGAAGTGGAAAATGAAGAAAACATCGAACCTAACACTACTCCCGAAAAAGAATGCTGTTTGGAAGCAAACATGGACCTTTATGGACACTTTTAGAATGTGTTTTGGGTTTAGTGTTGTGTTTTCCTTATTTAAGGTATAATTTCCCTTATTTTGTACCCCGGTTTTCTAGTATATTCCTTTATTCCTTGTGGCCCTGGACCCTGTCCTTCTATTTGTTGATTTTTGATGCAGTGTAGCACTTTTCCCTATATGGTTTTGCCATCCCATTAATTTGCATGCTCCTCTTTTGTTACACCCCTTTTCCTAGTTAGTTCTCTACTCATCCTATGTAAGGGCGGGAGCCATGTTTGAGTTCAGTTCAGTTCAGTTTGGTTCAAGTCATCAGTTCAGTATAATAAAGTTCCTTGACCATTTTGCATCTGAACCCTCAGAGTGTGAAGTCTCTCATTTTCTGAGTGAACTGTGGCAATTAGACACTTTGCTTGCAGTCAAAATCTACTGGAGAAGCACGCTCGCAGTGAATGTCCTCAGCTTTCTCCCAGCTGCCAGACCAGACCTACTCATATTCATGGCTACTAATCAAGACATATTAAAACTGTTTGATGCTTTAATCTGTCAGCCTTTGTTGAATGTAACAAAAGTATAGGAAATGATGGTTTAATTTCAATTTTACAGGGGCTTCTGAAGCTTGGTAAAGACCAAGTGGCATCTAGAAGTCATGGAAAAGATTGGTACCACTTATATAAACATCCCATGTGGAAATAAATAACTTTCCCATCTGGAAATAGATAACTTTAACAGTTTTCACTGTGCATTGACCACAGAACAAAGCTTTGTGACAAAGCTCCTACCATAATTCCCATTTATCTACTTTTTTCATATGCATATGTAACTATCACAGTTGCCTATGCAGGTAAGCTGCTTACAGAGCAGTAAATACTGTGTAAAATAGCTGTGGCTGAGGGAGGAATGGTTGACAACAAGCAGGTAATAAGCCCTTCATGCCAATTACCTCATGTAGGGATCTAAGCTTCAATTCCTCAATGTGTATTGCCTCTGCCAAAATTAACAGGAGCTTCTTGAATATAATCCTTTGGTGTCTTGTGAGTGGGATCCAATTTACAAGAAGAAAAGGACAGAAAAAACAGAAAATCCTCTGTTTGCTTTAGAAATCCCTTTTCTGCCTTTCAGAATACTCATTTCTTTCTCAGAGGTTGATGTTTTTCTTCCTACTGATGCTGAATGCTGGTAAGACTTTTCTTGGTGCAGCCTCTGGAACTCAACTGCTGACCACACCCGTGGATTTTCTTTACATTAAATTATAGCAAACTGCCTGATTAATACACACCTCTGGCTAAATATCACCTCAGTAATGCCAATGTAAATCCCAAATAATATCCCTTATGTTGGAAAATCTGGCACAGGATTTGCAGAGGGATTTCAGGGTGACAACATTGCAGTAAACCAAATTAACTATTTCAACACCACATTTAAAAATAAGCTTGCTTTCTGTTAATACTTATGTTCTGTTGCCCTCTATAGCATAAGTAACAGAAAGGTTCCTATAGCTGCTTTTAATAAACATTCAATAAAGCATGTATTGTATACTGTACAAGAACTTAAGTCTGTCATCAGGCAAAACTATCATATGAAATTACTGCAAAATAATTAGAAATATCTTCCTGATAATTTACATTTATTTATTTATTCTCATATTAAATACAAGCAAGAATTATTGCAGTTGTTTGGTCCTAAAACATTGTGCAGGCCAGTAGTAGGAAAGGCTGCAAGAGTCTGGTGTTTTAATGGGACTGGCAGATGTATATTCCTCTGACTGTCCGGGATTGAGGTGCTGCAGACCAAAGGTCTAGTAAAATCTATGCCAGATGTGAATAAGTTCTATTTAAGCAAAGACACCATTTTTCAAATGTGAAAGGATTCAATATGTCCTGATTTTACCCTGATCAAAACTTTCCTGCCTTCTGTCAGAGTAAGACAGGGGATCTGAACAAAAAATCCCACATAAAAGTAAATCTAGCAGAGAGAATACATAAAATAAATGGCTGTCAGCTGAGTACAGTCCTCCAAAATGGATTAAGAGATTGGGTCACCCAATGCCTCAGGAATCTGAATGGCATTTTCAATGCTTTTTCAAATCTGAAATACATGGTGTTTACTGTCAGTAAATGTCCTGATGGAGGCTTCTTAAAAAATGGGAAGTCTAACTGATTGCTCCCTCTGGAAAAGTACAGAAAAGTCACAGAAACAGTTAAAAAAATAATAATAGAGGAATAAGTTATTTACAAATCAATCTTTCACCAAAGGCCAAATCTCCATCTGCTGATGTGTTGTGGCAGTTCTTTAAACCTTAGGCTAACATGTTGCTGTATTCCCAAGCTTTAAATAAGCAGCCTTCACACTGAAATCCAAATCTGAAGTGCTTGCTCTGCAAAGAATTTTGTATTACACACCTAGGGCACAATATACACTAAAGACTCTATATGGTTCACCTCAACTTCCCATATAACCTTGTATTTTTTAATCTTTGCTTAGTGAGAACAGAAAGATCACTTGCAAAGATTACAGGGAAAAAAAAGACAGAATCTAGAAAATGTAATTTTTTTGCTTTAGGAGTAAACAGGGAGTGGTTAAATCTGATTGTTTATCTCAAATTTTATACCAGCTTTGCCATAAGCTTGTTCGCAGATCTTGCCACTGGGATGAGCCAAAGAGCCTCCAGTTATACGAGCATATGTCCCAGTAAAAAGTCCTAGGGGTTCCCCTTGTAAATAATGTCTCAGCCCTTGTAAATGGGACTAAACAGCAAAAATGGCTGATGTAAACTGTGTCAGGTAAGATGTTAAACAGAGACATGGAGAATAGGATAGGGAGTTTACCATACGGACAGCTGTTATCTTTTTCCATCTTAGCTCTAATGCTCTCTCAATCTCAGAAAACCCTTTCAATGTACAAATTACTTTGAATAGATATGTACAGTTTAATGTGGTTTGTTCTTTGCATTCAGTAGCAAATATTTTTGTCAACTAATAGATTGTTCATGCAAAGGTCACTTCCAGCCCTGTAACTATCAAGTATAAAGATAACAGAACTTCATTTTTCAATTGATGGAAAATATCCAAATAAATCACCTTTTATCATTAGAAGAACAAGTTATCATCTATTTAAAAGGTAATTGCACACTTTAGGTCATTCCTCATCTTAACTTCAAGTAGTTTTACCCAGCCTACAGCTCTGCTATGATCAGACCACAAAGTTGACAAGAGAAGGGATGGTTATTGTTCTGCTGCCACTGTGCCCAATGCTGCTGAGCTGCCATGCATAAGAGCAGCTTCAAGGCTGATTGTGCAATAATAGAAAATAAATAAGTGAAGTCAAGACAGGATATCATCATCCTGCATTTAACTCTTGTTTCTAGTTAGGGAAGCCATCACATAGGCTCAGTTCTTGTACAGTACGGTATTGTACAAGCTGGTAAAAGGAGTTTTGAGGGTGTGATGCATGTGGGTGTGTGACTATCAGAAAGTCAGAATGCTCTTGATTTCACCCCAGGTAATTTTCCCCGTTGCATCCTTTGTTAGTGGTGCAGAAGTTATCCTGCACCTGGCAGCACCCAAGTTGGTAATATTCTCCATAACTGGTAACATTGCACAAAAAATGAAGGACTAACTAAATAAAAAAAGTCAGGAAAGGGGCTTTATACTCCTCAACATTCCCTGTCAAATTAGTTTAAAAAGCAGAGGCACAAGAAATAAGATCAAAACCAGTGACAGGCTGCAACCGACTGGAATCCAGAGAGGCTTGAGAGTGGGAATGAGATAGCTGTAAACCACCTTTGCTGCTTTCTTAATTTAGTGCTGGTCTTGTTCCAGTTTAAACTGGAGAATCCTGATGGCTACTCTGAGTAATAGGGGTTGCCAGCATTCTCAAGAAGTTTTCTTCTTTCTGCTGTTTGCAAAGCAAAAATCACGCAAGGAAAGTACCTCCTGTCAATCATGGTCTAGGATTTCTTTGATGTTGGCATTTACTGGAACTTACTATACTGTTTTAATATTTCACAGTTAACTTGTGACAAGGGCAATAACAATTAAAGCAAATAAATTGGTTTGCTTTAGGTGTACTTTATCAATCCCAGGCTTTCCACACATCTCTTAAAGATTTTAACACCAAACTGTCAAAGACATGATTAAAAAAAGGTGGCTAATAAAAGTCTTTATGCTGATGAATTTGATCCTGAGCACTCTGTTCCTGTTCAGCAAAAATGCGAAGCAATTAATTCTTAGCCATGACTTATCCACTGGCGATTAAAACAGAGTATGACTCAAGAAATTTTGAAAATTAAAACCCCGCAATGTTTAGTGGTGTACCACCACATTGTGCTATTTTTGATCCAATAAAAATAGAAACTGTATAAGTGAAACTTATGAAGAAGGGAAAGACATGAAGTTTGAGGTTAGTTAGCACACTGGTGGTCAGTCAGGTGACTTTTGTGTTGTTTTTTTCAGATAACATAGAGTCTGTCCACTCATTCCCCTGCAACACATAGACTGCTAATTTGATCACCATTGATGCATGCAGAGGAAATACAGCTTTCACTTTGCTGGTGCAATCCCATGCCTCTTTTCAGCAAAGAAATTAGTCCATTAGCCAGTTTCAGGATTATTCTCTAATTCAAAAAATCATTTAAGCAAACAGAAGGGTCATAAAACCTTTGTGGTTTCAGGCATGTTCAAGAGGCAGTGATTTTGGTGTGGTTTATGAATGTGGTTCTGGAGGTTCCAAGATAAGGATGTTCTCAGGAGTATGCCAGGTCCCAGATGGCATTGATTTGATGCTGCAGTTTCAGTATCAGGGTCCCAGCATATCCTCCAGCCAGCAATTAGTCCTGATTTCTAGACTTCCAACAGTGAGTTTGACTGTTGGCATGAAAACTGAATTTAGAATTTACCTTTGAAACTACTGGTAATTCCCAGATCTGCAGTTTTGGGTGGGTTTCTTTCTTTCCCCCCCTTTTTAAAAAAAAAAATTCCTAGATCTGGATTTGCTTAAATCACAGGAATTGTTGGTTTTAAATTATTTCACAATTAGGATTGTCTGGGAAGGCAAAGTGGTGTGGGAATTATTTCCTTATTTGTGTGGTTGTTTTCTTTTAGAGATGAAAAAAAGCACACTTAATTCATCCTCACCAAACCCTTGTGAAAGGCTCTAAGAGGGTCAGTCTTCTGGAACTTCTGTTCATGCTTCTTAAGGAAATAATTATGCTTTACACTTATATAGCACCCTATATGTGAAGAAGTCAAAAAAGACAAAGAAAAGTAGATTCCTGAGATTTTGACAGATGAAACCAGAGGAATTCTCATGGGATTCTGAGAGTTGCTGAGCAAGGATAGAAAATAAAAAGAGTGAGAAGATATTTTTTCAGGTTCTGCTTCTTAGCGAAAATAGAAGTTTTCTGGGGGACCTCTCTGAAACTTGTCACAAAACTGTAATCTAGCCATCCTAGGCTAATGACAGTCACCAATGAAACTTGATTTTCTTTCAACTGTCAGGCTGAAGAAATAGCTAAAAGCAAGACTGGAAAGAGATTATTTTTTATTTTCAGATTTTTGGGTTACTATTTCCTCATGATGATAATTTTGCAGGAAGTATTCAATTGATGCTATAACAGAATTCGCAAGGGCAACCAATCTGTCATGATTATGATAGTATCAGAAAAATCTATGAGGTCGCACAAAGAAATAATAATAATTTTTAGGATTCCCACTTAGATAGCAAGGAAACTCAACTTTTTGGAGGTTCTGTCTCTGTTTTGATCCCATTACAAATGCAATGTCTCATGGCTGGGCTTCGCGAATGAAGATTTGGGGAGGGCTCTACCCACGTTTGTTACAAGTGCGCTGGTGGTGAAAAAGGCCAATACGAGATAGGCACGTCCGGCTGCAAAAGGCACAACAGAAAGACTCCTTAGGTGGTATATTCTGCAAGACACAATTCTTTCTACATTGTCTTTTCTCCTCAAGAGTGATCCTGCGTGTGTTCTCAAAGGAAGCAGCAGTGTTACAGTTAGTGTGTCTCCAGACCTCCCGATTGGAGGCCAGAGTAGACCAGTTATGTTGATCAATATGGCCAAGACTGAGATGTTGTTCCAGGGAGTCCTTGTATCTTCTCTTTGGGGCTCCTCTCTTGCGGCAGCCGGTGGCAAGTTCACCATAAAGCAAGATCTTAGGGAGGTGGTGGTCCTTCATCCTGGAGACGTGCCCTGCCCAGCACAGCTGTGTTCTCAGTAACATGGCCTCAATACCTGTGACTGCTGCTTGCTCAAGAACAGATGTATTGGTCACATAATCTGACCAGTGGATGTTTAGGATTGTACAGAGGCAGCGTTGATGGAAGCGTTCTAGGAGTCGCAAGTGGTGGCGGTAAATGCCCCATGATTCTGACCCATACAAAAGAGTAGACAGCACAATGGCTCTGTAAACACTGATCTTTGTACTTTTCTTCAAGTGTTTATTTCGCCAAACTCTTTTATGAAGCTTTCCAAAGGCACTATATGCTTTTGCTAACCTGTTGTCTATCTGTCCGTCAATCTTACTGTCCAAGGAGATGAGGCTACCCAGGTAATTAAACTGCTGGACTGATTTGAGCTCTGATTGGCCAATGGTGATATGGGATGATGGAAGACTTCCTGAGGTGCTGGCTGATAGAGAATTTCTGTCTTCTTTAAGCTGACTTCCAGCCCAAAGAGCTCAGCAGCCTCTGCAAAGCAGGATGTTAAACACTGCAGAGCTGCTTCTGTGTGGGCGTCATCATCAGCATAAAGCAACTCACAGAAAAGATGATTTAAGGTCTTAGTGTGGGCCTTCAGTCACCTTAAGTTGAATAGGCTTCCATCAAATATAGATACCATCTTCATCATCAGGGTCTTCTGTGGCCCTTTGGAGCATCATGCTGAAAAAGACTGTGAACAGGGCTGGTGAGAGAATGCAGCCTTGTTTCACACCATTGGTTATTAGAAAGGGCTCAGAAAGTGCATCACCATATCTGACTTGGCCGTGCTGATCCTCATGGAGTGAGATGATCATTTTAAGGAACTTGGGGGGACAACTTAAACATTCCAAAATCTGCCACAGACCTTTTCTGCTCACAGTATCGAAAGCCTTGGTGAGGCCAACAAAGGTTATATAGAATCCTTTGTTCTGTTCTCTACACTTCTCTTGCACTTGTCTGGAAAGAATCAAATACCATGTCTGTGGTACTCCTGTTGGTTCTGAAACCACATTGGCTTTCAGGTAGAATTCCTTCTGCTATAGTGGGTATTAGTCTGTTCAAAAGTATTCTTGCCAGGATTTTGCCAGCAGTGGAGAGCAGAGTAATACCACGGTAATTTGAGCAGTCTGATTTAGCTCCTTTCTTCTTATACAAGACGATGATGACTGCATCACGAAGGTCTGATGGTAGTTGGCCTAGTTCCCAACAGCTCACCACAAACTCATGAAATTTAGCATGGAGTGCTTGGCCCTCATGTTTCCAGATTTCAGGTGGAATTCCATCAACCCCAGCTGCCTTGCCAGTTTTCACCTTTGGGGAAAACCCTTAAGGGTTTCTCCTAAAGTGGGGGCAGTATCCAATTCGTACTTCACCGGTTGTTGTGTGATGGACTGAATTGCTGAGTCTTGGACTACACGGTTGGTACTGAAGAGAGTCTGAAAGTGTTCAGACCATCGATTCAGAATGGAGGTTTTATTTGACAGAAGCATTTGCCCATCAGTGTTGAGTAGAGGGCTTTGGACCTGGTATGCAGGCCCATATGCTGTTTTCAAGGCCTCATAGAAACCTTTGTGATCACCCGTATCTGCCCATAATTGAGTTTTTTCAGCTAGATCGATCCACCACTTGTTCTGGATGTCATAGAGTTTCTGTTGCAGCTTGCTGTATGCAAGATGAAAGGCTGCTTTTCTTACATAACAAGATGGCAGTGCAAGGTGTGCTTGGTGAGCTGTTCTCTTCTTCCTCAAGAATTCCTGAATCTCTTAATTGTTTTCATCAAACCAGTCCTT
Source organism: Manacus candei (assembly GCF_025592945.1). NCBI lineage: Eukaryota > Metazoa > Chordata > Aves > Passeriformes > Pipridae > Manacus > Manacus candei. The sequence goes on from NW_026138064.1 coordinate 143,972, forward strand.
GTTCTTCTTGAAGGAGAACCCTAAGGATTCTTCGGAGGACTGCAGTGTCTACACTGATGTAAATAGCATAAGCAAATATTTTTCCTTTCCTAAAATTTCTGAGTATTATTTCAGAACCCAGTTCATACCTTGGCTTTTACAATAATATTTCAAACAGTAGGCATTGGAAAATTTCTACTGCATTATTTCAAAACATTTCAGAGTTTACATATTCTAAGAAGGGTTCTTAAGCTTAGTGATTGTGATCACAAGTATAATAAATTTAATTTCCTTACCTAACCATCACTTAAAAATTTATCATTCCTAGAACTACTTACTTTAACACGACTCATTTTTAACAACTTTCACAGTTCAGAAAAGTTTGATAGATAAGTACAATGAGCAATTTAAAGCTGAACGTTATTCTAAAACCACCTGGTTGCAAAATAATATTTAAACACAAATGTGTATTTATTTTAAAAATATTGTCCTACAGTCACATTTGGTATCATTTAACAGTTAAATTAACACTTTAGGTTTTGTTTATGAGACAATTTTTAAATTTTGAAGTCAAAAGAAACACTATTTCAGCTAATCTACAGCTTGCTGAATACAATACAAATCATACAGTTCCTTAAAAAACATCAAACAGGTTGCACCTGTAAAATACAAAATACATACTGCTTGATTCTTCCAATATTAGCAGTGCTCTGACTGATGTGAAATCAGACTCTACATTTGGGTTCAGAACCTTGCAAAAATAAGAAATTTTGTGTTTGGGACATCTGCATCCACAGCCAGTGTCACTGAGGAGGACTTCGATCTGTCCTATGTACCCAAGGTGACCTGAGTGCACTCTAGTACACCACTTACGGGGAGCTCTGAAGAAGCAATCTCTGATGTGCTCTGGTGAGTTACCCTGTTTTTTATTTGTTCATACACAAAAGTGTGTGAGACCTGAGTGGGAACTCCCCCAGGGCATTGCCTTGTCAAGCATGTGCACCTTCATTCTACAACATTGGAACAAAGTAGCGATGCAGTACCTCCAGTGAGAGGTAAGGCATGCTCTCCTCAAAAGGCTTTAAATGCACACCATTCCTTTCCTGTCTTTTTTCATTCTTGCCATTTTAGCAAACTGTCCATCTTAATTCCTTTTTTCTTTCCTGATACCAAACTCAACCACCAATAACAACAGATTATCAGTCAGCCAAGGGAATTGGCTTTCAGCACTGCTGAAGTGCCTTAACCTCCTTCTCACCTATTTCTACTGGGCTTTTGTGGCCTCTGGAGGTGTGAGCTGTCATGGGATGGAAAGGCTGACATGATCCTAGGTTTTACCAACAGCCTGTTGGAGAGCATCAAGCAAGTTTTCACACATGCTACATCACGTTGGTCAGTGTAAGAAATAGATGGTCATTTACCCCTGTATCACTGTCATCTTTTCCAGTTTCTTTGCTCCTGGGTTATTACCCTTTGATGGGCTCAGATTCTCAGCCTGCTTGCATGCATGTCTTTGATTCTTTCCATTTTTAACCTCGTTGCAAGGAGCCTACAAACCTGTTCCTAGAGTTGTGAAGAAAATCCCCTCTGTTGACACACAGGTCACCACCACATGATCACGAAACGCAGATCTTAGCATGCCTGTTGTGTTGCTCCATATATAAATGAACTAAAGTTTTGAGAATCGCCATTGCAAAATGGGTTTTGTTGGTCTCTGACCTTTATCTTAATGCGAATGATGTCCTGTCAAGTATGGAAAGCCAGATGAAATTCAGAGGTGCCTGAGTATCTGGGAGTGCAAATAGCAACAGCAGCAGAAGGGACATCAGAACCAGCATTAGTAATTAACAACAGCACACCAAAACTCGTCAGTTTTTCACCATTTTTTTCATATTCCTTGGTGCACTGTAAGTACACAAGTTTGTTTACCAAGGTGTCAGCTGCAGCACAGTGTTTTTGCCTGGCTGTGATTTGGTTTTGAAAAAGCAGGGACAAATTACAGCTCTGACATCATCAGATCCCTGAGTCACAGGAGTTGAGGACAACTTTCTGACACAGGCAGGTTTGAGAGAGGGACAAATGTGGTGAGCAAATACTGAGGCAATAGTATTTTGGACACTCCGACTTAGGTGTGATCAAACAAATACACATGTTCTTTTTCTATGCAGGAGAGGTTGAAATGTGGCCCATGTATGTAACACAGATCTTCAAAAGAGCAATGAGATGTTTTAAGGGCAGGTAGGGACTCTTTTCTGCGTGCAGGTACCCTGGCTCTGAGTACAAACACTTGACCTCCATGACTGCCTGGCATATGCTTCCTGAGCTTTATTAATTCACAGGAATTGGTATAATACTGCTAGATATCCGCACATTTTACTGTCATTTCTGCATATCTCTTTCACTTCTCCAAACCTGGCATATCAAAACCTGGTGTTTCAGAACTGGAAGTGTTATGTCATCATTATTTCATCAGCACTTCAGCATCATTCCTGGAACCTGTTTCATAAGGCTTGGTGTTTCTGGAATTAATATTTGCAATGCAGAAGTTACATAAAGGATTTAGATGTGCAATCAAGAGCAGAAAATGCAGAATACCTTCAGATACATACATCTCAAAGGAATCAGAAAAATAATTTTCCAACATCATCCAGCAAATGTTTGGCTAGTGTTTTACTGGGGTCTTAAATCTGCATGAATTGAGCTCTCCTTACTAGTGACATTGACTTCAAAAGGACCAAAATCTCTTCCCATTCTCCAGAACATAGGACAATCTTGTGTCCATAGTTTGACTCCTACAGTTAGTAAATCGATGTTAAATTTTTTGAAACTTACATTGATTTTAAGCTAAAACCTATCCAATAAAACTAGTGGAAACTCAAAATCACACAGAGGTATTATCTTCCTCAGTTACAGATGAGTGTTTAGGCCATGTTTAAAAGAACGTTGTTTTTCCTTTCACCACAGACACAAGTGGCAGCAGGAACATCCTGCAAGAGCTGAAGCCTTTTCACCCTGCATTCACGTACATGAGTGTGGGGTGGGGAAACAGTTTTCCCCCTGAAGTTATAAAATGGTAAAACCCCAGGGGGTGGTAACCCTTGAAGTTTTACCCAATGAGCGCTTCTGCAAAATCTAAACATATCACAAGCAGAACGGAAGAGAAGGTAGTTGCAGTTGTTATTGTTGAAGAGGTAGTCATGTTGTGAAAGCCACGAGGAAGGGGCTCGGAGCTCCTTGGGGCCTGGCAGGGGGGCTACAGGGACTTGGAACAGTGTAAGACTGGGCTAAGTATCTGTAGCTAAGAGCTGGGGGATGTTTCTTCACTGTGAGCAGCAGCAGTAGCAGCAGCGGCAGAACTGCACTGATCGAAGGAACGGTGGCAGAGAGCCAGAAGGGATAAGACCAAGCAACAGTGACAGGCATGCAGCAATACGGAGAGAACTCCTGGAAGGAGAGCCGAGAGAGAGCCAGCAGCAGAGAGAGAATTAGGCTCTACAGAGAGAGAGAGGAAGTTGGGGTAAGAACTGAAATAAAACCCCACACCCCTCTGAGACCTCCGAGAGAGAGGAGGATGATGGACTCTTGCTTGAAAGAGTCGTGGAGTGCTACAGCACTGCAGAAAGGAGCTGTAAAGCTCAGAAGAAATGCGGAGGGGGTGACCTTGGCCCCCCCCCGCTGCCTGTGACAGAGCACAGAGCTCTGCAAAGGGGGCTTGAATCCCCTGAAGATACAGACCGTCATGAAGACCCCTGTGCTTCATGGTATGATGTGGTGACGCGACCGTTGTCTGGGTGAACGCAGCCCACGGAAGAGAAGACCCTCGCTTGAAGACCAGTGGCCGAGGGGCTTGGATACCCCCTCGTGTGTACTGGTAGAGATCCAGCTACAGCTGCTGCATGAGAAGAGGATAGATGCCTGCTGCCTTAGAGACGTTGCTGCTCTGAGAGTAGAAAGGGATCTTTTCCTTCTTCCCTCCTAGACTTTTATTTGGAGGGGAGAAGAGATTTGATCCATTGTAAATACTTATGTCATGGTAGAGATAATTAAGATTGTATATAACGTATTGTAGTATTTATTTGTACAATCATTGTAATATATTCCCTTTCCCCCATTTGAGTCTCATGTGTTGTCTGGAAAACCATCTCACACTGGGCTGAGATGTGGGAGGGGGAGGCTCTCAAACCATGACATTGAGAGACCTTTGAAACAAATAGTGCCTACCAGCAAAGGCCAACTAAAATAAGGCATTTCCCAGGCATTGGACCAAAGAGAAGAAAAATATACTAAATCCTCTTTAAAAGTCTATCTGGAAATGAAATGAAACAAACTTTAATGTGAATAAATATCTACTGGACCCAAAGAAAGGTTCTGTGAATAGAAGGAAAACAGTAGATCAGTTAAAAATTGGTGAAAGAGAAAGAAAGAAAGAAAGAAAGAAAGAAAAAAAGAAAGAAAGAAAGAAGAAAGAAAGAAAAAGAGAGAAGGAAAGAAAGAAAGAAGGAAAGAAAGAAAGGAAGGAAGGAAGGAAGGAAGGAAGGAAGGAAGGAAGGAAGGAAGGAAGGAAGGAAGGAAGGAAGGAAGGAAGGAAGGAAGGAAGGAAGGAAGGAAGGAAGAAAATAATGCTAAAATGTCTTTCAAAACCCAGATGAGTCCCTGATAAAGAGAACAAAATTAGTTAAAAGGGATAATATGATAAAAATACAATTATGGTACCCCAAGGATATCTGTTTATCAGATTTCTGTTGTAAACTTCCCATGTGTTCTTCTCCTTATACCTCAACAGATCCTTCCCAATATTTTAAATGATTTCTCTGAACTAAAAAGTGACTTTCTTGTATTTTTCTATGGATCAGTATTTCCTCATATTTCTGCCATAGCTTTTTAGTGCAACAGTCTGCAGTTAGAACAGAGAGAGACACAGAAGTTACTTTTCCTTTGGAAATGTATTGGTTCCTTTCTCATTTTTAGGACTTTTTTTAACACAAAATTTCTATGATTTCAGGTCAGCAACAGTGAGCTTTTGAATGGCAAATTCAACAGCCAGATCTGTAAAAATGATGTATTTGCAAGGAAATTTCTATATTGTTATTTGAAGTGTATATATATGTAATAATTTTATTAAGAGTAATAATGTATAATAATAATATGAATTATTAAGTATTGTGACATGTATGTATCTGCATGTTTGTTAATTCCTAGATGCTATCACGCCATTTGCAGGCTGGCTTTATCCACACAGGAAAAACAGTCTGGAGTTATAAGGAGGTTGATGGTTCCAGCCCTGTCTGCCTGGTAGTTTGTACAGATGATGATGTGAACACACCCTGCCAGAGAATCAAATGTTTTGTTTTTCTTCTCCTTGGGGTGACCATTGCCTCCAGCTGGTTCTGTACAGAATGAGTCATTAATTAAACCCGGATTCTTTGCAGGTGGCCTGTTGCAGGGCTGTGGTTTATTCTTGCTCATTCTGCTCCCACGAACAATATTTTGGGGGATTTCAGGCAATGTTATTTTTGTGATTTCACATTTTCTTCACTTTTCTTTCTGCTGAAAGTATTCCTCTAAGAGACAGAAAGTGAAAGGCTCAGTTAAGAAAAACAGAGCCACCTCCAAAGTGCTAAAACTGCAATAAACCCATCATCTCTAACAACAGCAGCATGAAAAGATAAAAACCAGCCTGCCAAGAATGTAGTAACCACCCATTCACTTTTAAATGCTCTCCACACTTCAATGCACAGACCTAATTACTTTTCTGCATTCCCAAATCCACTTTGCAGCGCTGCAATCAGAAACCTGGTGTTAAAATATTTTACACTCTAAGGATCAAGACTAATTATGGGCCTAAGCCTCACCTTTTGGTTTCCTTACAAACTAGCCTCCCCCCTCCCCCATCCACTGCACCCCCTTCCCTTCTTTGGGGATGCTTTACAGCACACTCCGCTAGACGAAAGGCTGTCCAGTCTCAGCCGGGGGTGAAGTAAAGACAGAATAAAACAAAAAGCTACTCAGTCCAATTCAGTAAGCTTCAATGGACCTGGTATATTTAATGTGAGCCCAGGGTTTGCCTACAGAATTGTGATAGAATGCAATATTCTCAACAAAAAAAGATGTGTTTAAAGTCAGGCAAGGCCCCATAAGGCTGTTGTTGGTGTTTAAGCAGTACACTGAGGTATTTAGCTCTGAGGGTTTCTAAACATTCCAGCTGAGAATAAAACAACAGCTTTACAGTAGCTTCTTAAAGGTTTGGGGGGCTGGGAATGTTCCCTCCCCGTTGCATTGAAAAGTCAATAAACAGTAGGAAAGATCATGTCATAACAAAGATGAAGTCACCTATTACAGGGTATAGTGATGGCTAATGGTTCTATCAGGAGGACTAATCCCATACATTAAATGATGTAATTGTTATAATAATATTATGGTTATTATAACGCCCAGGCATAGGGCATTTTCCATTTTGTGTAGCGTGAAGCTGCTGCTGACCATCCGCCCTTTCTATGGCTGGTGCTTGATAAAATATGAAAATATTAGGTAATGACTATTTAGTTAAATATTAGCAACATGGCAGGTGGCAGCCAGCAATCCAAGCACATTTTCTGTTACACATATCTTATTTTTCATGGTATTTACCAAACTTCTTTAGGCCATTTTGTCTGGAGCTACAGTCCTAAAAAGATTTCATTCATGATAAACCATTATCTGCAAAAGTTGGCACAAGTGTTTTTCCTCTGTGAAACACTTTTAGTTCCACTTATTAATTTAGAGTATGAAATAAGAGTAATAACAACAACATCAATACCACCACTTTTTACTTATTGCAACATAGGTGGTGAGACACTTTTAAGGACTTTAATGAGAAAAAAACTCAAAGAAAATATTTAGTTCTCTGATGTCTCACTCTCTTACCTTTACATGCTTTGGGATAGGCTCGGATTATTGCAAATCACACAGTTTTGTTGCACATAAAGGTTTTAAATCCCGGTCCATTTTAGGACAATCAAAATTAAGCAGTCACCCTCAGCTAGTGATACAAGGGAAGGGGTTAAAACAACAAGATGGTGTGAGAAACGATAGTTCACATGAAGGTTTAAGAAAAATAATATGGGAATTAGCAGAGAGCATGCACTTTGGCTTACAACTATCAATTAACTCTCCTTGTTAGATAGGTGATTTATTCCACTCAGTAGCATCAAATATAAGAGAAAAAGGTGACCAAACCAATAATTATCTTCATGGAATTCAAAGGCTTGAAAGCCACAATTCCTAAGAAATAAAAACAGAGTTCTTTTCATAGTATATGTTTCATCTAAAGATTGCAATAAGAACCAGGCCCTAGCTCTGACCCTTTACACTTCAAGGTGAAAAAGTAGGTTAAAGAAAGTAATGGCAATAATCACAGGGCTTTTCTACATAAAACAGTCTCTGAGTTGAGGTCAAAGATCAAACACTCAGGGCACTACCTGCGTCACACAAAGATCTTTTCCACAATAGAAATGAAGAGCAAGGCTGGCAGAAAAGAGCAAGAAGACTAATCAATTCTAAAATTATTAGGAAAAGAAAGAGACAAAAGGAAAAAAAAGTAGACTCTGAAAAGTCTGGATGAAAATAAAAAAAAGTGTGACCATTCTCTCCTGAATTTTTTGAAAAAATAAGTCTGAGGATTTCTTGCACTTTGTAGCGAGGTTCTAATGGGAATGAATGTTAAATATTTCCATTTCATCTTCATCCCCACCTACCAACTCTATTCTTTTGCACCATCTGAAATGGTCTTTACATTCTTTTTTTGTACTAGTTTGGGCCCTTTTACAGAGAACTGAAGATGTCTATGCTCTGAGGATTGTATTCTTATTTTTTTATTGTTGTTAAATCTTTGGATGATTTTTACACCGTAGCAAGTAATATCCCTATTCTGAGCTTGTGTGAATTATAGGAACAGATTTCATATTAAGAATCACTAAGCGAAACACACTTCTCCTGCCCTCCATCACTTCTACTGTTTGAGAGTTCAAAGATAGATCCCCACAATTGCATGCAAGAGCTCTCTGGACTTGCTGCATATCTTGAGGGCATTTAGTCAAGAATTTGATAATAAAGATACTTCTTATTTTTCAATGGATAAGTTTAAGGCATGCATTCAGTTGCCCAATTTAAAGAATTTTTTGTTTTACCATGAGTTTAACGTCTTACAGGCTACATTTTAACATGTGAACACTGCTCTGTTGACTTTACCAGGTAAGGCTTTCTTCCCTTCTCAAGGCTGGGCAGACATAAAGATTTTGCTGAAATCAGAACAAACTACTCAGCAGTGAGCAGGATCCAGTGCCAGCAAAGCAGAGGGAACTGCTGCATGTATGCACACACAAAGAGGTTACTTGCGCAGCTCATTTTTTTCCTTTGGTCTTCCTCGAGTTACAGTTGTCTAGGTATCTACTCATTACCCTTGACAAAACCTTTCTTATAGTTGAAACAAAATAGAGATGTTTATCTCCTCTACAAGTTGGTTGAGGGATCCCCACCCCATCTTGAAGTTTTGGTGTAAGATATAAAGCTGATATGTAAAGAAATCCAGAATAGCATGCTCAGATACAGAGAACTGGCCATGAGCATGACACTGGGTGTTCTTGCTGAAAAGGTTAAAAAGGTTAAAGTAAAAATTGGTCATTATGTTTCTGTCATCAGAGTGGGGAGCTATTTTATGGGACACTTTAAAAGACACGTATAACTAATGCTTCCTATTCTTTAAAAGAAACAAAATAATAAGTGCATACTGTATGATTCCCCCTTTCTTTCTTTCTTTTTTTTTTCTTTCAATGACAAAAGCCTTCGCTCCTTCTCTCATTCTTTGCTGCTACCATGTAGTAGTCAAAAACTCCTTGGATGTCTGAACATTTTATGTCATATAATCTAATAATTCACTATAGCATCAGGTCACAGAAGGCTGATTCATCTATCTGACACATTCAGCTATATATTAGATACACGCTAACCCTTATGCCCATACTGTACAGAGCACATTCTGTATAAACTGAAGCAAAATATGACTTGACTTTATTTTTTCTAATGGATCAGAGAGGTCGCAGGGGTGGAAGGCAGAAACATAGGTGCACTGTTCATCTAATGTTCATCTAAGTGCTGAACTGCCTCCCCAAGATTTTAAGATAGACTAAGAGGATCTGAGACATGAAAATGTGTTCATTTATTTTGTAGCCTTGGAAAATTGCTGTCTGAATTTTCTTCACATACAGGTCTTAGAGCATCCCCTAATGAATGTCATCACAGATATAGTCCTGATTTTTAAATTGCCTTTAATGTGTTTAAGTCAAATATTTGCATTCGTTGTCAGATATCATAATTCACTTCCTTGTGATATAACTTCAATTAGCAATTATTGTCTGATGGCTCCTTAGAAAAAAAAAGAGGCCTTAATAGTCACCGTGCTAGAAGGTATAATAATGGCTACATTGGCCTATTGTTTGAGATCTTGCCCAACTAGCAGAAGGTCACTGAGCCTCATCCTACTGATGTGATCTGACTGAGCATGAAGTTAAAATTATAGTCACACAATGACTGTGATGTTTTAGGTTGCAATATTTGCAATTAGCCACAATGTGACCTTCATGTTTCATCCCTTAAAAGCGGAGTTACATTATTGATTATTATTCCTAGCATTGCTGTAGTTTATTAGTTTTGTCAGATTTATTTTATATTCAGTTATTTGTCACATGAGGATTATGTGGCAAGTCGTGGAGTATGTGACACACATTTTTTATTACAGCAGATGTTCCTAAAATAGATGTAAGCAACTCTGCAAAAAGCAGCCCCTCTGTGCCAAATTCCAGCTTGTGTTAGTGTGAGAACCCAGTAGGATGAGAGAAAGAATATAAAGAACCTTTATCCATTGCTACTGCAATGACAGTTTCTGGTTTTTGAAAATGCACTACAGATTGCTGTGAGTTGCAAAGAGAAGAAGGATGGTGGAGGGTAAATCTTGAGTTTGCTCCTCTCTCTGCATTGCTATACTCCAGACCACAACTGGTGTCACTTATTAGTGCAATGTAATCTCTTCCTGACTATAACACAGGAATGGTTTGTTTAAAGTAAAAAATATGTCCTATAAAATCCTGTAGTCTAGTATACAAAAACTTCAACAACTGACCACATTTTTTCCCCAAACTTACAATTTGGGATGTGTCAAAAGTAGCCAACACTGTGAGTTCATCTCCTCGTACCCTGTTATTTCACCCTGTTATTCTACTGCAATCTGCAAGGTTATGCAAATCTTTCAAAATTATTGTTTATTTTTCCATTGTATTGAAGATGTACCTGTAATCAGCACATACTATTTATTTTTTCTCTAAACTTAAATGAGAGATTAAAGTAAGTTTTTCCTAAAAAAGAACCTTGAGAAACTTCAGTAACCACTTTTCCCAAAATTAATAATTCACTTTAAACTGTTTTAGTATTTGAATTCAACAGACATCAGTTTTTCTAATATCAGCCCCTGTCCCTCAAGCTTCACCAATGATTTTTTACATGTCACGCTATCAGGTACTTTGTTGAAGCCTAGTTAGTTGTGATTTGTCTCATTTCTTTAGTCCAAATGAGTCAGTTATCGTTTCCAAAAGATCTGTCTGTTATGATTTTCCTTTGGTTAGGACTCAGGCCTGTTTTTCATATGGTATATGATGAATCATGGTAACTGGCCTCTAAAATCTGTTCTGATGTTTATGTCAGAATAAAAACAGGTTATTATAAGGTTACTTGATGAAGTAGAACTTTAGGACTGAGCAGGGATAACCTAGTTTGCTAGTAGGACTGCTACAACTAGTAGAATTGATAGAACTAGTAGACTAGTAGGCTTTGCTATGATAGTTTCTGATTAGAGAGGTGGAAAATCTAATTTGAACTTCAAGGGAAGTTTTAGAGATTAAGTTAAACACGTGACCCTGAGCATATAATTTATTTGTCCCCCATGTCCTATATGTGTGAGTAGAAACACAAACTTTTCTAATTTTACATTCAGGTATGCTCCCCTGTTTTTCAAAGCATGTACTGGGTTTCTGGCTAGTTTTCAACATTTTCTGAAAACTACTGCCTTTTCCCTCATTGATGTGAAAGTACTGTGAAAGATTTTTAGGATACTTTTAGCCACAGAACAGTTGGGAAATTCAGACTAACCCTGTAATTTCCAGACCCTGTCTAGAAATAAGGAGCATCCCAAATCAAGCCACCCACTGTCACTAACTCAAGTGGGACACAGAAAAGTCAGAGAACTATGCACAGTATACCAAAAGCAGGTTTAAACTCCCAAGCATCACCCACGTTTAAGTTTTTATAAGAGTCAAGCTGATGATGGACAAGTTTTGATTTCATGGAGATCCAGTCAGGCATAGCAGGATGCAAAAGGGAATGCAAGTGATTTTAAAATATGAAGTAAGAGGGGGAAACAGAGCAGGACACTACACTGGATAAGTGTGGAATGAGGTGTTTTACCAAGACTTGGGGAATGGGTCAGGAGAGTTTTGTGTAATCAATTACTTCAGTAGAGCATCTGTGAGTTTTAACAATTTTAAAATAGGCAAATTAGAGCTGGATAAGAAATGACAACCCATGTATACGCACAGTAGACTCCCTGAGAGCCAACAATAAACATTCTTCAAAAAGAGACTATGCCTACCAGAGATCTCCCAAGTTGCATTTGCAGCATTACTAATCGCAGCAACTGAGGAGGGTATCTTTAAGGTAGAAATTCTGCCAGTGAGGCCCATGAGGTAATGAGTTAATAGGCCATGTGATAAACCAGCTCAGGTTGGAAGGCAGCAGTGATACAACCCTCTTTGGCAGCATGGGGAAGCAGAGAGATTACATCTCACCTGCTATCACTTAAGCTTTTATATCACTTTACTTGTGTTTGCCAGGATATACACAAGCCCATGCCAGTTAAGATGAATATGTGTTTTCTTAACTGAATTGTAGCATTTTATAATGAATTTATTAAGGTTTAGTCCAAGTTCTTCAGTTACTTCTAAAGAGTACAGTCCATTTCATTACGCTAACAGCTGAATTATTCATGTTAAGCAGCATGTCCCCAATCATTCTCTGGCTCATATTTTTCTTTCATCTTTGCAGCAACAAGTTCCAGGTACATGTGCATATCATTCTGTCCTTTTGTTTCCCTTCATCTACCTCTAGGCTCCTTCTTCACTGTGTTTAGTCTGTAGACATGTGAATAAATAGCCTTCCAAGCAGGGATGTGGTTCTTGAACTCTTTTCTGGGGGTGTTTGGCCTTCTCACATTGATGACAACCTCTTCAGGATGCACAGATTTGGTACTGACACACACAAACCATCCCCCTTTCAAATGCCTTTCCACAGCAATCTCTGTGAGAGACACTTTTAAACTACATTCAGACAAATAATGAAATTCACCTTTTTATATCACTTTGATACTTTTGTATGTTTGGATTCAATGTCAGTTGCAGTTACTTGGCAAATCTGGAAAAACAGGTAAATTATGAACATTGAATTATCTGAATTATAAAAGCGCCAAAAAGATGCTTGTAGATAGTTTGTGAAGCAGTTTATTATAAATGTAATATATTGTTATAATGAAACCTTAAATAAAATGGGCTATTGTGTTAAACACAACAGAGAAAGCTTATGGTACGCAATGCTCTATGAAAGTTACAACATCTGGGCCTGATGGCTATTGACTTTGAGAGCTGAGAAGAACTTTCTGCAAAGTGCCATCACTGTGCCACTTAAATTGTTTACAAAAACAATGTTGTCACTTGTTCCAGTGATTTGCTGTAAGGAAAAATAAAACTCTTCCCAAGTCCATGCCACCATTCTAACTCCTTTGGGAATACCATGTAGCCAGATCTTTCCAAAGATGTTTAGGAAACAACAATATTTCCTGAAGTAGGTCTGCCCATCTAGACAGAAGAAAAAAAAATCCACCGCCACATACCACACTGTTTTCTAATTTCAAAACACATGGAGTCCTCTATTTTGTTACTATTTTTCTGCCTAAGTTAGGCTACCATGTCAGGCTGCAGCACCAAACAGCCCCACAGAAATACAGGAATCCCATGCTATCATTAGGACGTTCAAAGTCAGCCCTGCAATAAACAGGTCTCAAGGGAGCTGACTTGGAAAGATGCCTGCCTTGATCTGCTGCTTGTCAACAGAATGGATCTCATGAATGGAGATGAGCGATGTCTTGGCCACAATGACCATGAAGTTATTGCATTTAGAGTCTCTGTTGACAGGACAAAAAGTGCCAGCAAAACTTCATCTCTGGACAAGAGGAGAACAGACTTCCAGCTTCTCAGGGAATTAGTAAGCAAGGTCTCAAGGGAAAATGTTTTTGCAGGTGCTGGGGTCCATCAGTGATGGTCACTTTTCAAACATCTCCTCCTAAGGGCCTGGGAGCAGGCAGTTCCCAAATGTTGGAAGTCAAGCACATGAGCCAGAAGGATGACTTGGCTGAACACCAATCTTCTCTTGGTGATAAGGCAAAAAAGGAAGGAGTATGCCCAGTGGAATCAAGGTCAAGTGACATGAGAAGACTTCAAAGATACTGCTGCCACTATAGGGAGAAAATCTGTGTGGCCGAAGCTCAATTGAAGCTGAAGCTGACCAGAAATGTTATGACAATAAAAAGAGTAATTTCAAATATATTAATGGCAATAGGCAGTATAGAAATATCATTGGTCTGTTACAGGATGAGGATGGTCACCTCTCAAACACGGACAGAGATAAGGCAGAGGTGTTTAACAATTTCTTTTCCTCTGTCTTCAACATGGATGATGGACTAAGGGAATCCCAGTGCCCTGAGCTGGAGGACAATGGCTGTGAGATGGATCAACTCCCATTCAACCCTGAAATTGTATGGGATCTGCTGCTCCAGCTGGATCCCTACAAATCTATGGAGCCTGATGGGATTCATTCCTGAATCCTCAAAGAGCTGGCTGAAGTCATAGCAAAACCTCTCTCAACGATTTTTGAGCAATCTTGGGAATCTGGAGAGGTCTCAGTTGATTGGAAGCTGGTGAATCTTGTCCCAGTTTTCAAGAAGACCAAGAAGCAGGACCCCGGAAACTGCAGGCCTGTCAATCTCACTTCAGTGCCTGATAAAGTTATGGAGAAGATTATTTGAGGAAGTGTTGAAAAACTTCTGAAAGACAACACTGTCATTGTTCACAGACAGCAGGGCTTCATGATCTGATTTCCTTCTATTTCCACCTAGTTATCAAGAGAAGTCAGTTGATGTAATCTTTTTGGATTTCAGTAAAGCTTTTGATACTGTCTGTCACATGTTCCTTATGGGCAAAATGTCCAGCACACAGTTGGATAAATACATCCCAGTGTGGGTGAGCAACTGGTTCATGGGTGGGGCACAGAGGGTTATAGTGAATGGGGTAACATCAGACTGACGACCTGTCACTGGTGGGTTCCACAGGACTCCATCTTAGGCCCTGTACTGTTCAACATCTTCATAAATGACTTGAATGCAGGACTGGAAGAGATACTAAGCAAGATTGCAGACAATGCAAAACTGTGAGGAGCTGTTGACTTCCTCAAAGCAGGGAGGCTCTGCAGAGAGACTGTGACAAATTAAAGGACTGGACAATCACCAACTATATGAAGTTCAACAAGGGAAAACACCAGATTCTGCACCGGGAATGGGGCAACCCCGGATGTATGAACAGACTGGGGAATGAGATGCTGGAAGGCAGCTCTGCGGAAAGGGACCTGAGGGTCCTGGTCAGTGGCCATTTGAATACGAGTCAGCAGTGCCCTGGCAGTCAGGAGGGCCAACCCTGTCCTGGGGGCATCAGGTACAGCATTGCCAGCCAAGTGAGGGAGGGAATTATCCTGCTCTGCTCTGCACTGGGGCGGCCTCACCTTGAATATTGTGGCAGTTTTGGGCACCACAATATAAGAAAGTTATTAAGCTGTTAGAGAGTGTCCAAAGGAGGGCAACAAAGATGGTGAAGGGCCTTGAGGGGAAGCCTTATGAGGAGTGGCTGAAGTCACTTGGTGTGTTCAGTCTGGAGAAGGGGAAACTGAGGAGAGGCCTCATTGCAGTCTACAACTTCCTTGTGAGGGGAAGAGAAGGGGCACACACTGATCTCTTCTCTGTGGTGACCAGTGACAGGACTCGAGGAAAGGCCTGAAGTTGTGTCAGGGGAGGCTTAGGTTGGATCTTATAAGAAGGTTGTTCCCCCAGAGGGTGGTTGGGTGCTGGAACAGGCTCCCCAGGTAAGCAGTCACAGCACCAAGCCTGATAGAGTTCAAGAAGCATTTGGATGATACTCTCAGGCACATGGTGTGACTTGGGAATGGTCATGTGCAGGGCTAAGGGTTGGACTTGGTGATCCTTGTGGGTTTCTTTCAACTCAGCGTATTCTGTGAGTCTGTTCTCACATGGCTTCCACAAGCTCTGAAAGTTGCAGTCCTAGAAGAGCTCTGCCAAAATCTAGCCTCTCCTCTGCTGACACCAGAGTGCTCAAGAGTCAATGTCTGCGATGTATATTTCTGTGTCATCTCTTGATATTGTGCATTCTAAAGGGTTCCAAGACACACCTGGGTGGGCTGAAGACACCCTTTACTGACATGGAGTGGGAGCAGCAGCAGCAGCAGCACATCCATACTCTGCGAGTAACCTTCACCCATCCACAGTCACTCAAGAAAGATGTGCTGAATTCCTTGGAAGCTGCTGAAAGATCTGGGCGCTCATGCATGTGGTTGGAATGGGTGGTGGAGTTCTGTGTTCCACATCAATTTTTTTTCTTTGTTTGTGTTTGTTGTTTTCCTGATTAATTATTCATGTCTCACAGGGACAGGAGAAAGAGCACTGGTCTTTAATGGTATTCAGTTTTTGTCTGATGGTTTGTAAAGAAAAGGATGGCATGAGAGGGGTACCCTTGCTTTGGGACAATGAGTTCCAGCATAGGAGGGCAGCCACATGTATGGAGACCTCGGCAGCCTTTTCAGTTGCAGGCAATTTTTCCGCTGTTTTTTAAGAAGGGAAAATATCACACCCATTGTTTCATAGTCTCCTTTTTTGGGTATTTAAAATAAACCCGCTTCCCTGTACAGAGGGGCCATTTGCAGAACAAGCACCCGTCTCATATATTTCACGTGCAACCTTGAGGGCTTCTAGCAAGGTAATTCTCATGCTGGGATGAGCTAATCTAGCACAGGATGCTATGCCTACTTCATTTTGCTAACAAATCAGCCTCTGCCTGCTGAAGACTGCCTGATCAGACTTATAATATGTTCCCCATCAGCAGAAAGACTCATACCATCAGTGGGCCAAAGGTGAATTGCCTGGACACAAAGTTGGAATGAATTTTTTGCAGTCCCGTTTCACCAGAAGTTCAAACCACTTCATACTTAGGAGAGAACTCCTTCAACTGTCATCTGTGTATATGCTTATAAGGACAGAGCAGATTCTCCTTGCAAATCTGCTCCAGGTGAATGTATCAAAACTGGTAAGCAAGAGAAAAGTGTTTTGGTCAAATCTTTTGTTCTACAACATTATCACCCAAATGAAGAAGAGGTATGGAAGACCATTCTGCTGCTGATACTCCCCATGTCTATTAGCATTTATGGAGTTAAATATATGTAGCACATGCTAAAGCACAGAGATATTCAAAGTCACACGCAGTCATGGGTTATTTGGGGAGAGCAAGGAGGGGAATTAGGAATTATATGCTTGTATGTGGCTTCTGGTCCAGAAAAACATCAAGATGTTTCCAGCTAATGTCAGTTTTCGTTTGAAGAGTTGCTTTGTATTTACAGTTTCCTTAATCCCTAAAGTTAAAGAGTCTAATATTAATTTAAAACCCAATAACAGTTAAAATCCCCAATTATGATTAAAATCTACAGTGAGCAAGCGTTCTAGCTTTGTTTATTGCACACATAAATAATCATACTTCAATTAACGTATTAGTGTCTATGATCTCCTCCCAGATTAAGGTTGCCTTGAGACTGTTTGGTTTGGCTACTGTAAATGTGACATGAATTACACTCAGGAAAATGTGTCTTACGTGCTGGGTTCGAAGTAAATTATTTTCTTCTAATATACTTACACAACTGTCACAAGGAATTGCACTGCAGATTTAGTAATATTAAGTGTCAATTATAATTCGGTGACAACCACTTTATTGGCTATGCATATTGCTCTGTGAGGACCTAATTCTCAGTATGGAGGCCACCGTATCATTAAAAACCACTGATCCTTTACTGATGACATAATTTGACTGGCAGAGAGAGGAATATTGAGGGGTTTCCTTCTACCTGCATGGAATCTGCTGTGTGTCAGAGATGAATTTGCCTTCAAATTAGAAACAGCATAGCAGACTGGTGGCTATGATTTTGTGTGATTTCTTTTAAGGAGTTTTACTAGAATGGTTACTGAGCAGCTGATAGGAGTGTGCCTTAATATGTCAAACATATATACTATGCAACCTGTAAACAATTAAAATGTTTTTAGGCAGTGTGTTAGTGAAATACTTTCAGCTGAGCTGTGTCACGTGCTTTTTCTCTCCACCTCCTGCTTTATGCATACTCATCCATCCATCCTTTGGTCTGCAAGTCTGCCTCTTCAATAGGCTCAGAGTATTAAATTTTTGTGTTAAAAAAGGAAAAAAATGTGTTGACATAAATCCAGTGTTTCAACAGATAAAATAAGTCATACAAGTTGTGTAAAATTTAGAGTAAGAGGTGAACTATAATCATACATTCTGAAAATTTTATAAACTGACAATTCAAGTTATGTGTTTTATGCTAATACACGTAGTGGTAACTTATAACAACCTGTGATTCACACATAGGGAGTAAAAAAGTTGAAGGTATTATATACATAATATATATTTTTCAGATGTATATACACATTATGTACTTATTCCGAGAAAGAGGAAATAGATTCCAAGACTTTCTTAGCAAATTTAAATCAACCTAGCTGCCTTTCCATTTCCAGTATGTAAATTAATTTTTCCCTTTTTTTATTTTTTGCTGCAAGGCACTGCAACGAACAAAGCAAAGTACCTTAAAAGAGTTTCCCTAGTAATTTCACCTTATTTCACACCTATTTAGCAGCTTTTCTTAGCCAATTGGTTTCATTGAAAATGCTGACAATGTTCACCTATTAAAATTATCCATATGGCAAGGTGTGCTTTCCCCTTCAGATTCACTCTATTAACTTTAAACATAGAAAACAGTTCTTTTTCCTTAAGACAATCAACATTCCTCAATATATATTTTTGTCTATCTCCCATTTTTTCCACACTTATTCTACTTTTTTTTTGAAAATCTTTACTGAACAATAAACAGCACAAATTATTCAGTCAGTTTCAGTCCAGTGGCATAAATAATACTCTAGCAGACATGCTAGTTTTGACAAATGCTTTGTGTAAGAGAAACATACCACTGAAGGTTTAATCAGAAGCTCTAAACATTTCAGACTTGCTCAATTTTTTTCTTCAGAAGAAGTACCATTTTTTTTTATATCTTCAAAAACTTTGCAGGAATGTTCATTTTACCCATGAGAATAGGGAGGCCATTTTTACCCACTCCAGGAAAGAGGAAGGCATTAATAAAGAACACTTTCTTCAAGAAAAATTCAAGCAGGGTTGGCAAAACTTCTTGCTCTTGAAAGCTCATCTCAGAGGGAGCCTTAAATGTTTTAAATGCTTCCTATATGATGAGGTATCAGGACTTGTATACTGTCCATTTTGAAAGCATAAACAGCATGTATGAAAACGTAGCCTTTTATGGGATAAAAGATTTTCTTAACATAATTTTAAAAAAACCCCACACCACGAAAGACACCCCCGACCATGAACCCACCCTTCTGTTTTGCTGTGCTGTTTAAATAAGTCCATTAGATGCTTGGCCAAAATTGCCCTTCATCTGATCTAGAATCATGGTTTTTTTATGGCTGGGAAAGTTGAATAAGTAGTTTATCCAGAACCAAACTATGTATTTAAATATTAAATGAAAGATCCTATTGATTCTGAGGAATTTTTGGCTTTGTTCCTAGCTATTCTGAAATTACTTTTTTAAGAATATCTGCTTTGCTGTTAGGATTGTCTTTTTCATATCACTGCTGTAGAAGCCTTGAGCCTTAAGGAATAGCTGGATTACACCCTCCACATTCCCAAAATTAGTACCTATACTCTAATACAATGTTTTTCATTGGGGATTTTATTTCAGTATCATCTAAAATGTCATTTGAGGTCCTGAAATAAGGCACTGATTCTTGGATGCCCACCTCTTGCATAGCCAAGAAAAATACTATTGAGTCAAATTTATATGAAACAGCCACTTGAAAAAATGATGTCATAACAGAAAGGTGGGAAAAGAACTGGACATAAACTATGTTCATCAACACAGTGCAGAGCTTATGTGTAGTTGTGTGAACGCAATACAAATTATGAATAGTTTTCAAGTAAAGAGCAGAACACTTAAAATATATAGACATCCACCAGATTAACACAATTTGAAAAGTAACTGTATATAGATAAAATTACTAACGTCCTTTTAAAGGAAAGTTGTTTTTGTTATTTTTATGTTCTGGCTGAGATGAAGACACCTGAATAGAGAAGGACCAAACATAAAATGCCTATGCCAATTTTTGTTATTTTAGATCATTCTAGGCAGCACCAAATAAAAAGGGAACATGAGTATTGACATCCTAAATCAAAGCTGTGGTCCTCTATCTCATAGATACTTTAGCATAAGAAAAAGATGTGCCACTAGACACAGTGAACGAGTCCATTACCTATTAGTGATTCTTCGTGCTTTCTGAGAGTGGTTATTTGTACAAACATTTGAGTCAGAGACAGTATATTCATTCAGCAAACATATTTGGATTATAGAAGTCTTGTTTGCCTGTGCCCAGCTGGTTCTTCATGAGTCTTGCGAGATGCTTGGTCTGAGAGGTATTATGCACTGAAGCTCCACAGTATCATCACATGCTGAGCAAGTGTTTCTCTTTATTAGTTCACCTTACTAATATTGCAAAAGAGAAATTAAAAATTAGTACAAAGCTCCCATTATAAACCTACTGTCAGACACAAAAGAAAAAACATGAGCTTCCCCATCTAAGTGAATCTTATTTAATTAAAAAATCCCCCACAAACAAGGAGCAAATGAAAAATCTAGGGGAGATGTAGGGAGATTCTCTGATGCACTTTGGTTCTCAACAAACACTGCAGTAGGGTTAGAGCACACTCCTCTAACATTAAAGGAGTGTAAAGAGTGTAAGGAAAACAGAGTGACATTCCCTCTCGCTTGCTTAGTTGATCATGCAAAGCTTTCCAGTCCACAACTTTCTCTGTGAACCGTTTTGACCAGATCCTTGTCCTTTCCTAGTCCTGCAAAATTCACTACTGGAGCAAAGTGCTGCATGAGTGTTTAAACATGGATGCAGCTGAGTGAAGAGTCAGAAGCCTTGATCATGCAGTCTCCACTTTGCAAAACATCCTTTGTACAAAACCATGTTTAAATTCCACGAATGCGAGCAACAGTGCACATCTCCAGCCGAGCGCTGCTCATTCATATAAACATAATTTCCCCTCTGCTAAAGGGCCAGTGCAGTGAGGGAAATACCAAGAGCTGGAAATAATAAGATTTGTAACCTGAACATTTTGGAACATTTTTTGCATTTGGACCTCATAGGAAGGCAGGGAGACATTTATCCTTCTCAGAGTGCTGCAACTTGGTCTTAAGTGTAAAGGATTAAGAGCAGGACTTTTTTTTTTTTTCATGTTGGCGATGGATATAAGAATAACGTAGAAGATATTGAAGTAGTTGATTGGTCTCATACAAAAAACTAAAAAGGGCCAAGTACTAAATGTAAAATAAGAGCCAAAGATTTTGGACATGACCTTCAGACTTTTTAATAATGTTTAATTGCATTTTAATTAATGGCGATGTCAGAGGTCATGGGGATCTAAGTTCACAAACAACAGATGTAAAGAGGCTACAAATTACGTGAAAGGGGTCAATCCTGATTTATTTACTAAATTATGTGTAGAATTTTACACATATGTACGGATTGGTAGACATGAGGTGTTTAAGATGAAGACAACACCACCCAAATCAGACTGAAAGCTTAATGAAGTGACATTTTCTTTTTTTTTTTCCTTCCCCCCCTCCTTTGTCCTTATCAAATTCTTTGGAAATCTCTTCCCAGTAAATGAGTTCATGAAAATCTAACAATTGTCAACATTAGGGCAGGCCAGGACATAGAAAGACATGTAGTGTAGCTTCTGTGACACAGGTATCAAACTATCTACAAGGTTAAAGCAAGTTCAAGCAAGGTCACACCTTTCTCCTGAAAACACTTTAAAAAAAATCTGTCCCAAACCATGCTACCACAAACCACCATGAAATCCACATCAACCCATTGTGTGTAACAAAAACATCAGTTCATAGTCTAAGATTCTTTGTAGCTTTGATGAAACCTGAAACTAAACCCACAAAACCAACTGCTGAGTTGACACGACAGTGTGAGAAGAGCCAGAAGATCACTATCATGTTTTAGTTGTGCTTTTCAGAAATTTGTTCAAGATATAGAATTTCTTCTGATTGTTGAATTGCTACTTAAAGTCAGAAAATAGATTTTTTTTTTTTTTTTTTTTTTTGCTAGGGTCTAATCTATGAAGTGAGAAATTCAGGAATTGTTCAGAGCAGTGCAATATGTGAAAAATATTATTTGAATATTTTTCTATAGTAGCTCATTTTCTGGGATGGCTTAAATCTTAATTCTTTTTTTCTAGGCAGCCTTCACTTTTATTTTCTATGTTATAATTGAGGACAAAGTTCATCACAGTCACTAGAAGGGTGTTTTTGCGTCCTAATACCGATTTTGTTCTTGCTTCACCTTCTGTTGATACATTAGCAGGCACAAACCATGACAGTCTCTTCACATTGGCAAGAAAACCACTTCTGTTTTCTGTTTTCTTTGAAAATCCCACATTTGCTGCATTTTTCAGTGTCTTCTCAATTACAGCATCTCTCACCCCAGTAGGTCCTAAAACACTGATGTACAAATGACTGCATTTCTCATGATGGCAGCATGGGTTTTTAACTCACTCTCATAAAAACCTTGAAAAGGCAACTTTGTTCTTTAGCTAATGTTTTTAATTGGGCACACACTGGTTGCTAGGATAGGACTAATTGTGAACAACTGAGCTTCTATTTATTTGCTATTTTTTTTTCCCTCAGAGAGAATCTGAACTCTGCTATGAGAAAATTCATATAAAGACTTCGCACATACCTTGAGTTTGTAAAAGCCTAAGAATCCTTTGTGAGATCCTGGATCCGAATCTCACTGAATTATTGATATGGGTCGGAACCACCTCACCGTGAGTGTGTGTGTGTATGTGAGGAAGGGCTGGGCCTGGACCTGCAGGAACATGGCAAAACCTGCACACAAGGCCTGTGCTTGGGGCACAGGGCAGAGCTGGAGGGCAAGGCCTGCTGCCCACCCAGAGCACAGGCAGAGCTGCAGGCCCTGCCGCCAGACCCTCAGTCAAGGCAAACCTGCCTGGCAGCCCGCCCGCACCACACCCCTGCAGCCTGTGACTGCTACAGCACAACTCCCTCTGGCCTGGAAAGCACTGCCGAGATATCCTGCCTGGGAGGGAAAACTGAGCTCCATAAATACAGGAGACTCCATGTGAGCTCTCTCTCTCTCCCTCTTCTCTCTCCTCTCTCCTGCGACTTGAACAATGTGAACCATCAGACCTTGTACGGTAACCATTTTTCTTTTCCTCTCTATTTCTTTCTTCTCTCCTTCTTTACTCTTTTAATCTGTTTTCTTCTTTTACTCTTTTCCTTCTCCTGAGGGTAATTTAAACCAACGAATTGTGTTTTACACAATTCTAGCTTTAGTAGAGGGTATTTTCCGTGGAATGGATCTTTGTCCTGAATGTTTTAGTGAAATATTTTTTCTTGGTTGTATTTTACTCCTGTAAAACCTTTTGCCAAAATATCTTATTTTTCTCAGTAAATTAAGAGAATTTCTCTTAGAGTGTGTTAGTCTTTCTCCAAATGTTAATTAGAGGTTATAACAAACCAAAAGCCTGTTAGAAAGTCTTAAATAAAATGTAACCACACTGGGAAGCTTATAAGCTTAAATCTGGAATGTAACATCCTTAAAGTGATGTTCAGCAGTGTCTCTTTCAATTTGCGTGAGTTGTGTACATCAGAAAACAGCAGGTTTGTATGATAACTGGACAAATAAGAACTTTTATTCCATTCCAAGTGCATGTAAAAAGAAGGGTGAAAAAAAGAACAAATGTACTATAATAGTCAAGTTCTATGAAAGGGAAGGACAATCTCCTGAAAATGTTGACTATCCCGAAATTAGCCTTTGCTTATTGAGGAGAGCTGTTTCTCAAAGCTTCTATACTCACCTAAGTGCCACAGGGAAGAACAGAACTTCTGTAGGACAGAAGTTCTCAACCAGGAAGAGGAGCCCAGCATGAGACCCCAATGTTTAAACTGTGATCAGCAAATAAGATATTCAAGTACCCCATTCAGTTGTATTTTGAATATGTATTCTCTGTAGACTCCTATTAGTAGACTAGAGTTGTCCGGGAGGAATCAGTGAACTACAAACATGCTGGCATCAGTAATAGTGTTGGGTATGAAGAAGTGACCAAGGATAGGAAAATGAGGGAGTTTTTGGTAAGTTTGGTGATCAAGACAACTCATTATCATTAATCAACAGTGTACGCAGAGAAAATAACTGTGAGACAAGGAGGACCTCTGTGTTGCCTTTTGAAGATTGACAGTAATAATTTTAGCGTAAGCCATTTACAATGCAGCTGGAGATTCCTAATCTACATGTTAGTAGTCCTTCACCGAAAGATGGCCTCCCCTAGAGTACAGATATGGGTGAATGCTGTTGATTTGCTTTAGAATGGAGTTAGTGTTGTCAGCTCAAACTCCTCGAAAAGGTGAGTTAACTTGGGGGCCGCTGTAGAGAATCAGGATCAATTCATCTATCCTAAACTTTCTCGCTAACATAGAGGGAACTGCTTCTAGTTCCCAGCCAACAACCACCTAAGTGGGTTGATACTTGTAGCCACACAAATATTTGTCCATGCCTTGGCTCTCACTGCATATAAACCATGAAACATTTCACTCCATATATCCAGTAGCAATAGTCTTAACTACAATGTATTTTGCAAAGAGTGCTTTAACTATGCTTAGAAGATCCAGTTATGAATAATAGCTAGTCATAACAAAATAACACCACTTTCTAAATAAAGTACTAAAGCATTAATATACATTTTGTAAACTTGCTCATATTAGGCACATCGTCTTGACCAGAGCAGATGATCCTGGGCCAGGAATATAGGCTGTAAAAGGGCAGAAGTCCTGGGATGGAAAACCCTCTAGGAAAAAGCTGTAGCTCCTTCCTTGAATTCCACCTCCAAAGAGAAAGTGGCATGGATTTGTGGGGCAAGCTTCAGAAGCCCTTACCAGCAGGCTAGAAATCCTACTAAATTTTTCAGAAACAAAACTAATTTATTTCAAGAATGGGCTTATTACTGAACATACCGGTGAATCAAGGCTGTTGTGAGTGTCCAGTGCATCGGTTTGCTAGTTTTAGGTTGTAACTCAGGGCCAAAGAATGGAGTAACGTAAAGTTACACGTAAACACCAAAAGGAATTATTTCTATCCGATGCCATAGACATGCATACCTTGGTCTGAAACAATGGGTAAAATTTCCCATTTTTCTCAAATGCTGTTTCCCAGTGTATCCCATGTGTATCCATTCCTAAAAGTCAACATTCAACAATTACATAAAATGGACATCTCCCTTTAAAATCCCTTGGTCCAAATAAAGACTATTTCAACAACTATATGCATTTATGTACATTTATCAAAGTAATTAAAATTGCTTGGGATTAACAGAACAAAATACTTAAGCTTTCAGGAGAACTAAGCTGGTAATTTATATATGTTTTTCTAAACAAAATATTTATCTGAAGCTATTTCTCTAAAGGTATTTTTTGATATGTTCCCTGTATTTGAATAGTCATTCACTTTGCATTGGGTGTGATATGCTTTTTTCTGATGAAACTTGGAAATTTTCTTTTGAAAAATGATGTGTCTTATAGATAGCATGAACTAAGCAATTTTAGCTATGGCAGAGCAATAAAAAACATTCCTACCATGGATTCATTGAAGGTGCAAGGACAAATACTAACCTTGGTAGGTTTATTACAGCACTTACTTAAAGGAAAAGAAAGGAAGAAAGGAAGGAAAGGGATTCATATTTGAATTGTCTCTCTGTCTTCATATGAGGAAGAAAATTTATAAACCTAAGTGGATACAGGTTTAGGAGTTAGACGCTGTCAATGTGTTTAAAAATGTTTTAGAAACAGAATATGAAACTAAATAACAATTTGCACAAATTCCAGAATCTTCTTGCTTATTTTTAGTAATAAAAAGATATATGTTGTATATGTGTATTTAGGCATAGATTCAGTCTGTTTTCATATGTACAGTGGGAACATAATTGTCTATATCAAATGTAATACAAAAAATCTTTGCCTGCCTATAGAAATGGCATAAATGCAAATCCTGTTGACTTTAAGAAAACAAGAAACCTGTTGAAACTGATAGGACTGCTCCCAGAAGAAATGCAAAAAGGATTTGGCCTAGGCACATAATTTAGAATGAGCTGAGTCCTGCCTATGCAGGTGCAAAAGGCAAATAGGAACCCTCAAATATAGACACCCAGTCTATCCTTCACACCTCCTCCATGTGATATGGGAATTATTGTTTACTATTTAGGGTTTTTTGGAGATGGGAGGGTGAGAAAAGGATTTAATAAATGTTTTCATGTTGAGCCAGGGAACCTGACCATCCTGTCAGTGAGAGGAAGCTGTAAAGCTCCCATGGGCCCTGCTCACTGGAATTTGTCAAGTGCTAAAAGCCTATGGGCTACGGTTTTAGATTTGTTTTCTTCAGCCCTGACTTCTAGTTGATCCCACTTTTAGAACTGATGCGCGGTATTTAGAACCTGGCACAGAGCCAGCGATATCATTAATCCTCTCTGCTAGCTCTCTGCTAGCTCTAGCAGAGAGCAGTTCCAGGCTAGGAGCTGTCTTCCTGTCAGCACAACTTCTTAAATACCCACAAGATGGAAAAAAGGAAAATAAATGAATTATTCAGGAATAACTTTGGTAATCAAAGGCTGAGAGATTTTATTAAAACAAGAGCAAAGCTCTTGTCATCAATTAAAGCACTTTTTTGTCTTTATGTAAGTGCTTAACAAAAGAAATGAAGCTATTTCTAGTCCTTGCTGAAATGCATTGGGGATATCATGATGAGTATGCTGAGCATTCAGCCCCGAGTGTTGCTCTGTGCAGGTGGACACACCTGTCCCAAGTGGAATTGTCCATTCCCATCTCAATATCTGATTGCAGTACTCATTCATTATTTTAGACTCTGTTTTGGCACCAGAACAATCACCTACCCCCAAAATTTGGTCCTGCTTTTCCCTTCACCCAGGGCCAATGAACAGAAGCATCATTCTCGAAAAAGAAGCAGAACTATTTTATCATCGAGACACTAATTCTGATATCTTCTCCTGCTCAGAGCTTATTTTCTTAGTGTAAGTTAAGACCATTATGTAAAGTTGGATGTATTTTACATTTTTAGGGGAAAAATCACAATGTGCTGTTTATTTGCTGCATTTTCTATGTATATGTGCTTGAGAGTATAAGAAATAATGGGCTAGTTTATCACTATGTGTATGAAATCCACAGACTGCACTGAGTTATTGGTTTCTGAAGGAAATAATATTATCAGGTCACCATAATGCTTAACAGTATTACATTTTAGTAGATAATTTCTGAAAAGTGCTTACTTTTGGGAAAAAAGAAAAAAACAACCAACCAACCAATCCTGAAAGAAAAAAACCCCGGCAACAGCCCTGACTGAAAAAAATGTTTATGTTTATATCAACCCCCTCATCTAAATTATTAGACACATCACTGCTTAAAATGCAGTCACCTGACAAAACCAGTTCTAATTATTACCCCCTTGGGCTAACATTTTTCAGAGTGACTGGCTAAAGTGCACTCCAGCTCATAATTTTTATCTCTGACAGTGGAAGACATAACCTAGTTTCCTCTAATGCAAAAGTCTCTAATCTAGAGGGCAAGACCCTTTTCCATATAACACTGAAGGGAGAAAATGCAATTTGAGCACAAGGAAATTGCCCACATAGTTTGATAGTTCTACTGTTCTCATTTTTTTTTTTACCCTGGATTAAATGTCTTGTTTTATTTTATGCTAAATTATGACCTAGCTTGGACTTGTATATATTGTTCATCATATTCTGGGAATTTTATACTGTAAAAACAAACAGATCTAGAAATGCCAACAAACAGATCTAGCTTTCTTTTTAACCATTAAAATTTCCAAATTACCTCATAGAGGTAAGGATATTTTCTTCTTAATGGATAGTCTGTGCTTCAGCAAGTGGCAGTTGCAAACAATAAGCTTTATTCACCTCTGGGTTAATCCAGTTGTGTATCAGTACAACGTGATTGATTTCATATTGGTGTAATGCAGTAGTGAATCAGGCTCCAAGGTTTGAAAACAGAGCACTACATTAACATCTACATTTGTACCCTGACACACTGGGGAGCAGATTTGCAGATGGGCTTCATCCCAACGTTGTTTCCTTGCAGCACATTTTTCACCACCAAAAATAAAATAAAAAAAAGTCCATAACTTTGTGCTCATGAACACCACAGGGAACAAAAATTAGAAAGTCTCTTGGATAGCGAACTCCCTGAATTATACATGCACCTACCTGAATTATACATGCAATTGAGTAGTTAGATGCTTAACTACTAATATTTGCAATAGAGGGTACCTGTCAAAATCTGGGCCTCGATGTGCAAACTAACTGCTAACAGCTTCTCAGCTGAGATGAGCAGATTTACCGGTGTGCACAGAGGGGGCTGCCTCACTCCAATTAGCAGAACCCAAATGGTACAGGCTTCCCTCCCTCCTGACATCAGGGACATTGCTGCATCTGCCCCTGGCTGAGCCTGACCAGAATGATTCATGACAATGTTAAGAGAAATGAATTAACTTTTTTTCTTTCTTTCTTTTTTTTTTAATTTTGTTTTTGTGTTTGTTCAGTTCATATAGGCAGTGGCTGAATAATAAATTGCCCTCAATCTGATAAAGGCAAAAATGCTGAAGAGTTTCAAAGAAGTGAGTCAGGAATGCTGGAAGAGATGCTCTTTGTGCTGAGTTTTTATTAACAATTTTATTTCTCCTAGCCTAAGAACCACCTTTTCCTTTGTAGCTTGACAGCAGCTGCTTAACACCTTTTTTTCCAGCTGACAGGGCAGCAGGGTGAGCATGTTTATGGTTAGTATGCATTGCTTTTGTGAGCAGTGGGTGCGCCACTTCCCTCTTGAAAATGCATGTCACCCTCACGATGTGAACATCTTCCATCATTTTGAGGAATACCTAGAAATACCAGTGGCAAAAGTGCAGTCCAAATCAAGGGGAACCAAACCTATCTTCTGTTAAAACCCCATTGCTGCAATGTTTATGTTAGTCCACATTCTTCAAATTGGACTCTACTTTAATTTTTTTTTTTAATACCAATCGTAGAATCAACCAGGTTGGAAAAGACCTCTGAGATCATCAAATCCAATGTTTGGCAGAGTTTTCAGTGAATTACTGTACTTTGTGCTAGTGAGTCAGTGCTGTATGAATGGTCTCCTTTGCCTTTTTTTTAAGGACAGAGAATGAATGAATGCAAGCAGGGCAAACAGGGGCCCAAGGCCATAATAACCAGAAAGCTTAAATTTGTGAAAATCAATTGGGTTCAGAGTCTTGGCCAGAGAGAATTTTTTTTACACTCTTGTCTGTGTATGCACATCCGTTTGCAGGATCTAGTCCTGCACTTACACAGAACATAACAGTATTTTTTAGCATCCATGCTGCAGGCTGAAATTGCAAAAAGAACAACAGCTCTGGAGGGTGACTTTGGTTACCTGGCTAGGGTTTCGCAGGACATGGTATGAGCTCCTGCATGAGACCAAAAAATGTAGGATATTTGGTGGGTAGATTCTTGCCTAAATAAGTTTACCCTTTGCAATAAGAAGAGACAGATGAGATGTTGGATACTGAAGTACAAGCCTGGGTTTAGCTGAGCTGTGCAATCACAGTAAAATGGCATGTCCCCAGATATTACACATTATTATAAGGTTTCCTTGTATTTGTGTAGTTAGTGAGGCAAGCAGGGAGATATAAAGCAAACTATTTATTTTCTACCATCAAGTATCACACCATTAGCAATTAATCTCTGAATTACCTTGGTTTTTCTTCCTGCCTGTAAGGACTTGAGCTCAAAAAACATCAGGAGAATCATTAATGGATTTCCAAGAAAACTTCTATTCTGAAACAAGCCTGTCAATAATAAACATATCTTATATTACCGTAGTCAGGCATATCAGTGATCCTTATTCCTGGCCGTGGTGGACCCCTGCAAAGGTCAAAGAGTTGTTGATGTCACCCTGAACCATCAGTCCTCAGGCATCCTGCTCAGACATCTGCTTGTCAGCCTGCCCAGGGGCAGGAGAAGCTCAACTCCTCTCAGACGCTGTAGAAGACACATGATTAACAGCTTTTAGTCAGTCCTGGTGAGTGAAATTATAGTCAATGCGGAAAGCTTAACACCCATTCACTAAGACATCTGTCCTCCGGTTGCTGGGTTTCATAATGGTCCATTGTTTGATATAGACTAACTGATGGCTTGCCCTTCAATGTGGCAATAAATACTGAAAGATCCCTCATAGCACTGGTGTTTAAATTCAGACTGACAAATGAGCACCTGAGGGAATAATACTACAACAGCTCTTATGCAGCCAACGAATTGGCGAGAGCTTCCAATGGGCAGGTCTGTCAAATAACCTTTGCTGAAACCCAAGCTCTAAGTAGCGAAGGGCTGAAACATGCCCAAACTCCTGGGTAGAGCCACCCAACTAGGCTCATCAGGTTGACCACCAGCACTGACAGGTCTGAAGAAGAGCTGGAGGAAACCCCAGAGGCCAAGGAGTAATGCAAATTCTGTAATGCAGAACACTGTATAGGACACATCATGGAATGCACATAGAGAGGAAGAGATCCATAATCAGCAAACTTGATGCTTCGGGGGATTTCTGGTGGTGCTTGGAAAGGGCAGTGAACAGCATTTGAACCTTTTTGAGGCGAACACCACTCCTTTGCAAAGAGTGCCCACAGGCATGCAGTTGCATTGTTTTCACCTTCCTATTCCCCTCACTTTGGGCACTGTCACACACTTCAATGGTGCCACAGACTCTCCTCACTCCCCAATCCCACATGAGAGATGCTGCTGGTCTTCCTGCTATTTGAAGCCTAGTGCTTCTGCAGTGTGAGGTGGCCTCCTTCATGGAGGAGGACAGTTGAACAGTCCAGACCTAAAAGCTCCATGTAAATGGTTTGTTAGAAGCAAAAGATTTTGGCAAATATCCGATATTTTTTAAGACAAAAGCACACTTCTCAGGACAGTGAAAAAAACCTAGTCCTTTTTCCTTTTTGTTTTTGTGAGGGCTGTGTAGACCATAAAGGAAGAAACCTTTTTAATCATTTGGGTTACAAGTGGTTTGGCAGAGTAGCTGGGAAGACGAAGTGTTTTTGAACTTAGCCTTAATGATATGCTGTTTAATGATTGCAGAAGGGAGAAGTGTGGAAAGGAGAATCTGCTGAAGTCAGTGGGAGATCTGCAGTTCACTGAAGCCAGGATTTAATCCCAAGTCTGCTGCTGACAACAATGTCATTGAACATCTAAAAAATATTTTGGTATTATGTCACTGTTTAGTTGGGAACAGAGTATGTCTATGCCTCATTAGTAATTCACTATATCACCTAAACAACTTAATCGTCTGAGTTTTTTGTGTGTACTGGCAAAGAGCAGACTCAGATATTTGAAAAGGAGAAACAGTCTTATTATATTTGAACACTTACTGGAGGATACAAAATCTCTGTACTTTCCTAGGGAGTTTTTAATTTCAGCTGCACTGTTTCTGAACCATAACCCTGGTTTAGTAATTTTCAGCTTGCTACATAATGAATTTCACTGTTACAAATTTTCATACTTAAGAGTAGAAAACAGTAAGGAACTGAAAGAGGAAAGCAGTAACAGTTTATAGGCACAGTACTGTAGAATTATCATAATTCTGCAGTAGAGTTACTGATTTGATAGCCCTTCTTTTAACCACTTACCTGCTTTCCTTAAATACAAATTACATACATGTAAAAAGCAACCCCATGTATGTTTCATTTACCTATTTGCTGTCCACATTCTCCTGAAGGAACTGGAAAGGTTCAGGAAGACAAGGCACAAACAGGTGCATTACATCTGACTCACTCCAAAAGTAAGCTGAAAAAACAAAGGGAAGGCCTATGCCTACTTAAGAAGAGTATGATATAAACTTTTACTGACCTACATAATCCTTATTTAGGAGTGCAATGTGAATGGATTTATAACATCACACTTGCTCACTTGCATACAGACCACATGAAACCCTTCAGAGTGGTTTCTCAGTGCAATCTTGTGCACTGCAATTTTTTTTGAGCAGTCCAAACATACCCATTAAACAAACCTGAACAGGATTCAGAAACTGCGGGGTTCTAACACTTTCCCCCAAGATCAGAGAACCACTAGGTATTCTTGTTCAATTTAAACAAAGTAAATGGCAGTTAGTATGCCCTCCCCTAATAGGCACCCCCACTGAGGACATTGTTTGAGCACCACTACGGACATGTCCCCAGTGCAGCTGGATATGTAAACAAAGACATAATCCGCCTGAAAGAATGCTCAGAGTTTGGCAGAGCTTGCTGTGTTGTTAATGTATTATGCCAAAGCAATAACAAAGACATAATTTTAAAGTTTATTTGCAAGCCCTTATTAATCAAGAAATTTTCCAGAAATCACTTCTGAAGGAAGGATCTTCCAGAAAGTCACCATTTGGAGGGGAAGGTTTCCAGATTACTGTTTTTCCTAATCTGTGTCCTGTTCCTCAGAGTAAATCACAATTTAGTCCAAGTTCACTTGAGACAGAAAACACACTGCTGTTATTCAATGCAAGGGAGCCTTCTGGGTTTTTGTTTTGAATTCTCTCCATTTCCTGCAAGACCAATCAGGCTTTGGGGTGCAGCTCTTCACTAGGCTGGAGACAGTCAATGTGCTGTACCTTGGCTTAGTAGCAATGAATTCAAAACATTAACAGTTATAAATTCAATATAATCATCCTGAGCATGCACAAGCCAGTATTTCCAAGTTAGGTGCTCCAAGAAAAGAAAGTAGCTTGGCAATTTTTTCAGTTTTATTGGTTGATAGTCTAAATTTAAATTTAAAGTTTTCCTAGAATTTTTGGTACAGTCATAAAAATGGCAGAACAAGTGACAGAAGGAGATGACATTTTGAAAATCAGATTTCCATGAGCCTTCAGTCTGACAGAATCAATGGTCTGAGGTAAAACTGTGCCCAGAGGTAGATACTGGCAAGATTTGTTATGGATGTGACTAATCAATAACAAATTCTAAATGTATTTGCTTTTTTTTTTTAAATAAAGCTCTCATAAATTAAGGAAGAAATTGTTTTAGATGTATTTAATAAGAAAGAAGACCAAAACAGAACAGGGAAAATGATGGTTGGTTAACTTTATCATTTCATGTCTTCATTATAAACAATATTCACACTGAAGAAGATATATTTTTTAATAGTCAATGTTAGAGGAATTATTTTTGCGGGTTTTTTTTTTATTTTATTTTTTTTTTAAATTTTTATTTCTTTTTCTTTTACAGTTGGACCATATCTTCAGTATATTTTGATGGCTCCAAATGGAATGATGTGTACATTGTGTATCCATGTGGAATTATGTATTCATTGTGCTGTGTTCAGCTCCACTTAAAAATCATTGTTAGACTTATTTTTGTGGGTAAATTTTGGCCCTTTGCAATGCTGCTACACTGGACACTGCTACAGCCATTTCACCAGGATATTGGATCATTGGATATCCTGGATAAATTGTTACCATGCATGAACAGAATAGATGTGTATACACTGAAAAACTCAAAATGCTCCTTGTTGCATGGAGGGCATTGGCTTGTGCCATCCTGTGATGAATTTACCACGTAGATTTGGTTCAGCTGACCATGTCTGGCAGGTTCCATGCCTCTGTGTGGCTACAAATGTGCACGTCAGCTGCAACATTTCAGTTTATAATTTTGACACCCATTGAACTCAACAGGTCTGTGTTTAAGCAGTTTTTCAACTAAAGGGTAACAGAAACCCCATATCTGCCCCTCTCAACCTAATCAGAACTACGAACTGATTAGAAAAAAAAAAAAAAGTGTAATTTCATCTAGCTTGACCCTGATTCCTTTGGTGGAGCAGTTGAGGTCCTGCTAATAGAGTTGCATATTTACTATGTCACTCTGTTTTCTACAGCTCTATGCTATGGAAAAGATTCCTGCACAAAGTGTCATTTACCTTAAAACCTTTAAGACATCAAACACTGCAGTTGCTGACTGTGCTGATATTTTCAGAGGAAAGTTCAAAATTCACTACAGTCCATGCTTTCAGACCCATTGAGGACGGGCTCTCAACCTTACAGCCTGTGGTCAGGTGAAATAAAACCAGGGCAAAGCCTTTAATTTCTCAGATGTGATACCTCTGTGTGCAAAGGTGCACATGTGGTCGGGAATGGTGAGCCTCAAGTTGAGTATATAGACAGGCTTGATTTTTATAACTGTGATTTGACTGGCTGCCAGCTGACCTTCTTGGTTCTGGATCACACCCAAAGAGCCAGGTACAAGAATTCTCTTTTGTCTATGGTGTTTTGTCTTAATTTTTGAAATCTATGGATAAAAGATACCGTTAACACTGACCACAAAATATAGATGTCCTTTTGTCACAGTCATTCTGTGGTGGCTATGAGAGGTTTGTTATAGAATATTTGCTATGAGATCTCCATTATGTGATATTTAACCAAGGAGATGGCACTGGCTTAACACCAAATAGCAACATGTCTGTCATTTCAGATGCTACTGGTTTTGAGACCAATGTTCAATTATAATAAGTTGTTATATTTAAACTTACTTATATTATAATTTTAAACTGAAGAGCTTATTATTTTTCATATCACTGACAGGTTTTTCTCTGTTTTTTCAGTGGTCATGGCTCCCCTTCCACCACATAGAGTCACCTTCATAACGTCACTGAGATACGAACTAGTCAAGCTGACTGAAGTCTACTGATAGCATGAAACACTGGGCTTTAATGGTATGAAATACCCCAAGAATGTAAACAAACTCCTAATACAATGCTGTAAGTCCAATTTAATTATCTCAGTGCTGAAAATACTTCCATTTTGGTCAAAGAATTGAAAAAAATTGCTCAGCTGACTGTTAAATCTCGTTTTAGATCAACAACTTGAGAGAATTAGAACCACAAGTGAAGCATAAAGAACAAATATTCTTTCCTTCTGCTTACTACAGTTACCTGCAAGTATAGGCCTACATCTCTGCAAATTGACCCATCTCTATTTTAGAGTTGGCAAACATAATGTCTCAAAGTTAAATAGGGAAGAAAGAAAAAAGAAGTGAGAAAATGTATGTTTAAGATGTCTGTGTTTTAATGCCTTTGACCTGGAAAACCCAAAACTTAAAAAAAACCCAAGAAGATTTAAAGTAAAAATGTGCCTTTTTTTTTTTTTTACCTGAAAAAATACTCAGTGAAGTCTGAATTTATACTTTTCATCACTGAGTAATATAAAGTCAAAGAAAAATGGATATGTACCTGTTCTTTTCTGGTTTTCTTCCTTTTTCCACCCCCCAAAATTGTATACCAGAAACAAGGATATAAAATTTCTCTTTCTGTTTTCTGTAAAAAGCAGTGGAAGGGTCACACATGAGCCTTAGAACGATACCAAATTTCTGAAATAACAGACACCTTTTATTGAAGTTTCCTTTATGTTAGCACCAGAGAAGTGAAACAGTTAAATAATTTTGCCTTCTCTTGAAGCAATATATAACCTCTTCATTATTATACATAGCTTTCATGCATATTATTTGAAGATATAGTGATTTATCCATCTAGTTACATATATAGTCTTGAGGTATAAACTTATATATTAGGAGTTTTAGTATATTTATGATGCATAGTCAAATGCATTTAAAAAGTAACTTATGCAATATATTAGACAGTCTTGCTCAACGTATACACAGAAGCTTACGAACTGACCTAGATTTTCTGTTCTGAACTTCAAAAATAAGTGAAAACATAAGACATTGCCAAAATCCCTAATTTCCTCTACATAGGACTTACGTTGTGAAACATTTTAGTTCTATATGAAGTAAAGACTTTTGGGGGGGGCACACTACACAAAATTAAAATGTCTATGCAACAATTACATGCAACAAAGGGAGTAGTATGGGAGAACAATGTAGTTTCTATGTATGGAAACCAAGGGACTGTTAATCAACGTGTATATTTATTGCCTGAGTTGACCACTTCAACAATTCAACTCTTTCTCTCAAATTCCCTGGAAAAGCCCTGTGTGTGTTTTGAAATCTTCTTGTGTAATGATGTCTGATTGCTAGATAACCTACATTTCCATAACACATATTTCCACTACTTTAGAAAATTTTATGGTTTTACAGCAGTTAATTAGTTTAAAAACTTTTTAATGTAGCTTGCATCATACTCTGTATGGTCCTAATCTGAAAAAATCTCTAGAGCACCATTTTACACATAAGTGACATTCCCCAAATCACTAAAGACTTCCAAGTGTATAAGCACTTACATTTGGGCCATATGTAATGCTCAAGGATATCTAGCTTCACAGATGCTTAAAGGTTTAGGTCATGATGAAGCCTCAGGTGGGAGTCATAACTGAGGTATTCCCTTGTTTGCCTTATGAACACAGAGAAAAAAGAAAGTAATATGGATTGCCTAAGTGATAAACTAACTACATGCAATCCTGCCTGTAATTTTGTCATGCTAATGATTTATTGATAACAGATCACTTAGATACTGCAGAAGCATTGAGACCTGTCATCCACAGGCTCTTGATGAGATGCATGGAATTTCCTAAAGCAGAAAGATTGAAGGTAAGAATTTGACATATTGCTTAGAAGCAGAGAGCCCATACCCTGCTTTTGCAGCAGTGCTGCTCTTTGAAACTAGCAAAACTTCATGATATAGTCTAGAACACAACATGGTCCACAAAAGAAAACAAAATTCAGCCTTAGATTGTACATGTTTTTTAGCTGATGGCATATCTAACAAATTTTGGTAATGGATGTGAGAAAAGAGAAATGAGACATTCACATTTAAATGCAAGATATAAATATACTGAGGCAGCAAAAATGCTGCTATTAAACTCCTGGCATGTCATACTTGCTGACGAAGAAAACTCGCTGAGAAATTCTTACTTACAGTGGATTAAGGGTTCTGTGACCTTTCACTGAAGCCCAGGTTAGGCATCTGTGACTTTCATCTCTGAACAGAAATATCTGTGAGGGCATGGAGTGGTACATTTTGCTATATGCTGAAGAAAAAGTGAAAGAGCAGAAGCAGCAGATCCTGAAAGATCTATATAATGGTCTGAAAATCCCATTTACAGGAGTCAGTGTGCAGCTCAAAAGCAGCCTCAGTGAAAGTGGTGGTTGGAGCAGTGCTTGGAAAAGCCTGTGACAAATCATATATGATCTCTGAAGTAACTTGTGCAAACTACATTTGTTTCATTTTGGAAACTGTTAAAAGTAGTCACTGATTAATGTTGTCAGGCTGGGACTTTGATGTGACTTAATTTTGGGTGGAATGAGAAGTTGAAGAGACCTGGGCACATGGTTCAAGGTCTTTCCTTGAGTCATTACAACAGGAACAGGAATAAAAAGTGAGTTGTTTTACATGATGTTTTAGCCTTCCCAGAGCCTCCAGCCCATGCCTTTATTCTGCTATCTCAAACATCAAAAGCTAGGACTCTTTCTGATTAATTACATAAAAAAATCACGGTTCAAAGATCACCCTGCCTAGTCTGAAAAAAAACAGTGAGTAAAAGCAAATCCCTCATTTGGCACACAGAGGTCTTCAAAATCACACATATTCTTTATTCTATCTCTTTATAGACTATTGAACTATTTTATTTTAAGACTTGCTTGGGAATAATTGGATATACAGAGTCATTGTCTGTTCCAAGGTCCTATTTGGATAAATATATCTTGATCAAAAGGACCAACAAATGAAAAATATATCTCTCTTGGTAAAATGATGATTCTTAGAGTCAGAAAACGGATGGTCACATATCAGCCCAATACCTTTTTTAAACTACTTTAAAAATTTGTAAAATCAGGAATAAACAATTCAGTCTCTCAATTAATAAGCATGCGAAGTACTGCAACAAGAGGTCTGAAACCATTAAGATAAGTAAGCTATGCTGTCAAATCCCCACAAGAAAGAATTTATTGGGAGTCTTTTATTCCTTCTGAATAAATCTGGCTGACCAATCTTCCTTAAATATAAATAAACAAATACACAAGGAGGACTTCCACCAATCCTGCTGGACTGGATTATGGCTCAACTCTATCAGCAGCTGTAGCTGGCCACAAACCGCATTTAATTGCACAGGAACATATTTGCCAGTATTTCCTATAAATAAATACATACTTTTACTCAGTCTACACTTTTTGGGAAATTTCTAGAGCTTTCATTTTCAAGGGTTTTTTTGTGTTCAGTGGGGTCAATTAGTTTTGTCAATTTTCTCCTTTCCCCCTCCCAGCCCAGGGCTCACAGTGACTTAGGCAAGTCTTTTACTGCTTTAAAAGAGCTAAATTGTGACAGAAATTTTAAGCTGCCAAACTAATCTCAAGTAACTTTTCAAATTATGTTTGGATTAAAGGTCATACCTTAAAACACATGA
This sequence comes from Manacus candei, assembly GCF_025592945.1. Taxonomy (NCBI): domain Eukaryota; kingdom Metazoa; phylum Chordata; class Aves; order Passeriformes; family Pipridae; genus Manacus; species Manacus candei. The sequence continues at coordinate 181,973 of NW_026138064.1, forward strand.
TAAACAAAAGATGCATAAATGTTCACAAATTTTAGAAACTTGGACTTTGTGTCTCTACGACATACTATTTCTTATTTAACAAGACTTGGCATTCTCCCTAAGCACACAATTTTTTCATAGGCTGGAGAGGAGAACAGAAAGGCGTGAAATTTAATACTTTTCTAATTTCTCATGAGATGCTTCCTATTATGGTTGTAGGGTCAGTTTAAATACCCAGGACAGCACAGCAGAAAGACAAAATGAAGATAAACAGTAGAGATTCAAAAATAGTAATTAAAAAAGCACATGAACTGTTACTGAGACAGAATAAGTCTTGTGAAAGAATGAGGCAACAGCTTGTGATGAAGGCTGGTAGTTCATCTAATAGAGTCCCTTTGCATTAACTAATCAAAACTAATATCATGGCTGTTGCATTGCTACTGGAATTGGCCCAGTTTGGATGGTTAGAAATCTAATTTCCATCAGTAAGATACTCATGACCTGCTTTGCTTCTCTTGCTGTTTCTCTTTTCCTTGTGCTGTGTGAACAGTTTTTCTTCTACTGTACAGCTATGTTTTGGATGGCTCTCCACATAGCAAACACTTTAGTATCAACTCTTATCAGCCTTTTCCTTGATAAGTGAAGGTAGTAAAACTCTTCTACATTATCTTAGTCTCTTGCATGTTCATAATAGTCCTCCCATGCATTTTTACTTGCAATTGATCTTTCTTGAACAGTGGGTAACTAAATTCATAAGGGTATTATATAAAAGCTTCAGTGTATTGTTTAACTAGACTAATTATGATGTGGTCATTAATACTTCTTTCAGCACTCTTAAGTTGGGGTTATCATAGGGAGTTTTCTTCACAGCTGCTTCATCTCAAGACCCATCCTGTGACCAACTAGCTCAGCCCTGGTGATGAATAAGTAGCTGCCTTAATGTATTTGTCTCTCAGCACATGACAGTGCATTCCTATTCTTGCCATTCTTACCACTGACTTTATTCTGGTTCTCATAGCAGAGCTTTAAGAGGGACAGTGAAAGCTAGTTGATTTAGGAAAAGAGGAAGAGAAGATAGGGACCAAGACACCTGAAACCTACTGTCTTTTTTTGCTTTATTTTCTTTTTTTCCATTTTTTCCTTTCTTCCTTTCTTTCATTTCTTCCTTTTCTTTCTCTTTCTTTCTTTCTTTTTCCCTGTATCCTACCAAGTCATATTTAACGCATTTTGCAAAATTACTACCCCAGTTTACCTTCTGAATATGGTTCAGTGCTTTTACAGCTGGCATTATCCATTCTTCCTCTTTCCTCTAACTTTATACTGTTGTGAGGTCAAAAAATTCCTGCAAACATTTGAGTTAAGCTGGTGCAAGTCTGGCAGTTGTCACCAAACATGGGATCTCAGTTGCATGCCTTCAGATTGTGCAGACCTGGCAAAGAGATTCTGCAAATTCTAGTTAAGAGACAGAAAAAATCACACACTAAGAAAGCATTAACACTTCATCCTCTTGAAAGTCTTATAGAGAATGCTTTAGTTTTGGTTCCTCTACATCAACAAAGCACTACTAATTGACAAATTGCAGTCTAGAGACTTAGTTGTCTTTAGAATAGAAATTTTATACTTGTAATCTCATAATTAAAATAGTTCACTAACTTTTCTAAATCTAAATATGTGCAAGTTGTAATAAAATTTTTAAAGAGAGAACTCAGGAACAGTTTATTAGTACACAATGAATACCTACAGCAAAAAAGAATGAATAATCCAAAGAAGATATTTATTAATAAAATACTGGTATTTATATGAAAATACAAGCCAAACTAAATTCTAAAATAAAAAGTCTATTCTGAATCCCCTTTCCCTTTAGGCTACAGTCATGGTATGTGATGGGTTACAGTTTGGAGAAAGCAAAGTTGACAGTTTTTAGGGACATACCCAGTTTCTTGCTCCTTGCATGTGCAGTGCTTGGCATGTGAGGACTCTGATGTTGCAATGCTCTTCTGGAAATAGTGGAGGATGACACCCAGTTCAACTGGCTGTATTACTCGTGTATGCTATGTGTGCACTAAGGTGAAATGACAGAAAACCAAGTGGATAGGAATAAGGAAAGTTCATAATTTGCACTTTTTATGTTAGAGGTTTCCATGCTGAAGGTATATGGGCACAAACAAACTTGACATTTTAAGTAAGCATTTTTCTGGCTTTTTAGCCCAGAACAATAGACCATAGCCTTAACCTTTGATATCTGATACATAAATAATTTGGGAGTTCTTTCCTTCTAAAAGATGCACTAATTTAAATTTCTTCCACAAGCCCATCATTCATGTTTCCCCATCAAAGCGTCTGGTCTTAGAGCTGCTATCTTGTTATATTGCTCAATGAAAAAAATTAAAACTTTTTATAATAAATATCAAGTAGGTAGCAAAATTGTCTTTGACTTTTCTTAAAGAGTCATAATATTGACTTCAGAAATTAAATAGAGCCATTAATGCACACCCTGGAATAGATTTTCAATACTTGAACAGAATCATCATATAGAGAAATGTTTTATGACACCCAGGATATTTCCTAGTGAAAAGAAGAAAGAATAATATATAGAGGAAAAAAAGGAAGCAATTATGTATGGAGAGTTAAATAAATTGTTGGGGTTTTATTTTGTCTAAGTAATCCACAGTACTGTGGTTTGTTTCATTCTTTCCTTCAAACTTTTTTATCTGAAGATATGTATCTGAATTAAAACAAAATTATGAACTCATTTCTACTAAACCCACAATCAGCATCCAGCCTAAACTCCTCCCTTTCTTCTCTGCTAACTCCTCCCTCTCCTCTCTCCTTCCCTATGAAGGTTATTGTAAGATTTCCACATGCAGTCATAGCTAGGAAGCAAGAATTTTATGTAAGCTTGTGACAAATTGAAATAAAATGTGCAACGTAGCTGCCTCATGTTGCAACAGTTGAAACAGTGTTAGCTGAGGTAGGAAATTTTACAGAGCCTCTCTATAATATATATACCTTTATTTCTGCTATTTCTATGTCCCATTGAGACTACACTGTTTATTGTGCTTCTGTATACATTGATTCTACCTGAGCACGTAGGTGTCAAGGGAATGAAAACACTTGCTGCAAGGCCAAAGTCTGTTCCTTGATAATACATTTCACAGTTGCTCAAGTGCAATTTTGTTGAATTAATTATGGTAAATGAGACCATAGCACTAACGCTTTTTTTCCCTCAACCTGCTGTATTTTAATGTCATTGCATGGCTGCACATCCAAGTCTACCATTCAGGCATTCAGACATTAGCATTGTTTCCATGTGGGAGGTAACACTGAGGCAGAGGCCTCCTCTTGCTTTTACATGTGTTACAGATGAAGAATGTGTCAAAGCTTCTCAGTCTCCATTGTCTCTGATCTGTATTTGAGAGACAGCACAACACACAAGAGAGTATACAACTTCTCCAAGGACTTTTCCATCCTCCTTGATAGAGTAACTAACACCTCTTCAGAAAAAAGCCAAAAGAAAATGAAGAAAAATCCCCAATTCTGCCTGGCAAAGGCTATGATGGCTAACAGGTGGCAATTAAACACTAGTAGAGTGTGTCCACTTCCCATCTTCCTTAAGACTCACTAAGCAGAGTTTCAAATAGCAATACTCAATCTGTGAACTGACATATCTTGAAATTATACTGATTGGTACTTCCACCTATATCTGAAAACATTAACTCAAAGAATTTTCAGCCTCTGCATCATATAATCAACACCTTGTTCAACGAATTTAAAAGAAATCTTCAATAGATTTTTCTATTTAAGTTATTTATTAATTTAATTCCTGTTAAAAAGTGACTCAGATCTATTCCAGTTGCACTCAATGTCTTCTCTACTTATGATAAATCCCATCTGTATAAACACACCTGTGTGAGAGAAACAGCACACAGAGGTCTACAGATGTTAGATAAAGTGTAAAAGAAAATATTTCAGGTGGGTTTTATCTTGATGGTCTTAACAGCTATATTGCTCTCTCAAGATAGATGCTTTGTTGCCATTGTTTCTGTAAGAGAGGCCTGTTTCTAGTCAGCTTTTGTTATACATACATACCCTCACATTATTTATTTGACCTTTTGGTAAATTCTTGACACTGTGCAGGATCAAGCTGTGGTGGTTTTTTTTGGTTTTGTGGTTTGTTTTTTTTTTTTTTTTTTTTTTTTCCCCAGAAACAAGGCTCTTTCTTTTTTTTTGGGAAAAAAAAAAAAAAAGATGTATCTGATCTTACTTCCTATCTCAGAGCAGGGAGAAGAAGAAAGTCTCAAATTCCCAGTCTTTGCAGTAAATAAGATCCAGAAATGTAAAACACCTGATCGGCATAGAATAATATTTGGTAAAGACTCTTGTTCACCATAACCTAAATACATCCTGATAAGATTGAGGAGCATGGCTCTCGGATAAGCCAGGCATGCAAATATATGAGATACAGATGCTTGTTATGGCTACAAACCAGGGAAGGGAGTTACAGCGATGAATATTCATACCGTTATGTCATCTGAAGATGGCCACCCTGCCCTCCTGCTGCAGGGAGTTCTGGAGGGGTAGAGTTTGCCATGGGTTAAAGTTGTTCTGGGGTCTCAGCTGCCACCAGAAACAGTCTCTGCCTGGCTGAGACAGCAAAAAAAGCTGCACTGCCCTAGTCACCATGCTGACACAGTTGCCCACTGCTGGAGTGCTGCTTCAGGCACCACCACTGCTGTTAGTGCCACTGCTGCTGCTGCCTGCCCAGGATTCCTGCACCAGACTGCTGCTGGAGCAGCACCACAGCACAGCTGCCATTTGCCCGCCACTCACCCACCACTCACTCGCCATATGAAACCACTGCCTGTGCTGGAACCGCTGCCAGTGCTGGGATCACTGAATGGAAGAGACTGAAACAAATTGCTACCGCCCACAGCCCAGCCAAGCCAAGTGGGACAACAGGTGGCAGGGAACAAAGAGAGTGGTACCATCACTGCAGTTGAGACTTGAACCTGAGTGGCATGGAGGGGCCATTTTGGTAGTGTGGCTCCTTGTGATCCGCACACTTTTCCTGGGTTTTTGCTTTTGCCCCTTTCTCCCATTGTTTTCTTTTGTTTCGGTGGATGGGAGTAGTTGGCAGGGATGACCTTCTGCCATTCTTTTTCCCCTTTGTTCCTGTGGGACCATGTGATGTGGTGAACTCCCTTTTTTGTGGGTAAGCCATTTCCCTTTTACCTTTGTAGTGATGCTATTTTCTTTTATCTTGTTAGTAAACCATTATTTTTTCACCTATAACTTTCTTGCATTTTTTGTCTCTCTATATTTTGGGGGGGGGGGTGTACTAGGGAATAAAAAGGTGAAGTAGTTCATTTTATTGGCAATATTTGTCTTTAAACCACAACAATGCTGTACTGGGCAGTTGTCTGTGGAGACAAATAGGTGAATTTAACACTCAGGGTATGAGACTTGGGAAGGACCTAGTTTAATAAAAGAGGTTTCTGATGTAGAAGATAATTTGAATTTTTTGTCAAAAAACACTTTGCATTTTATCTCTATACTCACATTGCTTTGTTACTTCCTTTCAGGATCACTTTTGGATAGCCTCTATTCAAGATTTTATCCAATAATTTCCAAGATAGCAGAGGTTTCTCTTTCTAGTAAAGTTCAAGCAGTGTTTGCTGCATCTTTCTGCTAGTGAACAGCATAGTAAACACCTTAAAAATCTCACAGCTATGGAAAGACTCCAGTTCTCCCATGGCCATTGTAGGTCCTTGAGAACCTTAATTTGTATTATGAATGGTATATAATACATTGAATATAATTATTGCATCATGGCAACTTCTATTGAAACAGTTCACTGGCACTGGTAAGGCAAAAAAATTGTTTTTAAGAAGCTCTGTTCCTGCTTAAGGCTAGGCAGATGCTCATAGGAAATAACAAACTTTTTTAAAGGACAGAAGAAGAAGTCAGCAAAAGTCAGGAAACCAAGGTAATACTTTTCCTGTTTCCTAGTGTAATTCTTAGACAGAACTGCATATTTAACGTAGCAACAACCAAAAAAAATTAGTCTAAAATCTATTTTTTAGAAATAAATTTTCATATTTGGCATTTATGAACTATGAGGAGAGGTTGAGGGAGCTGGGGCTGTTCAGCCTGGAGAAGAGGAGGCTCAGGGGAGACCTCATCACTCTCTACAACTCCCTGAAAGGAGGTTGTAGCCAGGTGGGGGTTGGTCTCTTTTCCCAGGCAACCATCAGCAAGGCAAGAGGGCATGGTCTTAAGTTGTGCCAGGGGAGGTTTAGGTTAGATATTAGAAAGAATTTCTTTACAGAGAGGGTAATCAGACATTGGAATGGGCTTCCCAAGGAGCTGGTGGATTCTCTGTCCCTGGAGATTTTTAAAAAGAGACTGGATGGGGCAGTTAGTGCCATGGTCTAGTAACTACAGTGGTAGTGGATCAAGGGTTGGACTTGATGATCTCGGTCATCAAGGTCCCTTCCAACCCAGCTGATTCTATGATTCTATTTTGCATCTAGGATTAAGACCTGGAACTAGATTTATTGTGGAAAATTTGTTTTGAGCGAACTCATATAATTTGGGGATTTGAGTTTTCATAAATTTTTATTAACTTATTGATCTCAGACTTCAAGTAAAAATGAATAATTCACTTGTATTCAGCCTTTCTCTGAGGAGTTTCATATCCAGAAATGCAAGATGATCCAGTGAATATTGATGAAAATTAACTATAAGATTGAACTTTCAACACATCTATCGAACTGTGTAATTAGAAGTTTTGGACAAATTGAGTTCATTTTTGCAATTAACTATGCAAATCTTCTCTACAAACTTTCCTGTAATGTGCTACGTGCCAAAAGAAAAGAAAAGGTCATTCTGAGCAAGAACAGGCTAAGGTGTTAAAACACATCAGACAGATGATATTTCTTGAAAAAGCTGAGAAATGGAGGTTTATTACTCATCTCCAGTTCCCATGCTTACTGTCAATGTGCAATTACATGAAAAAGCTAATATTACAAAGCTTAACCTTACTTAGTTTTCTGCTGTGACCTTCTTGTATCTCTTTTTCCTATCTATCTGTCTTATAAATACTGAAGTGTATGGGTGGACATAGATGTTAAGTGAATGTTAACCATTAACTCTCTTATTTTAGAAAATTATTCTGAATTCCTGTTACCACATAAAGAATCATCAAACCAGGACAAAGCCAGATTTCCTTCCCCACATTTTCATATGGGGAAAATATAGGAAAAGAGTGGGAAGAGAAACTTCCTGAAGGTAATGTGGGAGACCATGATTTGAGTGCTTTTGTGATTATGAAAATGGCTCTTCATCTCAGTAAAAACAGTTGCTTTTTTAGAGTTGTTGAACACCTAGATTTTTCACTAACCTTAGTAGGAGCTGAAAGAATCCAGGCCCTTTCAAAGTCAATACCATAAGAGTACAATACCCTCTAGAGGAATGGAAAGCAACATGCATACATGTTATACATGTTATACACTATTATTGAGTATTTCATGTCTGGCATTAGCTTTGTTCTGAATATATATTATTTTTATTCATTTCTGAACTCAATAGTAACTAATAGTGATTGAAATATATTATATGACCCTAAATACCTTCCTCCCACCCCCACCCTTTTCTTTTTAATTTGCTAAAAGTGGCAGAGATTCTTTTGCGCTGGAAATACCAGATGGTGATTTTCTAAACTACCCATGATTGCTTCTTTTTTTCCTCACAGCATTTAATTAATTCCTTTTTGATGGGCTTAACTGTCTTGTTACCACTCATTCTCTATATGATCAGCTTGGACTTCTAAGATTGGGATCCTGCTCTCCTGTGAAAAAAATAACCTACAGTTTCAAAATTGTAGCTCTTTTACCTCCAAACTCCATTATCTTTCCCACTGATATTTTTCTTAACCTCAAGAGTGATTTCTCTTGAGATATGTGAAACTGCACAATCACAGCCAACATAAAGCCAGAGGCATACTCCCTTCTAAGAAAATACTATCTCATTTTTTTCAGTCTTCTCCATCTTTCCATATCGCCCATTTTTCCTGCCATGTAATTATTGTGCTTTACCTGTTCTGCAGAGCATTTAAATATCTTGTACACAGCTGGGTCTGAATTCTTCTTGTCCAGCAAGTTCAAGAGATAAGATTTTCGCACAGACCTGTGCTTCTGCACAGATACTAACAGGAATTTCATTGAGGCTGTAAGTCCTCGGTGCTTGACAAAGGTTGGGTCTGTGGCAGCAGTAGAATTATCTGGCTAAGGATTAACTCTTCAAAAATGATTTTAAATTTACAAACCTATAAAACACCTGTGAAAACACACATGGAATTCAAGCCTGGCACTCTGGAGATGCAGCTCTTCTGCACAACTTCTATATTTCCCTCCACGAGCTTATTAACTCCTCAGACAGAGCCTACCGTGGTCTCTGAATTCACACCTGTTGTTTAGTGCACCTAGATAAAATATGGTCTAATGTTCTCTGATTAAGGAAAAATTTTACTAGCTATATCCTTGCAATGTTTACCAATACCCTTGACACTAAAGGGAAAAAAAGGATTATGTGAATCCACATTTGATGGGACTAGGCCAGATCATTTAAAAAGCAGAAAAGAGAAAGTCAAATGATCTGGTAAGGTAGAACACTAACATTAATATTATTTATATGGGGTTGAATATATTCTAGATGAAGAATGTTATGCTACTATGAAAGTAGTCATTCACTTCTATTTTTCAAAAAAGAGAGAAAGGAAGGAGTTTCTGAAAGACCAGTGCACAGATTCAGAACTAGTTTATTTTTCATAAGGAAACATCACATTTTCTACCTTTATGTTATTTGTCAAATTCCTTTTAACTTAATTGCTAAATGTTGAGGAGGATCAGGAGAACATTTATTTAATCTGTGACTATGAGTACCACTGACACTGTAATATAGGTGTTTGCCTTTTATTCATTACAATAAGCATCAGCAAAGGAAGTATTGTATGAAATGTTTTGGAAAGAAAACAGGGTGTCAGGGTGATAGGTTACACACAAACCAATGATTGTTTGCTTGGAATGGTCTGTCTAATTTCTGATTATGGTAATGTTGTATATTTGATTACAGCACAACTCGAGCTATTCTTAAGGTTTCTTTACAGTTCCAAGTAATGGAGACACCAGTATTTTCCTCAAAAGTGCAAAACTGTGCCTGTAATATAGTAGTGCATGAAAATACTGGTTTTGATTTTAACTCCTACATCCCAAGTTCCAAAAAATGGCATTAATGAAAGAACTATTTCAGTTTGTAGAGTTTCTTATATTTCAGTAGAATTGAATGTGCAAGAAAAACATCATTCAGCTCTCCTTTTGCTTGAGAGCAAATTAATGATTTTCAGGAATGCATCCTGAAATCTCAAGACAGTACCAAAAACCTGATAAGTTTTGGGCAAACATTTGTTGTTGAAGCCTGCCCAGCTTCAGCAAGAGTAAATGGCTGACAGTAATAACGTACTGAAGATGTCTTTCCAGACCAGTTGAGATACAATTAAGGTCAGTCTCATTTTCCTTCCTCCTCTTCTCAAGAGAAAGGAAAGAAAGGACAACAACCTGATTCATGAGTCTGTCCTGCCACTGCTGCCACCACAGCATAGCAATTGTGTTGGAAAAAGTTCAGCTCATATTTAACTGCAGTTATGACAACAAAATTAAACTGGTACTTCTAGCATAGGTTTCCCTCTTCACCCCAGTGGCTCAGTTGATACACCTCTGATGGAATAGGAGTGTCACTGGCTGCCCACTTGTGGCCTGATACGAGGTTTTTCTCATCTCTTTTTCTGTCTCTAGAAGTGTTTCTGGATTTCAGGATTATGATAGGCTAAATGGATCGGATGCCTTTATAGCAGATAGCTGGCATTTAATCTCAGGCATGTTGGTACATACCAGAGGCTGCTAAAAATCTTCATCACCTCTCCCACTCCAGTGTGACAGAGCAAAGCTGGTCAAGACAGTGAATTCTATCTGGAGTTTTAATGTGGCAGGTGTGGAAAAAGCAGGTGTTTCTGATGGTCTGACCTTCTTCTATGAAAGCGGAAGGGCCATGGTGACCACTGGGAAATGCATGGAAACAAAATTTCTACTTAGTTCAATCTGTTTCATGTGTGTTTTCTGTAAAGTTTAACTTCAAAATGTAGTCTTGCTGTGGTGCCTGTGTTGCAGATGTCTGCATGTGCATCCATGTTAATTTAAAATAGAAGTCATGGTTTCCTAATAAAGATTTGAATAACATTAAACCAGAAGATAAATATTGGTTCGTATTTTATCATATAATATTTTTCCATATGCTAGAAATTTGAAGTTTTCATCTCAAATCTATATAGGAGTTAAATTCGACCCCTAAGTTTCAGCTTAGTGCAAAGAGCAAGTAAATGCTGGAAATCAGGATTTGTAATGGCTAACCCAAACCATCCTTAACTACCTACACCTCTATAATGTCCTATACTGGCTATGCAACTGTAGAAACAGACTTAAAGAAGTAATCTGTCCTTTTAGCTAATAATATCAAAATGAGACCTTTTTCTTCACTTTGCCTGGACCTCTAACCTTTAAAGGTGAGTTAGACAGCTGCAGAAAACCTGATCTCATTTTCTGCCCCTGGCAAGATTTTTTCAAGTTCATCTTCTTTTTTTTTCCCTTCTCTCAAAATCTGATGAAAAAATGAAATGTCATGAAAACAGGCTCTGAGGCTAAAAAACCCTCTGTCTGTCTCTGTGACAGATGTCAGTTTGAAAGGTTTCAGGTCACCTGTCAGAACTATGTCAGTATGATCCATACAAACATCTACTCAACCTCTAACACTAACATTGAGTTCTGCTTTTTAAAATACCCCTTGAAAAAGAATCAAATGATTTCAAGTCACTGCCTTTTCCCCTTTCTTTTAACTCTGATTAATGAGCCAAACTCTTAGAAAAAAAAAAAGGTGGGGGGAAAGGAAAAAAGAGCCTTTAAGAAAGGACAGTTTGACCTTTTTGTGCCCCTGGCTGTGAACCAATCAGGCTTCTCGTAATCCAAACACAAATGCCTGGAGCTAAACAAATACTATACTTGTGAACAAGAATTCAGTTTGCTGTCAAAATACAATGATGAGCAGCAAAGTGCTGCTCTTAATAAAAATACCCTGAATTAAATGAAAATGTTTTTAATTAATAAAGGGAGTATCATGAGTAATGTCAGACATTACTAATCATTTGGAAACAAACACATTGAGATATTTATGCATATATGTTACTTATGTACATTTAAACCGCAGTACCTTATCTCTACATGAGACATAATCCCATAATATTTTATGCCACCAGAAACACTGCTCATATAATGCTGCAATTCAGTATTTTGTAATGATTAATTAAGAGGCTTGAATGTTATTTTGTTCCTAGCTTAGTGTCATAATGTTTGCATTATTTCTCACATGCGTGATCTGCCCTTTTAAAGACTAAGCCTCTGTTTTGTTAAAAAATTTAATTGCAGTATTAAAGGGAAGATCCCAGCTGCATGACAGTTTTCATCAGCATGTTAATAGTCTACCAAATAGATATGATTAGAGCTTTCTTCCAATTTCTATTTCATATGTCTCACATACTTCTTATCAAGTATTTTCTTGATGTCAGTGGGCATAATTTTGCATGTTTCTTAAAAATCTGTAATGTCAGGTTTAAGGTCCAATATCACAGTTGCAAAAAAAGATCTGGACATCACATTGATACATCACAGATGCACCAGATACAAATTTAAATGTAGTCACAAAATAATTCAGTACTATTGTGTTGTGTTTTTTTTTTTTTTCAGAGCTAAATATGTCATTTAATTCAGGTATGAAACTGGTGAGAAAACATAGGTGGTGTTTTTATGGTATCTTTCTGCAGAACACTCTCATCGGGTGTAGAATTTTATTTTTTAACATTTTTCCAGTAAATATTTATGTGCCATTGCTCACTAAATGTCCATAATCTTTCCTTTTTCTCATATGTGCCTACAGCAAATGTGGAAACAAATTACAACATATTTGAGTTCCTCTTTTTTTTTTTTTAATAATTAATGATGGCACTGTGCCACTCACCAGGGTATAATTTCATTAAGATTAAAACTGAGTCATATGACAAGAAAACAGGCAGTTTGGTATCAAAGCTCTTACAAAACAAGTATCAGCTTCATTTTGGGCAGTCCTAAAGAGACTTGAGAACAGTTGGAGACAAAACCATCCACAGAAAACTATTGTATTTTTTAGATGAAGATAACCACAAGCATCCTGAAATACTTAACTGTGGCTAATCTCTTAGTGAGTTGTGTTTACACTGGTTTTCTCACTTTAATGTCAAATTCTTCCTTTTTTATTTTTCCAGTTGAACATTATTGTTTAATACGATCACAGAGTGGAAATGAAGAAATTTACATGTCATATTAAACTGCAAGGTGAACAGTATGATTATTTCAAAGCTCTGATGGGAATGGACAGTTTCACTGAAAACCTGCCAGCTGCGCAATTTTTCTGGTCACAGTGGACGTGATGAAGACTGGACCATGACAGAACACCTTCTTAAATACTTACTGATGTAACTCCAAGTCCACCTTGCAAATGAGGGTTAACCACTTCAAAAAGCAATATCCCTTGTGTCTGCAGAATTGTAATCAGTAATCAGAGAGATTTCCTTTCCGGTATTCTCATAACTTCAAGGTTTGCAAATAAATCTGCAAGATATAATTTCTTTCGTGTGCCAAAAGGCTTATTAATACTATGAGTTAAATGCTAAGAATGTTGAAAAATATGATAAATGATTTAACGTAACTTTGTTGCCCCCAGTTATTTTCAGCACTTAGTCTGTGACACACTGTTCCTCAAAATAAAGCAGTGAACTGAAAAATATACACAGTCCTTATCACACAGTAAGCCCTTTTAGAACCTAATAAATTAATTACATCTCTAAAGAAAGTCTTTCACTTGCTTCCCTCCTTTAGCATTGACAACTACATCTGGCCAGTCAGCCAGATACTCAAAGGGCATTACTGCATATAAGAATCGGAAATGTTGAATCAGTTATTGGCATCACACTAGAATAACATGTTAATATTGCCACAAACAGTGGCCTTGTAAGAATAACACTTTCATGTTTCAAGAGTATTTAACAAGGGTATGAGGAAACAAACCAAACCAAACCAACAAAAACCCAAAACAAACCAAAACCCCACAAAACAACAAAAATAACAACAATAAACAGAAGGGAGAGTGAAAACAGCAATGATTGTGAAGATAGATGTTCCAGCTGAAACTAATAATTCTGAACAGCACTAAAATTAATTACTCTGTAGTTGTAAGCAGGCAGTGGATTTATGTTAAATGACAGAGTGTTTGCAAATTTTCCTGACCACTCAATTAGAAAATGTACCAAGTACAGGCATCAGCTGAGCATGCATTATTTAAGCAGTTGGTGTCTGGTAACAATCTGGAAGCGGCAATCGTTGTGGTTGCCTGTAGGAAAATTCACACTTTCTGGGAGAAATTCTTTCACCTTTGTGTGCCCACAGCACAGATCTCTCCTCATGGCAGCTGTAGGATACACTGGAACTTTGTGACCTGGAAAATGTGGGACAACTGACACAAGGTGACCCCCTGAATGCTGGGGTAGGCCCAATTAATTTAAAATTTTGCTTGGCCTTGTCTCTTCCAATTTTCTAAATCCTCTGGAAAAATGATTAATGCGTACACTGCCAAAGCGAAAATATTTTTGACCCTATTAAAGTCGACCAAGGGTAAACCAAGTGTAGGCTGGCATTGTATCAAACTAGCTTTATTAAATTTGATTGGAGGTTTGTATGAGGAAGGGACAGACAAGGACATTATTTTGCACAGCAACTCCCTTTTAAATGAAAATACTGGGAGGAATACAAAGTACTGGTATACATTGGTATGAAGCTGTATTTAACCTAGCAGAATTCTACAAAAAAAGAGATTATTTTTGAGAAGGCTTCGTATTCTTTCACCGTGAAAGCATATTGTCAGTGAAGTTGACTCATTATACAATGAGCATCATTTCCCTTGAAGGGGAAAGAAATTCAAACTTTGCCTTACTTCTTGCCTTTTCAGATATTTATTCCCCAAATTGTTCTTGTCTTGCCAACTCCAGTAGCTGGGGACACATTCAGAGAATGGTTCGAGGAGCTGGGTCTTGAGCAGATGTAGGCCTCTCAGCCATTGAAAGTGCTGTTTTCAACATTTTCCCCACTTTCTACAGCACTCCTTTTTGTTGCTGCTATTGTTGCTGTTGTTAGAGAAGTGTTCCTGTTATACCCTGGCTGGCTTAGCAGGTTTAGGGGAAGGTTCAGTAACAAACTTTTGCTTGCAAACTTTAAAACACTAAAGTAGAAGTACTCGGCAAATTTTAAAACAACATCCGCACAAAGTAAGGCACTTCACAAACTTTATTTTAATAAACTTAAACTTAGCCAACTTCAATTTATTCAGATACAACAAGGCACTTACTAAGGCATGACCGGAATTTTTTAGTCTGACTTACAATATATTTTGAGAAGAAGTTAGGAGAAGAAAGAGAGTAAGAAAGAAAAAAAAAGGATTAGAGTAGAAAGGTGTATAGTCACCGCCTGTGGATCCATCGATGAGACTTGATTGTTGCAATTTCAATGTCCATTGGTCAGAGTAATGGTTACAGTCTTGATCTGCTGGGTGTAGAGGAAGCCCGTGAAATACAAAATTCAGTGGGTTACTATGCACTCAGTCTTGGTGGGAAATGCCCAGGTAGCTCCCCTGGCGCAGGGAGTTTTACACTGATGTAACACTGTGGATCATGGGGCACTTTGGAGGCTTTGAGAAAGGGTCTTGATGACACCTTCTAAGACGTGACAGCTGCCTCTTATGCAGTTGAGCCAATTACGCCCCATTAGAAGTGATGAATACCTTCAGGCCTACGTGTGAATGTCCTAATATCTTCCCTGCCTAAGGCATGATGAAAGCACTATCCCACTTTGCAAGATCTGCTTCTTATTGGCCTCTTCCCTATCTGGCTCAAACCCCTACTTGTAGCCTTGGTAGTGGGTGTGCACCCCCTCTGCACCTGGGTGGTTATTTTGTACATTGTCAGCAAAGCATCCACTGCTTTTATAAATGGCTCATTGTTTTGAGTCATTAACCATTAACATTCCAGTCTCCCACAGCTCCAAAGTTCTGCATAAACTGAAAATCACTGGTTTCTCAACATTTATCCTGGTGCATTAATGATCTTTAAATACAAGACCATATTCTTAGCTTGCAGGAACATTTTAAGGCTGCAAAAGGAATAACGTCCAGATCTGATTCCTCACTGCAATTATTGCAGCTAAAAAAAAAAAAAAGAAAGAACCAGAATTAACATGAGTTTGCAATTTTCTGAATAGAAAAGAGTGATAGCTGCTCTGTTTTTCAACCCCCTAAAAACCGGCCAATTCAGATGTCATCCTGTTCTTAGTGATTCTTCTTGGTCTTTTTATGTATTCTGTTGTCAAGTTTAGCTAATTTCAGGTAAATTTACACAAAGAGGGCAATTGGTCACAGGTTTGTCAGCTGCCAGTGCACTCTTGCCTAACTCCAGCTTGGAAAGTGCAACCCCATTAATTTAATTTGATATTATTTGTTTGCAGGGAGGGCCTGCTAGCTATGATGCAGGATCTCCAAACCGACTCTTCCTTGCTTAGCAGCTTAACTGGGATATGTGCAGGAGCCACCAGACACCTTGACGTGATGGTTATGGAGTGAGGCTAAAATAACTCATTTAACAGTATTTTACTACTTTGTATCAGTTGACATTAAATCACAACCCCCGGTTAAATGTAGTGGTACAGTGCAGAGGAAAACATTCAAATATTTTAGTACTTTTGAGTGATATAAGGATTATAGCTACAAAATGTTCTGTACTGACAACATGAAATAATCTTTCAGCCACTCAAGAAAGAGCTAAAACAGAAACTGCACAGCCCAGGCAGCCTGACTTAGAGGTGCAACTACAGTGAAAAAATAACCAGGCTACCATCTTTGAGGAGATGGACATAATGAGGCACATGAATGACAGCCTTATTTTGGTAAGATGTGAGCTCACTGGAGACCACCACCAAGCTGTCAGCAGATAAACATTAAATGATTTTGATGAAATGATTGAAATTCTGGTTGAATTAAGCCTGAACTAAAATGAAGAGGCCCCTGAACATCCTTATTGAACTCCCCCCAAAGGCAAATTTGGCAACTTCAGAAAACCTTATATGACATCTAGATGTAGTGTAAATATAAATATATATATATATACAGATATATATGCATGAAACTTTTAAATTGGACAAATTGTATTTGCCTACAGTAGTTTTAATGTACTTATATGGAGTCAGAGTGAAGTTCTGACTTCTCTTCCTCCAAGTGATATGTCACTAAAAGATAGTTAAAAATTAGACATGATATAAAAAGTTTGGAGCTGACTATCAAACATGATTTTTAAAAAAAATCAGGCCTCATCCATTTATATCTAAGTAGTCACTAATATAAGCAGATCTTTGAACGTCTACTTACTGATATAAATTTGAATTAGCTGAAATTAAGGACAAGTGAAATTAAGTGCAAGCTTGATGTGAAGGAACTTAGATTTAGGCATGTGAAAGAGAAACATGATGGTAGCGCATCCCAATCTAATATACAAAATGGTTACAAGGACTGTTGAAATGGAAAATAGGAGTGTACCACTGCTGTACTTCAACTATTTCATAGTTTGCCCATGAGTAGACTTGGTAACCTCTTCATTAAGTTAGTCTTTCTAGCACATAGTGGACTGCCTACAGCATTTCTGAGAATAGCATCAGATTCAAGAGTTAAAACAAAAATATTTACATGATTCTGATCAACTTTTAATACTGAAACTTCAAAGGTGAGTTCACCAAGGGGTGAGAGGACTTTCAGAGTATGCAAGTCTAATTTGCTGAAGAGATGCAGACAGTTTTTAAAATGACTAAACAAATTGCAATTAATTTTTTCCAGTTCTACATTATCTCCATACTTGATGTATTTATAAGATATCCATAATTTGTACTTAACTGAAGTATTTTGAGTTAAATTTTCATTAAATTTTTCCCTTGATAACTAGAAAGAGAAACACAGAGAAACCTGTAAACGGGTTCAACCAAATATTTTACTCATCTGTAATACAAACTTCTGATTAGAGGACAACATCTGCAGTTGATGTTTTGCAAATGCGATTTTGGAGATACTTCAAAAGCATCTTATGTTAGTTTCTGTGTTTGGGTTGCTTCTAGGGCTCCCACTTCTGTGGCCTTTACCACCACCTTGCTATTTTGCTTTTCCTTTCTGCCTTTCTGGAGAAGTCAGTAATTTTGTTGACAACTGTCCATAAAAAGACAAATTATGCTTTCCTGCCAAGCTTTTTGGGTGTTGTTGAACTACATGCTTGATGATTACCTGTCCACTCTTGGAGACTAGGGGATAAATCAACTGGGGGGATAGTGAATGTTTCTTATATCTTGCAAAGGGAATACGAACAATGTATGCATATTGAGCAGGACACCTATTTTCATTTCAAAGCTACACAGTGGTGAACATCAGAGAAGGAGGCTTTGTGTTTGACTGGAAAAACACTGTAGGAACTGCAAACATAATAAGCTAACAATTTTGTAGTGTAAGTGGAAAATGAAGGGTCAGGCCTGAGATTAGTTATGGTACTGAAAGTGCCCAAACACGCTCATTCCCACTCCTACTGATAACTACAGCCATTGCATCATTATCTTGAGGGAGAAAATGTGAGATATGCTCTGTCAAAGTCACTTTGGTGTCCAGTTTGCAGTAAGACCGCTTAGGATTTATGTGAATTCAAGGGTCACAAAGTAATAAGGTCACATGTTGCCCTTAGCTTAGATAGCATTTTGCTGATATACTTCAACAAAAGAGGGAGATGGTCAGGCATGGACAAGATGAACGCATCCAAAATTTGCAGCATCATGAGTTCTTTGGCTCTAAATTTCTCCACAAACTTCACTGGAGCTGGTACTTAGCATGTTTTGATTTCAAGGCTTCTTAAAGCTTCAGACTAGTTGTTTTCTATTTTTAATCTCTTTTCATAGTTCTCTGTTTTCTTCACTTGGCACTTCTGATTCTTGAGTGCATAAAACTTTTTTTGTTTAAACCAAAATCCATGAGATTCCTATTTCCCTCAGGATGAGAGAACCAGGATCATCTCACTCTCCAAGGTAAGTGTTATCAGTAGATGTAGCTTTGTGGTGATTGTCAAAATACCTCTATCAGACCAGATGTGTACTAGTAATATTTCTCTGTTCCTGAATGTACCATAACTTCTGGGAGAATTTGGGCTGGCTCTACTTTGTGGTATGCTAAACACAAGCACTAGACTGTCATTTTTTGGTAGACTACAGATAGAAGTGGGGGAGAGCAGTTGAATATAAGTTTACAGAGAGAACAGAGTAATTTTGTTGGAAAAATGTAGCAATTTGAGCACCTGGCTGGACGCAAAGGGTTGATTTGCTGGATGAGATATTAGAGATGTGTCTGTTCAGGGATAGCTGACCATACTCATTGCCTAAATGGGAATGCATTCACTATTCATGCTGACAGCTGCTGTGGGGCGAGGTGAGACCTACAGAAGGGATGATGAGGAGTAGATTGATAGTGCCTCAGTGTTGAAAGGCCTGACCAAGGCTAGTATAATCTTGAGTTCAGTCCAGCTTAGCTCTTCAGTGAGGACCAGACATGGAGTTTTCCAGGAAAATTGTGTCTATAGGGTAGATGACTGGAATAACTAAAGATAATTTTCTCTTTTATGAGTAACGACACTTATACATTCTGTATTAATTAACACAGCAATACTGTAGCTAGAATGCTAAATTTTGTGTTTTGTCCTGTGGTATGTTGAAGTTTTCCAGCTGATGATTCTGCAGAGGCAAAGCCTGCAGAAACTGGTGCCCAATTAGTACTGTAATTCCCGTATTTCCAAAATTAAGTATAAAGGTTGAAGTAATTAGTAGTTATTTCCTGTCTTAGGCACAGTAGAAATTAAATCTTTCATAACACCACAGTTCCTAAGTGATTGATGATTACCTTTTATGCAACATTTCTTCCCAGGTCTTACTGTGTTACTGAAGCTGCATGGTTCAATCAAGACAGGAATTAGATTCTCTGCATCCCAGAGATCCAATTGCAATTACAGCTTCTTTGCAAATCTCACCATGGAAATGTAGCTGATTGTTTGGTTCTGGCTCAGTAGAATTTGCTGAGGGCGACACTATCTGGGATAGGAAGTTATTTAAGACAGAGATCTACTCCACAGCTTAACTCTGATGGAAGCAATATGTTTGGAGTCCTCTCCCTTTGTATATTTCTTTATTTAAGTGTCATGACTCCCCCAATTTAGTATTTTGTGTATTGTGTGGGCAAGAAGGTATTCTGATCATTATTAAAGCGTACATTTTTCTTGGTGTTTTCAGTTCACTGTAGAATTGTGACAATTTCAGGGTCAACAGCTGACTCCCTTCCAGCCTCAGCTATTGCTGAAGATCTTTTCCAGCAAAGTATTAACTACTCATTTTAATAAGTCAAAGATAACTTGAAATATCAGTAGAATTTAATATTCTAAAACTTTGTATTTAATTTTGAGGTACTGCACAATATCAGCACACTTCTATCACATAATTTTGTGTTACACAAACTTACAGTGAGAAGAAATTTAACAGGAAGTGACATCGTGTAAGTGATGCACTGACATGTATAATTTAAAGACTATACTCTTGTTGGAAGCAGACACCAATTAAGCAATTAATTCAGATATCGAGAAGTCAAAATGAAACTGATTAAAGCCAGAAGGAACTTAGAATGCACATTAAGCTCACAAAGTGGTGAATTTATCTGTTTATCTAGAAAAGAAGCATCATTACAGTTACTAAATTTCTTCCAAGAACTCATCTGTGGAGTACCATTGTTGTTCCTTTGATGAGGTATTATCAGCCTACAAAATACACAGAAATTAACATTTCTCCAGGTCTTATCTTATCCATGAAGACTGATCTTGATTTGAAAGCAGTTTAAAAGGGAGATATCTTTGTTTTCCATTCTCTTAATATTTTTCATTAAATCAATGTCCAAATTGGTGACTAAATTAATGTAGGAAATTAAAGTTATTGTGGTGCTATGTTGGTGGGTTTATTGGATATAAAGAAGAGATACTGCTTCATGGATGCATCCCAAAGTGATAAATCTGTATGAGCAATTTTGCAAACATAGTATGTTACATCTTACCTCTTCACAAAAAAATTCAATGCAACAAAGCATGCAGGCCTTGATGTATGCCCACTAAGCCTGTAGATTTTTTTTCTGTAGTTATATAATTCTTACCTGAAATTCAGTATTTTGATCATCTCTGATAGTGGGAAAATGCTATGTTGTTTAGCTGTGCCCTGCTAAGAAAGCTCTAAATGAACCAACAGCTTTTAATCCTGCGTACTAGTAGTAATGTACATAGTGGGAGTAAGACTGAAGAAGTGTTTACTTTCTGTCTATTAAAATAATTCAAGACATGAAGAATATAGATATCTTTGTATCTATTTACTAAAAAGGACACTTAAGAAAGATATTGGAACAGCTTTGAGATATACATAATGTGAAAAACATAAAAGAAGAGCAGCAGTAGAATTCATCCTACTAACACAACAGTAGTTTCCACTGTGTCCTGGTTTAAAGGTAAATTGGGAGGGGAAATGAACCCAACTCAAAAAAGATTATAAGTCAGAATAACAATTTAATAAAAATAATACAATAAATACAATTACACAGACAAACAATTGGTTTAACCCACAAAAACCAGATGTATAACCCAGCACCCTGGGGCATGAACAGAGTGGTGTTCGTTGGGCCTCCCTCCCCGTGCTGTGCCCCACGTGGTCCCCCGAGTCCAAAATGTAAAAGGCGAGTTGATGAGAGTGCTGGCTGTAGTCCTGTCGAGGGTGGTGATCACGGTCCTGTTGGGAGTGCTGGTGCAGTCTGGTTGAGAGTGGTGATTGCTGTCTGGTTGAGAGTGGTGGTCGCAGTCCAGTTGAGAGTGGTGGTCTCAGCCTGGTTGAGAGTGGTGGTCGCTGTCCAGTCCAAGTTCTGGTCCTTCTCTGGATCCCACAAGAGGTACCAGAAGTCCCAAGACCCCAAGATTATACATCCTCAGGTCCAGGCAGGAATGCCCAGCACCTCCCTCAGGGCGGGGAGTGAGGACAGGAGCATCCTCCTATCTCACAGGCCTCTTAACACCCAGCTTATAGCCTGAGGGATCAGGTGTGCTCTGGGCAGCTGCTGCAATGGCCTATTGATAACAGTTTCTGGGAAATGGCATGGAAGGGGATAGAATACACAGTTTGGGTTACACCCACACAGTGATGAGCTGGTCCCAGCTGTTCTAATTACGACACATTGGAAGTTTATATTTATGAATTTTATAGATAGTTTATCCCTGATTAAATGCTAGCCTGTTTTTATTTATAGTTTGTGTATTATTTCCCACTGGACTACAGACAATTGATCAAAAAGAGCCTGTTAACAGACACCTAAATAAGTAAACTAGAGATCAAGATCTTTGTTTAAAACTAATCATCCTGTGGATGTTAATGCTTGGGGCTCTGTAAACAGTTTTGACTTTTTCTTTTAAGTGTAAAACTTTCTTTTTCTAAGACCGTGAATGTTAACAGGAAAAAAGTAAGAAAATTAAAACTTGGAGTGTGCCCTGGCAATATGAGATTACTCTGGTATCAAGTCCTCACACATATTAAGAAAGCCAAACAATTAAATGATAATGTAGGTATACAAAATACATAGCAAACTCTGGAATATCCGAGGTGGATTTAATGGGTCAAGAACACAAATCCAGGTAATCATTGTATTGCAAAGTGGAAGCAGCATTGACAAGATCTACTCTTCCGAGTCGAGGCAGCCTCACTTACAAAACTGCTGGAAAATGCATTTTCCTGGCATTGGAAATACACATATTTATATTTCTAAGAAAGCATTTAAGCAAAGACAGCCCATGGATGCCCCCTGTGTTGACAATTATTCACTTTTCTGCATACTGTAATTTCTGGGAAAGTTGGACAAGGCAAGAATTTTTTATTTTTTTATTTTTTTTTCTCTTCTCTTTTTTTCTTTTTTTTTTTTTTTCTTGTTCGACTACTGTCAGCCAATAACAGCGTTTGAATTGTGAGGCTGGCCAACCTACTACAACATACTTGCTTAATTTTCCCTGAAGAGTTTGGCAGTCCTGAAAGACATGCTTGGCGTAAACGAACAACTGAGAATGTAATTAAGAGGCATGTTAAACTATAAAAAAAAGGTAGTAACCACAGTATGCTTTCATCAATTAAAGCACTTTCTAATATCAGCCAATTACATCAACCTCCTCTGGCCCTTATATTTCTCAGGCTTTGTGTAACCTGTTCCTTTATCTCTAATGGGATCCTTATAATGCTGACCATGTGGCTTTAGAACAACACCAAAATGCTAATCTAATCCCCAGTGTTGCCCAGAGGCATTACATGGGCCCTGACATGGATCCAAGAATGGTGGCACCCTAATCAAATAAAAGCAAGAATTAGGGTTGATCAGGTGTCTCGATGACAACAGTACAATGAGTGACTCAAGGAAGGTGGGGGCAGGTTGGGGAGGAGGAGATGGCAGCAGCAAACGATCAGGCGCATTTCAAAAGTAATTGGTCTCCAGGGAGGGTGTGGGTTGCTTCCTAGACCACTTCTACAGAGCCCTTTGCACCTTGCCAGCTGGAGGGAAAGTGCAGCCACTTCCAGAGAATAGCAGCAGGGCTAATGGAATTGCACATACGTGTGCAAATGAAGAGCAAGCAGCCTGAAACCAAAGCAGTCGATTAAAATGGGAGTTCCCTCCAGATTTTCCCTTTTCTTCTTCTTCTTTTTTTTAATTTAAATTTGGTCTCATCATTATGCTGACTTCACAGAGAGCTAGATTAAATGCAGAAATTTAGGATCCCTGAAACAACTAGTTTAAAATCACAGGGCTACACTCCCATCCCTGTCATGCTGCATATGTGGCATGAAATGAGTACAAATCACAATAAAGCTTTTCAGTATTGAGTATGTGTTTTGTTTTTTTTTTTTCCAGAACATTGACATTTGTGAAGAACTTTTGTCCTGTAGATTTTGAGGCATTCTCCAGTTGTATGACTGAACCATCAACCCCACTTTGTGCGAAGGGGAAAGGTGCCAAGAGCTGGAGTTTTGTGCTCAAAGACACTGAATACAACCTCCAGAAATGACTTCTTCTTATGTGCTCACCCCACTAGATTACAGACATCTTTAAAAACATAATAAATAAAATCTCTGCTGCAGTTCTAAATGGAGCAAATGAACATGCAGTGGAATAAGAAACCAAATAACCCAGAATACATTTCAGCTCATTTTAGCTGTTAGAAACTCCCTAGGAATTCTTTTTATCAGACCTGCCCTGGCTTTTTGCTCTGCCAAGTCAGGTATCAGCAAGTCTCTTTACTTTAGCCTGTAATGACTATCAGACATGACTAAGCTTTTCCAATGCAACTAAAACACAGTATTTAGCCAGTGGAATTTAACACCCTCTTTCAAGATCTGTGTCTCTGTTGCTGTGTCCTGGGCAGCTCATCCAAACCAAACTGTGCTTTTGGACATTAGAGTAGAAAATTTCAACTGTTGTTGGTAAGATTTTCCTTCAGAAAACTGCAAGACAACTCCAAATTTTTATTACTTTATACTGGAACTTTTTAAATGACTCTGCAAGTGACATAAATGTGCAACAGGTGATTAAGTACTGGTTTTTTTTTCATCTGCTGGAAAAGTGTAGAAAGGTATTAGAGTACATTAGAAGATAGGGCTTGCTCATAGACTATATCAACTTTTACAAAATCTTTTCTGAATGGGTAGCAGAAATATATTTACATACATAATATTTGTCATTAGGCTTCTTTTTTTCCTTTGACAATAAAAATCTTCACTTATTTCACTCCAACTTTACCACATAAGAAAACACAACTCTGAACTGTGTTAGTTCACCTGGAAAGCTATAGCTTAATGCAGAAAGATTCCAGAAACTGACAGACTGTGGGTTTTTTGTGTTCTCACTCAAGATCATCCTCTGCAAAAACAACCTACCAGTTGTTAGAGCAACCTGCTTTGTAGCCTGACTCTAATAAAAATATTTCAGCCTTACAGTCCAGTGTACTGAATACTCTTCTTTGAGTTCCCAAGCTATTCTGAAGAAGATTTAAATAAAAAATTGACTACTATACTTTTTTATCTACTTACTGAAAGAAAGCTGGACTATGAATGCCACCAGGCTATACCTTTTTTAATCCTAATGATAAAGCAGGTTAAATCCAAGTACATTATGACTATCTTATTCTGGCAGGAACAATGGAGCCAGAGAGACTTTGGATGAAAGGAACAAGTGAGAGATCAACCCACAGTATCTTCTCGCTCTTACAGAAACCAATGGCGTGTCCCTTTGTGCAGGGCAGAACCTCAGGCTACCACACTGGTTTTTTGTCCAGCCAGAGGCAAACTAGAAAATTAGACAACTCCTCCCCTTGCAAAGAACACCTCTCCCTTTGCATGAACAATTAAATGCAATATTACTGTGCACATACTGCCATTTTGCTTTTGTCTTCGGCTGAACATATTTACCAGTTATTACTGGAAATATATTCTCTTAATTCTGGAGAGTGTAACAGCTCTGATTATATTTTCAACTGGTTTATGGACCACACAACAGACCTATAGTGTGTTCTCAAAAAGACAACTAATTTTCATTTTCAATCAGCTTCTCCACAAGATTTTTCACATAGCCTACCTTCATATCGCTAATTTTATTTTAAACATGCTATCATATTACACATCTCTTTGCCTGCTGTGCTAACATGTTTTCACACGCTTATCCTTTATTACCACAGGAGAGGCAAATGTCCTAACAGCTCTCACCCCTGCATTTTGCAAAAGTTCTGCGGTAGGACACTGGTTCCACTGGAATAAAAAAAATGTAGAGAAAAAAAGGGTTTAAGGAAAAATGACCAGAGAAGAAAACAATTCAATTAAGAGTAAACAGAACCTCTAGGCTAAGCACACTTGAGGTGACTTCAGCAGGACTTGGCTACCCAGGAGAGGAACTTGCACTGCAAATCTTCAAAGTACCCTGTGTAAAGGTATAGGTTTTCAGATGGAAATTTTTTTGTTTATATTCAAGAAATTTGAGTTCAGTGCAGGTAAGGTTCCCTTGTTACAGTCTGGCAAGGAAACTTGAATTTGAGTTGCTCTACATAAATGTATGGAGGCGGCTTTCCATATTCCAGATGCAGTGGATGGTACTTGCCCTAGTTTGGTGGCCACTTTGCCTGTGCAGTGAAAATGGCTGGTGGAGAGGAAGGCAGCAGTCAGGCAGCTTCTTTCCACACATGTAAGCTGCAATGGTCACCAGCAATAAGGAGACTGTCCTTCAATTTCTTCCCCAAATGGCAAAGCTGAGGCTTTTGTGTTTTATGGGAATTGATAGTGCTTTTGGAATCTCCTAAGTCATCTCCTTTCTGTCAGCAGAGACACCATGCCCCTGGCTTCCCACTTGTGAAAGTGGAAGAAGCAAAGGGAGCACTTGCAGATCAAAGGGCCATTGCACAGAGTATGTGGTTTGCACACCAACATAGTGCTCCTGCTTCCACCCTGAGTGCATCATCAGCTCTTGTTCTGTCACTCTTACAAGCTACTCTTTCACAGAGGCCATCCACTCTAATTATCTCTGTGCCAGAAGCAGTGACATCTCTGTTGATGGCCACCTTGTCTGTCACATACCTCACCAAAATGTCTTGTTGCTTTGCATGGGAAGTGTCTCAGAGCAATTGAAAACAGAGCACAGTATTGAACTACCAGAGTAAGATAAAGATAAAAAATATATTAGTGTTTCCCATAACAAGGACAGAAAATTGAAAAAATTGATCAACTGTTTTTGCAGATTCATTGATATTAGTTCAAATGAAGATCCTTTTCTGCTCATTACCTTAAACTGGAAAAAATCTCCTGTGTGTCACCTCTTTTCTCAGCTTGTAGGAAATAAATAAGACGGTTTTATTACAAGCAGGGGTTTCCATGGTTGCCTCATGCCGAGATACCTGCAGGCCATTTTATTTGGGGAGCTGGGGAGCTGTTTTGTGGCCGAGGACTGGTGGTCTGCTTACTGTTCTGCTTACAGTCACCTATTGCTGCTTATTGTTCTGCTTACAGGGTTGCTTACAGTTACCTACCGTTCTTACAGTTTGAAGGTGGTTGGAAAGTATATAAGGCACTAAGACCAGTCTGGGCTCATTGCCAAAGGACCATGCGGCCGGGGGCAGGGAAACAGCCTGATAGGTTGGTTAAAACAACCAATGGACCGCAAGAAGAAGACTATTTTGAGGAAGAAAAGAGTGAAATTGGCATGGGAGGAGTGAGGGAGTGGTTATGTAAATCAAAAGGTCTTAAAAGGGCTCGTCCCTCCCATTTGGGTGTGCTCGGGCCTGGTCACGAGTGTCGTGCACCCAGCGCGCTGTTAATAAAGTTCTTTGTTTCACTTCATTTGGCCGTCTCCGAAATTTTAATTAGAGATATTTCTCACAAGCTGAAACAAAATTAATCCAGAAGAGAAGAGGGAACGAGAAAGATTTCTTTTTCTACAAGTTTTATTGTTAATTAAAAAAACAATTACAGGGAATTTCTAATTACTTTATAAGTACACTTTAGTCTGTACCTGTTACTCAGCAAATTAGAGAGAAAATACTTGAAACATCTTACTAAACAGAATTACTTTTCCTCCACATCCATTCACACTTCTGCTTAATAGTCTTTTTGAGTAACACTGTGAAATCTCAAGTCCTTTAAGGTATCTTACTGCAATTAATATTGTTCAGCAGTTTCCATGTTTTTCTGTCAAAGATGCAATAAACTGTGAGTTTTATTAGGACTGAGGGGCAGAATTGGAAAGACCTTTAAATATGCTCATTATGACAGATGGCCCAAGAAAAGTGGTTGCATAACATGTGGAGCACCCCAGTAAGAAGGTGATAATCACTTCAGAAATTCAATAGACAGCCTTGAGAGAAAAAGACCAAACGGCATGGATACAGCAAGGAGAGGATGGGCGAAAACTTGACCCAGCCATTGAAGGAAATTAAC
Organism: Manacus candei; assembly: GCF_025592945.1. NCBI lineage: Eukaryota > Metazoa > Chordata > Aves > Passeriformes > Pipridae > Manacus > Manacus candei. The sequence continues at coordinate 209,236 of NW_026138064.1, forward strand.
AAAGTTAGAGTAAGTCTATCATCTCTGCTACAGTGAACAGAAAATCATCCAAGAATTAACCAGGTGAAAAAACTGCAAAAGACTGGTGATTTGGGGCAACAAATACATAAGCATCAGGGTTTTGCTTCCCACTGGTGCTGAGTTTTTTCCAAAATACTTGGAATTAATTCCAAGCAATCAGAAACAAACAGAAAAACAGTGGCCTTATTAGAGGAATTCAGCATAAAATACTGAAACAATAGAGAGATTAATGATGATGGCAGTTCAGAAAAAAATAATTATTTGATAACTCTTCTGAAATATTTCAAAGATATGAACAGAGAACATGTGCTACAAAAGGATCTTTATTGTGACCTTAAGAATCCATGTTGTTATTTAGACATGATTTAAAATAAAAAAAAGGAAAAGAACCTCAAACAAACAGACAAAGGTGTTTTAGAGTTTGGAGTGCCTTTCAAAGAGAAGCAGTAGAGTCCCATTGATTTAGGTACTAGACTTTCGCTAAAGGGCAAAGCAATATCTAGTAAAGCATATAGGCCACCCTGCTCAGGACTTCTAATGATCTTATATTCTTTCCCAAATGTCAGTGGTGTAATTCTTTGTTTCATAGTCTGAAAGCCTTGGACTACTCTCAATTATACTGAAGGCAACTGAAGTGAAATAGAAAATAAGAAAGAAAATTTCATGATGGGATTGGGGGAAGGGAGGGCTTTTACCATTTTCAACTCAGCTTAATGCATTTTAAGGTCCACTTGCTTTTTTTCAGTCTAATTAATTGGTCACTTCCTAATATATACAGAGCCTATAAACATTAATTGATTGAGGTAATACTTTAACTTCTTCCCCTCTTCCTAGAAACAAGTGTGGAACAAAGAATTCTCTGGACTTGGAACAACCAGGGGCTTTAGATTTTGCTTTTAAAGAAAACTTTCACATTTGAAATACAATTTTTAAAATTTAAATTCTACCTTTTCTTTTTAAGCATTGGGTCAGTAACTATGTGATGTCAAAATCCTGACTGAACCTTACTTTGAGTATTCAATTATTATTCAATTACTTACTGTCCCTATGTATATTTTATATTGTAGATAATGCATGGAGGTGCCAAGAGGTAAGATGCATTTTACAGCTTTTATTAGCAAAAGACCAGGGGGGAAAAAAATGCTCACTTTTTTTTTAATATCTAGAATTGAAATTTTCTTACCCTAATTCTTAGTTACCATACTGTTCAAGACTCTAAAATATGTGCTATTAGTGCTTTTTTTTCTGAGCGTTTAAAACCACTTGCATATTTCTCTGTCCCCCCTCCCCATAGAGATTTCCATATATTTGAAAGCAGAAAGAGTCTTTGAAAAATGAAAGATCAACTTTGGTTTGTAAAGCAAAAAAAAACTTCAACAGTTTAACTACCCCAATCTGCTGTTTGCTTATGAATTTTGTTTAACCATTTGTGTTGTACATTGCTTTGTATTTACATTCAGAACATGGAAACAGTTACACTACTTATGTAAAATACAAAGACAGAACTTTTCCTGAAACAACCAGTTAGTCTTAGAGTTTCTATACAATCTCCCTCTTGAGTAAGTAATAAGAACAAAATCACATATTGAATGATATTCTCAGAAATGTATGTTTTAATTGGTTCCTGTGCACCATCATGTTTTCCAAGATGGCAGTACCACGAAGCAACATTAATATCTATTCAGAGCAAAGCAGATCATAGCTGGCAGGTAGATTTTATTAGAGACTTATGAGGAAGAAATAAATTAAGCCACAAGGGATAAAACTGAATAGGTTGAGGGCTGACTGAACCCAGAATGTTATTCACCCTCCTATGTTAAACTTGTCTGGCTTGCAACTTCAACTAGATTGTCCTTGAAAACAGTAAAATGAGGCACTGTGTTCATTGTGGAGGACCTCTCTTCCAGAAAGCGTAAACGGCACCAGCATTCATCTGAGCTGTCTGTTTCTGCAATGATCCCACTTCACTGATTCACCTTTCTGTGTCGCAAGGAAAGTAGTGAGTTTTCATCTCAGTAACATTGCCATAAATAGAAATTAACTCCTTAAAATTGACAGCTCTACCTTGACTGTATGTGTACCTTAAAACTTTTCTTTTTTCCACTCTATCAGCTGGCTTACTAAAACCATGGCTTTTCTCTAAAAATCTTTCTCCAGCTTGCAGCAAGCAGAGGTGCTAAGCTGGGTTATTCAAATTTAGTTTAAATAATTACTGACAAGAAAGTGTTATCCTCTTATAAACAGTGGTCTCCGGGTTTAGCTAAAAAAGGATGATTTATAGCCTATCAGATGCAACAAAGTGCTGATGATACGTATGTTTTCAGAAGGATCCAACATCCTTTCTTGCCAGTATTGCAGTATGATGCCCCTGGTCATGTCCTCTGCTAGTCAGAAACCAGATAAAGGAGCTGGGTCAGAAGACGTCTTCATCTCCTATTGATTCTGATTAATTTGCTCATATTAGACTTCCGCACACATCTCCCTTCTGAGGCTACAGGCCCCAGCAAGCCTGAGCAGAAACCACTGAAAATCTAGTGATGCAACAGTGGCTGATTTGATGAAAATGAAACATTTTTGTGAAAGTATATGGATTTAATTGATGTTTTTCAAGATGACATAAATCCTTCTAGCAAGATAAGGTTTCTTTGTTTAATCTTAAATTATGTTAGAACAAAAAAAAATAAGAAGTTGATTTAACACATACTCAGATAACAAATATAAAACTCTGTAAGCTCTGCAAGTGACACTACAATTATTTTTATCTTTTTCTCTGCACTGCTGAGTACTTACCTAAAAGTAATGTGACACTTCAAAAGTTTAAAAACTTGATTTAATTTCAATCCTATAGGTGAGCATTGGAAGCTGCTCCTGTACTGCTGAAAGAAAAAGAACAATGTTGTTGAAATAAAGATTTTTTGGGCATCTTTTTTTTGTTCTTTTTCAAACATTTTTACAAATCCAACTTAAATACAAATAGATTTATGGGATGCAAATCTTTCCTCTTATTTGTTGTAGTTTTTTTGTGGTGTAATATCAGTCAATTGTAAAACACAGAGAAAAGTGGTGGGATACTTGCATCTAAAAAGAAGTATTATTAAGATATGTAATAATTTGTTTTTGAAATAAATTCTTGAGGTCTTCAAAATGAGGATTATTAAATGATGTCTATTTAAACTTTCATTTTCTTAAATCAGAAAGTACTTTGTGTGCATTTCATTACTTCCCTGCAGACAGGAAGCTAATTTGAAAGATTCATCTTCTAGTTGTGCAGGTCTTCCACAATGCACAGTTGAAGAAAGAAACATTTATCAAAAAAAAAGGTAATATATATAAAGGAGTGAAAATTGGAGGGCAGCTTAAGGGACAGGTCTGATTTCTTTTACATTTAAATTAATCTTTGCAATTGACTGCATTTAAAATTTTCAATGTCCTCTTAACTTTCAGGTCTTTGTGAGGACAGAAGTGTTTTGTGCACAAGCTGACCTATTTTATTTCTTTTTCATCTATATTTTAGCACAGGAAAGTTAGTAGCATCCTAAGATATTATATACTGTAATTATGACATGGTTGTATTTATATAGTTTCAATGCTGATAAACTTTTTTTTCATGTTCTGCGTGAACCAGTTGCCTTCAATAAGAACTGAAGTGACCTCTTTCTTTCAAAAACTATTTATTGCAGTTGCAAGACCTACATATTCTATTTCCATACACACTGCTGCTAGTTATTGAAATATGCCGGTAGCAGGCTGTTTTTCTTTAGCTGTGATAACAGCCAAATACAAAAAGTAGCACTTCTATACATTCATTACATCAGCAAATAAGCTTTAATAAAGCTGGACATTAAGGATGTACAAAGACTTTTAAATTTAGGGAAGAAACCTTTGAAGCTTCAAAGTGTTCTAGATGTAGTGGTATAAGGATACAAAGAAATCAAGTGAGAAGCATAAGGAGAAGTGATATTTCTGTTATCCAACTGATAAAAGTTGGAATGAGCATTTCTGAAGGGTTTGTGGCTTCCAAGACTTGTCCATTTTTCAACCCATCTCCCCAGCTTGTCTAGCTTTTCATGGCTGAAAGTTTCCTTATGTTTTTGAAGTGTATGATTGGTCCTAAGAAGAAATATTTTGCCTCTTTCCAAACTTTTCCTTTCTTGGACTCTTAAAAAAGTTGAAAAGAGGAAATGTAAAATTATGTAAATGAAGGTGATATTGTAATATAAGCCTGAAAAGTAGTCTGTGCACTTGTTACCTGTCTCAGGTTCTCGGCTTTCATCTCCCACACATCTAACACACCAATGTCTGCCCAAACTCAGTCTTGGTTGCAGGCATCATTCTGGAGATGATGATCTAATCTATTTAGATTAGAAATTAGGAAGAAATTCTTCACTGTGAGGGTAGTGAGGCTCTGGCACAGGCCAGAGCATCTCATCCACAGCAGCTGTGGATGCCCCATCCCTGGGAGTGTTCAAGGTCAGACTAGATGAGGTTCTGAGCAACCTGGTCCAGTGAAGGGTGTCCCTGCACATGGCAGGGGAGCTGGAACTAGATTATCTTTAAGGTCCCTTGCAACTCAAGTCATTCTATGATTCTATGTCAAGTCTTTCCCAGTCTGCTTGTCTCTAAAGCACTAGAAGCTGAGAAGTCATTCAACTCCTCTAAATTAAAATGTCCACTATTGAGCTAACTCTTTTCTTGATCCTCTGTTCTTTCTGCTATACCATTTCCATGTGGCACTAAACAGATACTAAGAGAGGTTCTAGGAAAGCAGTCAAGATAGTAAAAATGGCTTGATTTGATTAAAAGAAAATTCTCTAAGAACATTTGCCTTTTAATAGAGGTTTTGCCAATAGCATTTTTCTTTGCTATAGGTTTTACTCTGCAATCTCATGACTCATATGCAACAGTTTGCTAGGGTTCAAAATTGATTTGGCCAATCTAATCTCTGTTTCATTGATGTGAAACTGAAAACAAATCATTAGGTTATCAGAGCTGTCTCCTTTACAAAATTAGAATCACTGAATATCCTTATTTGGAAGGGACCCACAAGGACCATCAAGTCCAGCTCTTAAGTGAATGCCCAGGTGGGTGCTGTTAGCACCGGTGTTCTAACCAACTGAGCTATTCAGTGCTACTCTTCTGTTAGGGTTACAAAAGTAGTGGGTGGAGCTGTAGCAAGGAACATTCACATCGTCATGGGGAGTGGGTGGTGTGGGCCTAATACAAAAAAAAGAGCCAAAGACCAGAAGAATACCACTTTTTCTCCCAGTGCTGAGGGAGGGGCAGGTTTTCTCAAGCCTAGACACAGGTAGCTGTTGCTGCCAGGGCTGCTACTGCCCAGGCTGCACCTACAGACCTTGCCAGCAGCAGCCCTGCGAGTTTCCAACCTCTGCTGTTTTTTTACCCTCTTGCCAAAATTGTAGGGAGGGGGGAAAGTCTCTCAGCCATTTTATTTTTGCCTGGGGAAACCACATGTCAGATGCCATTTTGTCTTTTTTTTTTTTTTGTCCTAGTAGTGTGGGGACTAGAAAATGATTTCTGCCTTTGTTGGCTTAAAATGCTTTCCTTTGTATCTTTGTAGTTACTGCTATTTCCTTTAGTAAATTGTTATTTTTTTTCTTATGTGTATTTGTATTGTCCCTTCATTATTGGAGGGAGCAGGGAGAGGTTAAAACAAAAGGGGAGTGGCTTACTTGGAGTTCTATTTCTCTAGTTGGTTTGTTCAAAACCAACACATCTTCTAAGTATTTGTTTAGAGGATTGAATAGGATTCAATGGGTTTTTACTGTATTTAGTCTGCAGTGTCTTACTCTAGAGATTATGTTCATATTATGTCACTAGGAGAATCATAGAATCATAGAATCAGCTGGGTTGGAAGGGACCTCCGAAATCATCAAGTCCAACCCTTGATCCAATGCCGCTGTGTTACTAGACCATGGCACTAAGTGCCACATCCAGTCTCTTTTTAAAAATCTCCAGGGACGGAGAATCCACCACTTCCCTGGGCAGCCCATTCCAATGTCTGACCACCCTCTCTGTAAAGAAATTCTTTCTAATATCTAACCTAAACCTCCCCTGGCACAACTTGAGACCATGCCCCCTTTTCTTGCTGATGGTTGCCTGGGAAACGTCCATGGCACAGTGCTGGACTTGACAGGAGCTCTTCTGTGTCTCACAAGCTTGGGCTTCTCCTGACCAAACTGGAGAGGTTTTTCTTCTAAACTGGTCTGGAAAAGTTACAAAGCCAAGTTTGTAATGTATAGAGGTGCTAAAAATCTTAAAAGGAACTGCATTTTTTTTTTTTTCCCCTTGCAAATTTTTCCCATTGTTACTGGAACATTACAGCTTCAAGGCAAATTTTGGTTTGAGCTCAGAGAAAAGCTGAGCAAAAAGAGTTACATGTTGGATTGCTCATGGCCTGGGAAATTGTGAAGGATATACAACTTTTTGCAGGTATTATTTTGCATTTTCTTTGTCTGTAATTTGCAATATTCTCCACGTTTGTATTTGAGCAGTGGCTACACATGGCTGATCTTTCAATATCTCTTGTCCATAACTTTCTCCTTGCAGTTCCCCAAGCTTTATATCTGTGTCAGCAGCTTCCTGGTCTGGCAAGGAAGCTGGTTAGATGAAGGAAAATGTCTTGTGCCAGGAGCAGAACTGGACCAGGTGTCTAGTGGAAGAGGAATCACACACAGAAGTGACATTCTTCTTCCAGACTGACAAATAAACTATATGGTGGATTTATAAGACTAGTAAGGATAGCTAATCAGATACTGTAAATTATTTTCCATGAAGTTTAAGCTATGAATACTTTTGCTTCAGTTAGAAGAATGGGAAGACACTACTCTTATTGCCTTGTTAAGAAATCCTGGGAGACACTGTGGTATGTAGATATATACCTAACACAGGTAACTCTTCTGTCTGCACCAATTTTGAACAATTTTCAAACATCCTGTTCTTCTAGTCTTTGCAGATGTTTCTACCATGTATTGAATGGCCAAACCTTTATTGCCTGTACAAATCATACTTATGCAATAAAATTATTTAGTATATTCTCAGAAACTCAATAAAATGGAAAGCAAAATACTTCTATAACATTATTCCATAAAATACTGAATGCACCACTCTTTCAAAAATTCCCATAATTTAAAAACTTTTTTAAATAGAAATTTTATTCTAAACATAGAAGTGAGAAACTGAAAAGTTATATGAGACTGCTAATATTTGGTACGAAACCCAGGTTTATAGAAGAATCAACTACACCAAGACATGGATTTTGTAACTGATTATATAATTTTATTATCTGGAAGTTACTGTACAAGAATTCTTTTCCCAGTGGGTCTGTCTCCTCAGACTGTGGCTATTGCAACATAAGAATAAAGTACCTTTGGAAGTGTTTTTTGACATAAAGTTTAATACCTCTTTTCTTGTTTAACAAGATTACAACTTCGAAATTAAGAGACTTCAGGTGGAAGTGTGGAAAAGGAAAAGAAACAGCTTTTTATTAACTAAATCTGAATAAACAACAAATGGTGCAATCAAAAACTTTCAGAAGAAAAAAAAAAAACAAAGTCCGAATTCCCCAGGTGTGTGTGTGAGAAACCCGCGGCAACCCAGGGAGTGGGTGGGAGAAAGGCAGGACTGTCCCGACAGTTCAGGAGCTTCTCGCAGGCACGTATGCTCGTGTGCTCGCAGCCAGCAATGAAGAAGTCCCTTTTTCCCCACAGGCAGTCTTGAAAGCGGAATACCTCGCTCTGAGATGGGTCTGTCTCTCTCTCTCTCTCTCGGTCGTTCTCCGCGAGGTGTCCGGTGGGGAAAAAAAACCCTTCCTCTCAGGAAAAGAGGCGGCCAAAAACCGGACCCCTGCTCTGTTCGGTACCGGACCAAACCCAAAAGCCCTCGAACAAAGCACTCCTATCCCTCCTGGCGGCCACCGAGGTTTCCCCTAGAGCCTGCCCTCCTCCCCACTCCGGCGCTGCCCAGCGAGCGCGGCTGCACTTCGCCCACACCCCATCCCGGAGAAACAGACGGGGGGAGTGGAGGAGGGGGATGACATCGGGAAAAAAATTCCGACATCTCTTTTCAAACCTGTGACACCTCTATACAATGAACTGTACTATTTGCCAGGTCTGCTTTTGGTTGTATATGAACTTTGAAATTATATGGGTCTTATGTCGCTCTAATAATTGTAGTCCTCTAGTAGGAGGGAAAGCTTCCCCAAAAAACTCTGCTTTCTCATCTTAATTTGTTCAAATGAGATACTCAGCAGAGCAAAAATGATTGTGAAGGACAATCAATACTGGACAGGTGGTGATTATTTCATGCACGTGTAATGGAATTTGCTGCCATTTGTGAGGATTTTTAGTGTTTCTTATTAAATTAAATATTATAAAAGTAGAAAAAATCAATTAAAAAAAAAAGGAGAGATTGAAAGATTGAAAATTACAAACCCCATGAATCTAATGTCCAAAATAAATCAGGATCAGCTGAAGTAAAAACATTTAATCTCTATACTGTATTATTAGTTTCTTTCCTAGTTCTTTCTGGAGCACGTGTACCTATAAGAAAAGCAATAGGAACAGATAATTATCATGCTGCCAGTAAGCTGAGATATCGTGCCTAGGATTAGCTGGGGCTTAGCAGGAGGACAAGGTCATTGCCAGGGCTCTCCAATTACTACTAATATCACCACCTTTTCTAATGTGTCAAACGACAACAAGCTTTTGGAGGCTAAATACGACATCAGCAGCTTCTAGATGGCTGGTGGTAAATGACTGACACTGCGTCTGAGAGTTTTACATCGTTTGTCAAGATAAATTCACAATGAAGATGACTTTCATTTCCAATATATGCTGTTTATTATTAGAATTGTGCCTATAAACTGTGCTGCAAAATACCTGACCCTGACAAGAGAGAGAGGCTTTAAATAAAGTTAATGACAAATTCCCAGTGGTATTTGGGATAATTAATAATTTTTATTATGTTACATTTTCAGTGGCTTTTGTTTCACTTTTTAGACTCATAGTTAAATTTATAGTGTTCTTTTAATTAACAGGGTTTTGGTATGCTAACCTGTCAAAGGGCTTTAGGGTTTGGTTCCTAGCAATGTTTTTCAACATTTATACAATAAGATTCAGTGGGTGGAGAGAAACCCCTTAACCAGAAGGCTCACAGGCTGAATGTTATTTGTTTACTCTTTGGCATAATTTGATTCCTGCTTCCCTGATAAACAGAAAAACAACTTGATAATTCTCTCCTTTTTGAGGGCAGGAAGGGTGCAAGGGGAGGAAAAGGAGAGTTTGCATGCAATATGGCTGTTTCACAAGTGAAATTCACAGGATCCCCTAGAATTCAGTTCAAAATGCTTAAGGAGACTTCAGAGTATTCTACCAGTAAACAATTAGTTTCTTCTGGAAATTGTTTATTTCCTGTTGGTCATTAAGCTGGTGGGCTACTTGTTCTTACCTACCCTTAATTGTCTGGACCTGAAAAGAAGTTGATGACATTCAACTCTTTCTTAGTGTCGTTGCTTTAACCTGGCTGCGAAATTTGTAGCAGGGCATGAGTGCCCCATGCTCCTGGCTGGGTACCCTCCTGGGGAACACCCTGTTGAACAAGTGAGATGCCCCTGTCAGTGTGGGATTCTACCAGGCAGCAGTGATGACTGTGAAGTAGAGGCTCAGAAACTAGGTTCTCTTTCTGAATGGTATGGCCTGAAAATTCTGGGGTTTTCTGACAGAAATACGAGACCACAACCCTGGGGATTCAGCAGTGTTGTGGTTTAGGAATGGTAGTCCTCAATTTAGTGTTCCCACTGAAACCCCCTAGACCACATGCTCCTTGGTCATCTCTTGCCACATGGTGTGATGGAGAGGAGAATATGAGGCACAAAAAGGTAAGAATTGTCGGTTGAGATAGGAACAATTTACTGGAAACCACAGCAAAATAGGAAAAATTAACAGTAATAATCCTAATAACAGGGTGTACAAGGTATGCAAATTATTCACACCACGCAGAACCAGGTGCTACCCAACTGCACACTAACAAACTAGAAAAAGCCCCTACTGCCCTGCATATGGTGTGAGGTGGTATAGAATAACCCCAGGGTCCTGGCTGTGCCCCTCCTGCCTGCTACAAAAGTTAACTCTGTCCTCACTGAAACAAGGAGAGGCAGAAAATTTGGCAAGCACTCGCTTGTAACATGCAAATGCTTGAAGAAAATATGCAACAAAACCAGCATTTGAAGCTGCTTTTTATGAAGCAAACTGAAGTTTATAAAAATAGTCTAAAGAATTTACATCTCCCAAAAATTGCAGTCCTTCAGAAAAACCGTCTCAATGCCGATCCCAATCCTTACTCTCAGCCTGTGGAGTTTCTGCAGTGAACACAGTAAAATGTCTTAAAACCTCCTGCCATTAACCAAATGCCAGGCTGCATTTCTTGCAGACTGAAGGGTGAAACGGCATTCTCATCCTTTGCCTAGTCCTTTCGTATAAATAGTTTTTGATAATCTGTTACATTGTTTTTCTTATTTCTCATGCAAATAATTTTCTTATAAAAGAGGTCCAGTATGAATGTAACCTTGTAGAATATGTGTGGAGAATACTAAGAAATAAGACTGTCTGCAAATGTGCACTGACTTATTTAACAGGATTTGTTGGTTGTGATTTAAATTTAAAAAAGTCCACCCACCTAACCCAACAAAATGCTGATTTGTTTCCATTCTACTTCAGAAGTTGATTTTACAAGTGAGTATTTTTGTGTCTTACAAGAACAAGGGCTTTTGAAGGGAAATCTTGTCCCAGAAGTTGATAGGAGTGGTATACCTTGGTATTTTAAAGAGTGAAAAACGGAAAAATTGAATTTCCAGCAAAAGAGCATAACATGCCAGTTCTATTAATTACAGTTTTAACATAGACACAGTGATTCAGGAGAAGTAAGCTGACTGCAGTTTTGTGTACTAGGACTCCAGCCTACCAACAGAAAATTAGTCTCTCAGGCAGGGCAGGGGGTTGTAACCTCTCAAATGCTGCACTTCTTCTATTGCAGAAGTCCAATGTGGAAAATTGAATTTGAGTTTTGTCGTGGCGTTCAATAACCTTCTGTTTTTAAAAATCCAACTCCTTTGAAGTTGGATTTTCACAAAGCTCGTCACTTGACAATTTTGCTGAGTGACTCAGCACTCAAACCTGGACAAAAAACACACAGAAAAACTAAAATACCCCATCCTAAATCAGAGTTTAGTCTGAGTTTCTGCTCTTTTGACAGCAATCCTGTGTGACTCAGGTTCCTTCTGTCTTTGGGAACTCATGGTTTTTTTCCTTCTGGGGGAATTTGTATAGCTGTGAAGCTGTGCTGAGATTTAACTGAGAAAAACAATATTTCCCAAACACAGATACAGAGAGAGAGAAAGGAAAATGTGGGGTTTTTAGTTGCATTTTTCCCTCTGTACTTTCATATAGTTTACTAATCATATGTACTGTGAATTTACTGTGCGGTTAGCAGATTCCTTGTGGGATTGTGTTTTGTTTCTCATCATCTGAGTTATTCATTTTCTAAAGCACAAAGTTGAGTCTTTTTTTCAGGGGAAGAGAGTATGCTTTGTATTTATTAATTATTTTTTATTTTTTCATTCTTTTTCCCCATAAAGTCTCCCATGATATCTAAAATTACTTCCTGATTGAAGTAGTTCTAGGTCTGTGAACAACTCAAATGAAAAAGATGGTGTTTGCAAGAGACTGGTGACCTGGAGACACTCAGTTTGAAGACACCTGCTTTCTGCCTTTCTTGGGTGTATTCTGACCCCAGCTAACTTCTTTTCCAGGACGTACAGTGTTCTGCCATTGCTGACATAATTCTAGCTTGGCATGACAGCTGGTGTCTGATCCACAAGATTTTAGAAGATTCTTCTGCCCTCAGTTCTTCCTAGTTCTTGCATTTTTTATCCATTTCCTTTGAACACATACAGATTGTGTGTGCAGTTCATTAGATTTGATCCCCTAACATCAGTTGCCACTCCTCCAGAAACTTGCATGTCAGCGCATATTGAACTTTGCACAACAAATGAGTAACTACCAAACTAGATAAGAGCCTCATATATACATCAGAAAAATATCAGGAGGTTCTGAATACTTGTCCTGAATATCAGTAGCCTTCAACCTCACCTAACAGTGGCACTGGTGTTTACTTAATGTGCCTTCAAGTACCCAAACTAATAATGTGTGAGGTAAAAGCTGCCGTAGATCAACATCTAACTGAAACTCAACAATGCATATAAATGATTAAAATATTTATATAACTTCACTGGGATTAAGTACCTTTTAGAAGTGTCTTTATAGGATTTATGAGCAGCCTTTCTGTTGGGTAGGTTGAAAAAATATCCACTTCCCGCTACAGCGCGATTGTTAATTTAACAGTTCGTTGACCAACTGTTTCTGTAAAACCTGAACTGCTACCCTCCTCTTATACTAAACAGTAAACACATTCCACTTCTCAGTCTTCCTCATGGTGAAAATGGATCACAGAAACACAGAACATGCTTAGTTGGAAGGGACCCTCAAGGATCATCAAGTCCAACTCCTGGGCCTGTACTCCATCAGGCTTGGTGCTGTGATCAGTGCCCTGGGGAGGCTGTTCCAGCACTCAACCACCTTCTGGGGGAAAAACCTTTTCTAGTATCTAACCTAAACCTCCCCTGACACAGCCCCAGGCCATTCCCTTGGGTTCTGTCACTGGTCCCCACAGAGAAGAGATCAGTGCCTGCCCCTCTTCCCCTCACGAGGAAGTTGTGGACTGCAATGAGGTCTCTCCTCAGTCTCCTCCAGGCTGAACAGACCAAGTGACCTCAGCCTCTCCTTATACGGCTTCCTGTCAAGGCCTTTCACCATCTTTGTTGCCCTCCTTTGGACACTCTCTAATAACTTAAAATCTTTCTTACATTGTGGTGCACAAAACTGCCACAGGGGCAGGTGAGGCTGCACCAGTGCAGAGCAGAGCAGGACAATCCCCTCCCTCAGCCAGCTGGTGATGCTTTGTCTGATGTCTCCCAGGACACGGTTGGCCCTCCTGGCTACCGGGGCACTGCTGACTCATATTGAACTTGCCATTGACCAGGACCCCGAGATCCCTTTCCATGGCACTGCTTTCCTGCATCTCATTCCCTAGTATGAACATCTGGGGTTGCCCCATCCCAGGTGCAGAATCCAGCACTTGGTTAATGATTACCCAGTCCTCCAGTTTGTCGAGGTGTCTCTGCAGGGCCTCCTAGACTTTGAAGGAGTCAACAGCTCCTCCCAGTTTTGTATTGTCTGTAAACTTGCTTAGTATCCCTTCCAGTTCTTTGTCCAAGTATTTTATGAAGATGTTGAAGAGCACTGGGCCTGAGATGGAGCTCTGTGGAACGAGGCTGCAAAACTATTCTCTTTCTTAGCAGTGTCGCAAGAGTTTTGACCCCGAATGAGTAAGTTCTTGGTTGTTTGGCTGGGGGTGCAGGCTTAGATTTTAAAGGTCAAGTTTAATCCAAAGCCACCTTAAATGAGTTTCTTATGAGTTCCTGCATTTTTTTTTCTTTTTAATGACTTGGACATCACACTGCTGCAATTATTGAATGATGATGAGGAATTGAATAGCACTGGAGACAGGGAAATTAGAATCCCCTAATTCATCCTGTGCTTTGAAACTGAAAGCAAATTAAAAGTAGTTTGAATTAACAAGATAGAATTTAAAATGCAGAGGACAAGTATTTTTCTATCCGAAGTGTGTAATAACCACAGTATAAAAAGTCAAGCTGGGATGTATATTGGTGCACAACAATATCAGTGTAATAAGTAACATTTTTTTCCCCCTGATTTTTTTTGTTTTGTTATACTTTTCTTTTTAATGATTTTAGAGCAGTTAAATTCTGTCCTTGTGGAAAGGGCACAATTTTCTCATATTTTCTCATTTGGGTTTATGTAAGCTGACATTTGCTGTGCCATTTATCTCACTCTTAGCTATTTAAAGGTGCTTGCCCAAAGAATCCTTTTGGGAACTGGCTTTCTAGACTCGGGGCTGATGTAGTGGAGGTTTCTGGGTGAAACCTTCTAACCTCTTCAAAGAAAAGACAGATTTGACCCCAAAGCTCTTATTCAGAACAACCAGCCACAAGGTGACCATCCTGCATGACCTGTGGAATATACTCCGCACTATTTTTAGACAGCACAGAATGCAGTCAAGGTCAAATGACACAGTCCACGATTAACAAAAAATTCTTGCAGAAATATTATTCAATATTAAGCCACATAAATGGTCCCAAAGAGAAGAAAATCCAGAGAAGGTAGATGGAGATTTGAGTAGTATCAGTGCTCTTCTTGGCCATCTTGCGTTACTGGTTTTTTCACTCTAAACAAAATAGCATTTATAATTTAAAGGTTAAAGGAAATGCCTTGGGTTTGTGCTTATAAACATGTGTGTATGTGTGCATATACATAAAAACTTACATATCTCATCTTATACATAGTGTAATTTTATGGACATAGAAATATGCTTCTTTTTCAATCTTTTATTTTTCCACAGAAAGTGGTTATCTATATCTATGAACTGACTCCTAACATGGTTTAGGCAAACAAATACACATCAAAAATTAGTGGTCGAAATGTAAATCAAGCACAAATATATAAATAAATGCACATTGAAGAGGAAGAATGGGGGAAAAAAATTACCATACATAGTTTGAAAAGATTCTCTGTAAATAGTTCATAAGAACACATGTGTAACAGAAAAGAAGACTTAGGGGTCTGTGAAAAGGACAAGGAATCAGAAAAAATTTCAATATTCTTCCGAGTTTTCAGTGTCAGTATTTCAATATTATTTGGAGTTTAGCAAATCACTTACTCACATTCAAATACCTTAATAATTAGACAGCTGTTAGACAAGAGTTGTAGAAGAATTTAAGTATTCAAAGTGATTTAGGAAACTTTTTTTTCACTAAGATTTTAAAAATTTCAATATGTATTTAAGTATTAAGAAATAACTTGATGATCAAATGCAGTGCTACATGTCTATTTCATCCAACAAAGAGAAGCTCTAGTCATTAACTTTTTTTGATACTGAATTGTTACAGTAGGACTTGAAAATTTCACACTGTTGTTCACAGTGGTTAATAGTTTATTATACAGCTTTCTAGTTGAGCTTTGCTACAGTTGCTAAACTCAGTATACCTTTTTATAGTCTTGTGAAACTGGACAATTGTGGGGTTTTTATCTGACTTTTTAACTTCTGTTTAGATCTGAAGAAAACCTGAAATGCTGGTCAGACAGGTAAATACATTTGTCATGAAGAATAATAACACTTTGTGTTCACTTGAAACATCAGCTTTAAAGAATTTAAAGTCAGTAATAGAATGCATTCATTTTACTGAAATTTGGCATCAGCATCCCAAACCAAGGAATTTGTTTTGTTTTTATAAAAGGAGATACATATACACACATGATGTACAAATTATATATAATGTCATAGGTAAAAAGTGTTACTTTTACATAGAAGAACCCTTCTGAGTTAAAAGCACACTTTAGAGATCTAACTAAAAGTTTTAAAAGTAATTATTTTCAAATATCTTTCTCTGCACACATACTTCCATTTTGTGACTATTATCAGTTATTCTTGCCTCAGCTGTAAAAGTTTTTTCTGGAAATTTTCAGTCATACTGTGCTGTGCTTTCAGCAGATCTCACCAGTTGAATAGGGTCATCTCTGTTCTTCCTACAGCCAAGGGAAAAATAATAGTGCTGATTCAACTTTCCTCTGAATCAATATTAAGCTCAGTGGTGTGCTAGAAGCGAACATATTCTTTTTAAGCATATCAAACAAGATCCTGATTGCTCCTGGATTAAGGAATCCTTGATACATTTTGGAAGTTGAAGACTTTTGGCTCAAAGCCAGATTAAAATTCAGAGATAACTTTCAGCTTCTTTAAATCATCCTTACGTTATCAATTAGCCCTGATGCTCTGTCCTAAAGCTTTGATAATGCAACCATGTGTTCATATGAATGTTATGATTCACCCCTAGGGAAGTTTTCAAAGCTGTTTTTTTTGTACTTGCAACACTATTTTTTTTTTGTTTTGTTTGTTTTGTTTTTGCTGTTGTTATTTTTCTTTTTTTTTTCACTTTGTGACATACTGAAAGATAGCTAAGCACCACCTTGAAAATGTAAAGGAAGGAATGACATAGTCACATTTTAAAAGGTATGTTTTTTTCCAGCAGATTCAAATTTAATCCCTTTGTATGGGTAACCCTCCAGAAAACAGGCATCTTTGAAAACTTGGTAACATTTAGAGATACTAAGATTAAAAAAATAGTATTCTGTGTTCTTTATTTTTTATAGGTTCCAAATAACTAGTTGATTTTTGCCACACAAACCACTGTATATATCAGTGATGTAATATGATAGAAGTGTCATAAATAGTCTGAAAAAAAGGATAACAATGAGAAAGCATGGATGCAGGAGATGAGAAAACACTGAAGAGTTCAGGAAAATTTAGTGAGGATAACAAAAATTTTAATTGTTTGATTAAGGAGAAGGTAACTTGGGTTTTTTTGTTTCTATCTGTCTGCAAGAAAGCAAAACAGCATTTGATGAAATCAACAAGGTTGGAGGCAAACCATTTAATGGAATAAAAATCTATGTGAGCATCAGAATTGGCCAAAACAATGATTAAATCTTGAAGATATTTTTGAAAATCCGGCATTTTTCACACTCGAGTCAGAGACCAGCATGAAAAGTGAGTGTTTCTCTGTAGCTAAGTTCTTGCATCTTCTTCACTGAAATTGTTCAGTGACTGATGTCACTTGAGGGACAGAAAACAGGGCTGAATAAACCTCTTGTGTAATCTGGTATGACAACGTCTACATTCTCTTATTGGAAACTGTATCATGGTAAACAGACTGTTCCAAAATTGTGTTTTATTCTAATGGTTTCTCTGGCATAGTAGGACTAGGACAAACATGCTGTTTGAAGCCAGAACTTTGCTTTACATGATGAATACATATAAACGGAATAAAAGTCAGTTCTCTGTTATTATTTCAGTTGCCATTATATATCAGCATTTTTTCCCATAGCCCACATCACTACTTAAAAAGTACTAGCGAGACTGAAAATTCACCTATAGAGCCATAAGAAATATACCCCAGAAATAGTTCAGCAATTCTGTTTACATTCAGGAGCAGCAGTGGCAGATATTTCATAGAAGAGAATTTCTGCAAGGTATTTTTGTTCACTCCTTTCAGGAAGGGTGAGGGGTAAGAAATGAGAGTTTCTAAACAGATCATTATAAGTGAATCAGATAATTTAAAAGTGAAAACAGAAATATCCCTATTTAAAGTAAAAGGTGCTCTAAATTTCTTGGAAAATAGTTGATCCATACAAAAATATGTCCCCTGGAAGAGGGCCAAGGTTTTGGTATTATGAGCTTTTGGTAGCAGATAGTGCGAATCTAAGCTGCAAAAAGGAAAGTTTTAACATCATCTTTTCCCCTCTCCGGTTTGGGAAGAAGAAATGTCTGTAATGTGTAGAGGGACAGACACTGTCATACACAGTTGTAGATCAATTCAAAGAGAAATGAGTCCTGCCATGCAACAAACCATGTGTCTGTGCTTGGCATTGAGCTGCTCATTTTGTAACTATTACATTGCGTTAATGCTATTCAATGTCTTGTAAGTCTCAACTTCTTGCAGGATCAGGCTCTGAGTGCTGAAAACTAATCTTTACAAGCAATTCTTACAACATATCTGTGGGTGACAATGAAGTAAAAAAAAAAATTTGAAAAAATCACAGCCAGCAGTTATATTTGCATATGATTCAAAGGAACTGCTAATGAGCTACACAATTTCTCTTCAGAAAAAGAAGAAAAAAAAGAATAAAAATGGCTTATGAAACATTTTTGGCAGCTTCTTCAAACTGTTTTAGAAAAATGCAGGGAAAGGTTAAATGCCTTAAAATGGGTATTTTTGACACTTGGCCTTTTATCCCACTGAAATTCTTCCAACAATTTTTTTCATGTTTTTAACCGCATGTGTCAAACATGCAAGGGAAGAACAGCCCTGCAATGAACTTGAGATATGGAAAGTCTTAGCAACTGGAGTACTCACTATTTTTGAAAGAGCATGTGGACTCAGAGCCCTGTGCTGTTCTTTTCAGCTACATGCTGGCTGTGTTACTCTGTTTTCTTTAAGTGCTATTTCATCGAGGTCTGTATTCTGTCTGGGGTGATGTATCTCAGTGCAAACAGCTCACTGTTAGCCATTATGTACCTATTAGCACTGATTACTTTCTGATAGCGCTTCACCAGTTGGTTTCACTCACTTTGACAGGTTTGGTGCTTTGTTTAACCTTTAAACTAGTGGGCAATAACATTGCTGACAGAATTGGAGAAATAATTAAGGAAAACTTACTCAAGGCATAAGAAAACAACTGTAACAAGGCAGATCTTTCTGGTGGGTTTGAATTGTCAGCTGATATGCAGGAAAAGGATGGAGCAACCATGAGGCCATAGCACACTGCAGCATAATTATAACTATTTCCCATTTAATCTGCAAGAATCCAGTTTAAAGAAATTATTACTGCTTTACTAATCTTATTTTTTTTCTCTCTCTAGGTACATACTCTTTTAGACCAGGAAATAATTTTTTATCTGTGTTTTTTGCAGAATGTATAATGTTCAAAATCAGTGAGATTTTGAACTCTAACCTTTGTTGACCTCACCAAGGCTTTTGATACTGTGAGCAGAAAAGGTCTGTGGCAGATTTTGGAATGTTTAGGATGTCCCCCCAAGTTCCTTAAAATGATCATCTTACTTCATGAGAATCAGCACAGCCAAGTCAGATATGGTGACGCGCTTTCTGAGCCCTTTCTAATTACCAATGGTGTGAAGCAAGGCTGCGTTCTTGCACCAACCCTGTTCACAGTCTTCTTCAGTATGATGCTCCAAATGGCCACAGCAGACCTCAATGAAGAAGATGGTATCTACATTCGATATCATACTGATGGAAGCCTTTTCAACCTAAGGCGACTGAAGGCCCACACTAAGACCTTAAATCATCTTGTCCGGGAGCTGCTTTATGCTGATGACGATGCCCTCGTTGCCCACACAGAAGCAGCTCTGCAGTGTTTAACATCCTGCTTTGAAGACGCTGCTGAGCTCTTTGGGCTGGAAGTCAGCTTGAAGAAGACAGAAGTTTTCTATCAACCCGCACCTCAAGAAGTCTTCCATCATCCCCACATCACCATTGGCCAATCAGAGCTCAAATCAGTCCAGCAGTTTAATTACCTGGGTAGCATCATCTCCTCGGATGGTAAGATGGATGAGAGATAGACAACAGGTTAGCAAAGGCATATAGAGCTTTCAGAAAACTCCATAAAAGAGTTTGGTGAAATAAACACCTGAAGAAAAGTACAAAGATCAGTGTTTACAGAGCCATTGTGCTGTCTACTCTTTTATATGGGTCAGAATCATGGGTCATTTACTGCCACCACCTGCAACTCCTAGAATGCTTCCATCAACACTGTCTCTGTACAATCCTAAACATCCACTGGTCAGATTTTGTGACCAATACATCTGTTCTAGAACAAGTAGCAGTCACAAGCATTGAGGCCATGTTGCTGAGAACACAGCTGCGCTGGGCAGGACACGTCTCCAGGATGAAGGACCACTGCCTCCCTAAGATCTTTCTTTGTGGTGAACTTGCCACTGGCTGCCCCAAGAGAGGAGCCTGGAAGAGGAGATACAAGGACTCCCTGAAACAACATCTCAGCCTCGGCCACATTGATCTTCATCACTGGTCTACTCTGGCCTCCAGTCGGGAGGTCTGGAGACACACCATCTATAACGCTGCTGCTTCTTTTGAGAACGCACGCAGGATCACTCTTGAGGAGAAAAAACAACACAGAAAGAATCTTGTTTTATCGACACCATCCAAGGAGTCTTTCTGCTATGCCTTTTGCAACTGGACGTGCCTATCTTGCATTGGCCTCTTTAGCCACCAGTGCAGTTGTAACAAATGTGGGTGAATCTTCATTCGCGAAGCCTAGCCATGATGATGATGATGGTGAACATCAGTGAGAATACTTGTAGCTTAGAAAACGTTTCTGTTTTGATTTACGAGGGAAAAAGAAAACCTCACTATTTTTAAATACTGTTTGTAAAGCTGTTACAAAAAATGACAACCTAAAATCAAACTTTTAATCTGCTAGTGCTACAAAACAACTTGAAGATTACCTCATATGAAAGAAATCAGATAATAATAAAAAAAAGTCCTTTCTCACAAAAATTTCCACCCACCCAATTTATATTTGACAGTGTTTTGGTCACTCCTACTGGGCTTTTGCAGGGAACTAAGTATGAAGTCCCAAGCAGGAATGAATTAAAGTTGAATCACTTTGGTTATTAATACATAGATAACTATTGGGGTGCAAAAGTGAAGAAAACATCAAGTTCGACACTTGTCCAAAAGAAGAAAACACTGCATAAGCAGATACAGACTTTAGTGAACTATTTAGCAATATGCATTTCAAATTTTATGTTATGTTATGATGTATTTTGTATTCTATTGTATTATTATCCATGTATGGTTATGTTTTCCCTTTATGGTTATAATTTACATGCTCCGCCTTAACTCCTCCTTTTGTTCTAGCACCTTCCCTACCCTACCTTATATAAGGTGGAAGCCATTTTATGTTGGGTCCTTTTTGCTTGCTTTTGACTCGTTCAGCTGTGTTCTTTTACATTTCACCATAATAAAGCTGTCTTGCCATTCTCACCTACGAAGTTGCAAACTTGCTTGTTCCTAGCACACGCTGCAGATAACACTTAAGAAGCATTTTCTAAGTTTCTGCAAATCTCTGCAAAATCATAGGCAGGACACCAGCCTCACTTTGCATCTTTGCACCAACCTGCAAACTGCATCAGATGCAAAGCTGCATACTGAAGAGAAAAAGAGTCAGTGCTCTTGAAAGAAAAATAAGCTGGAGGGAAGCCGATATGATAGCTTCCTGGTAACTGCCTTGACACCTAGCTTGAATTTATTGTTGCTTGGAGGAACAACACTCTCCCAGTATTGGGAAAGTGTTGGGAGAGGTTGTCTTCCCATGAGATAATGATGTTGCTGTGGCAGGAAAACCTCTGTGGTCCTTTGGCTCACAACGGGTCTTCTCTCCTTAGCTGGTCCCTGCCAGGTTCTAAGCCTTATTGTCCCTCTCTGCAGCCCTTTATGGACTAGCAGGACACCAGTTATGGCTCAGAGCTTGGATGGTATGAACAGTAATCACACAGAGTTTTCCTCTCTTTAGTAAAGCCAGAAACTTTTGTTTGTTTGGTTGGCTTGTTGGTTTTGTTTGTGTTTTTGTTTACAGGAATGTTCAGCAGTGTCACAGCAGGGGAAAAACATTTGAAGAGGAGGATATGATTGTTAACCCACAGAAACAACGGAGGCATTCACAGCAACTGCTGTGCATATTCAACTACTTCAGAGATGGCCACCTAATTTAAATCAAGCCAATTTCTGAAAATGAGTTTTCATGTTTCCACTCTTCCCTTTTACTGAGAGTGATTCAATCTGTTTTGGAAGAAATATAGTGCTCCCTTTTATGACCAGTATAATTTTCACAAACGCTTAGTGAAGGTGCAGACTTCCTGAAAGGCAACCTGGTATTCTGCAACTAGTACAGCACAGGAAATCCAGGTCTTTGTAGCTGGCACAAGATAGGCAACCTCCAGCGAAAGCTTTTCTGGAATTTTCCTTTTTTTTTTTTTTAAAAAACTTTTTTCACTCAGTTAAAAATGGAATCCATCATAATTTCTGTTTTTCTATCAGCCAAATGGTATGCAAATTGTGGAAAACATGCTTTATTGCTGCATACAGATAATTAAAATCTAAATAATATCCCAATACAGTTGCCACGATAATCTGTGATCATTAATAATTTAAGAGTTTGTAAGTCATTAAAATATAATGCATTCATTATTTTCCTCAGGTTGACTAGTGCATTACATGATGTGATGTATTTATAATTCATATCCCTCCTTGCTTTAGTTGTACTTTCTTTGGCTGTGATAATAACAAAAATAGGCTACTTGCACTTTTTGTCAGATGTACGATGCTGACATCAAGCAAGTAGCACAGTTGTCCCTTAATTAAGTGTGATAACCGATCTAACTTAGTGTCCTTTCATCATTCATTTATCATCACTTCTATTGTTCATAGTATTATTTCTTATGCTAGTTGCCAACTGTAATACTCCTAAACTACATAAATGTGTAAATACTTAATAGCAAAAGATTTCAGCATTTCTCACAGCTCATTTTAAAACTACATTGTTGAACGCATGGGTAACAAATGTCTAAAGTAATGTGAATTCATCTCTGGCCAGGTAAACAGAGCATTTCTTGGGTTCTCTCCTTTAATAGCTTCAGTAACCAGAAAAGTAAAGAGAAGGCAGATATTAATGATATTCCATCCCCCCAAAAGAGAGAAATTCTGAGCTCTCCCCTCATTCTTTTACTGCATACGATTTTTTCTAAAGAGTACATGGAGACTGGAGAAGATTTTGTTATCACATTTTTTCACCCCTGTGCATTAAGGTCTCTTGACAAATACAACATCATGTGAAGGAAATGAGAATGATGTTTCCCTACTACAGTATGCGAATTTGAAATCATCTTTATCTCATTCTAAAGTGTACGACATGCTTGACACCTCAAGAGGGTGCGCTTATAATGAGGGTAGGGATAAAGATACCAAGAATAGTGTTAATTAGGGGATTATAGTGCAGTTCTTGCAACAAAAAGATGGAATATGGGGAAACTCTATATGAGACTGTTCTAAAGACAGTCTTATTATTAAAGATGCTGGTGCCATTACTTGTGGTGAAAATAAAAGTATTTATTTTGATGAAGCAGATCAGCAGGACCGCAGGAATAAATGGAATTGGATCATTATATGTAAACTGAAATCCCCTTCTCTAACTGCAAGGGAAGAGCACTTATACATGAATTCATAAACCCCAAACCAAATGAATTGGTTAGAGATCAGCAGCCATATGAATTTCTCAGTAAATGTCTCTCACCCCATTGACACTTTTTTCAGTACTCCATATGCTAGATTGCAAACTACAGATTTAGCCCTTTTGCCCAAAGGCATCTGAACCTGTGAAAAGCCTAGCTGAAGCAGTGTCTATTGTTCATTGACAACTTGTCAATTTACTTCCAGGCAAAATAACTCATAAACATGATAAGTAAGGCAGATAAAACAAGAATTCTTTCACACTTTGCAACTTTACTGCAAAAATGACTTATTTTTCATAAATGTGTGAAATCTCCCCTCAGAATTGTGACTGTGCATTGAACTTTAAAACTGTGTGGAAACCACACATGCATCTCACGATCTCTGTCTATAATAAGATGAATGTTAAATATTAAAAATGCATTAAAAGTAATAAAATGAAAGATATTCAAAGCCTCAACAACATTCTCGTATTGCTAGCTGTTTTTCCTGAGTTAATAAAAGTTAATTTTAGGGAAAAAATTCCAAAAGACAAATGTTTGAATACCAGTCTTTAAACTGACATTCATGTATTTCTTTAATGGTTATTATATAAATCTTTCCACTTCTAGAACCATATAAAACTCATTTACTTCATAGACAGTGGCAAAGAGCATTAAATAGAAATCAATGACTTACCAATTTAAAATATGTTCATACAAATAGCTTCCTAGTGCTCAATAACAATGATGATATTTTTCACAAAAGATATTTAAATGATTAATTTTTTATACATTGCCATACAGACAATTTTGCAATCACACACTCAGGATTTAGTTGACTGCACATTCACACACACAAATTAGTTATTCAGAAGGCAAACTTCAGAACAGGTTGCCAAAAAGCAGCTACAGAAATGATATTATTGCACATACCATTAGGCAAAGACCATGTTTATAATGCTAAAAATATTACTTTATTTTTTGTCAAAGACAACTGGCAGTCGCCTCTTCTCCCTTTGTTCATTTCCTTATTCTTTCTCAACATATGCTACCTTTGTAATTCCATGGGAGCATGGATGGCCTTTCCTGTGTGCAAGCGTAGATCCTCTAGCACACTGTATTTCTTACCTCTGATGTGGTGCTTCCACAACATGTGCAATAGGTACTGTGAAATAGTATGACTAAAAATTGAAGAACAATCCATAATTTTATGGTAGATTTCTGTTGGGCTGTTGGTGCATACAGCTGGGCTCACTGGGGCTTGTCACCTTCTGGGGAGCTCCAGAGCTCCCAAAAGCCTCCAGCAAGCCCTGATGGGTCAAGGTTGTTCTCCACTGGCTGATAGCATGACCCATCCCTACTCCAAAACTTATGATGGCACCCATTAATTAGCTAAGCTGTGAAACGAAGCTGTTGGGAAGTGGTTACTTTCCAAATTTGATTGCTTTTAGGAAGACTTGGTGGTCTTTGGATGAAGGGAAGAAAGTTAGGAACAGTTTTCTCCTGAATTACTGCCTTCTAATTAGCCAGACACTGTAAATGAAGAAGTGATATTTTTTTTCTCTTTTTCCAGTTATATTCACCTATGACCATGGCATATGTTGAGCCTTAAACTTCTATTTTGAGTAAGGAGTTAAATAGCATTAAAAATGCAACCAAATATTTGTGAAATATTTTCTTCTAATCTAATCATAAAAAGGATTCCAACTTTAAAAACAGTATTTGAATTATGCGTATTTTATTAATATTAGATGATTATTGCCACTTAGAAGAAAAAAGGGAAAGGGAATTATGAATTCATCATCAGCTACTGATTCAAAACAGAAACTTGCTTTCTGTTAACACATCCTTTCGGGTGTTTATTACACGCTCATTTTAACCAATTGCAACTGTAATTATAAATGTATATAATATAAATATATATATAAATATACATTTATATAATTATAAATTGCACAACATAGTTAGTAATTTGCTTTCGGTTTTATCTTTGGGTGCTATAAATCACTTGCCATTGTTTTTCAAAGAACTTTACTACAGAATAATGCAAGAGAGATTTTGGGAGCTATGTTTTTAACAACTCATATATAGTATGTATAAAATAGTGGAATGATCTAAAGTTTAATGCTCTCTAATGTACAAACACCCACACATACAGCAATTCTGCATATATGTATTCTCAAACACACCTGAATTATATAGTCATAATATTAATCACTTCCATATAAGACACAGAATGTTTCCCTTCCCACACCACCCTCCCCCTTTTTTTCTTTTGTGTGTATTAAGAAGTTGGTATTACTGCACATCATGTACCAGACACAGATTCATAGCACTGTGAACAATTAAAAGCCATCTAAGGATAGGGGCCAGGTCCAGAGAGAGGTGGTGAACGGGGCTGCATCCAGTTGGTGGCCAGGCACTAGTGGTGTCCCCCAGGGATCAGTGTTGGGCCCAGTTCTGTTTAATATCTGGATGAGAGGATTGAGTCCATCATCAGCAGATTTGCAGATGACACCAAGTTGGGGGGGGTGTTGATCAGCTGGAAGGCAGGAGGGCTCTGCAGAGGGACCTGGACAGACTGGAGATATGGTCTGATTCCAACGGGATGAGGTTCAACAAGGCCAAGTGCCGGGTCCTGCACTTTGTCCACAACAACCCCCTGCAGCGCTACAGGCTGGGGACAGAGTGGCTGGAGAGCAGCCAGGCAGAAAGGGACCTGGGAGTTTGGATTGACAGGAATCTGAACATGAGCCAGCAGTGTGCCCAGGTGGCCAAGAAGGCCAGTGGCATCCTGGCCTGTATCAGGAATGATGTGGCAGATAGGTCCAGGGGAGTGATTCTTCCCCTGTACTCAGCACTGGTGAGGCCACACCTGGAGTACTGTGTCCAGTTTTGGGCCCCTCAGTTCAGGAAGGATATTGAGGTGCTGAAGCAGGTCCAGAGAAGAGCAACAAGACTGGTGAAGGGACTCAAACACAAATCCTATGAGGAGAGGCTGAGGGAGCTGGGGCTGTTCAGCCTGGAGAAGAGGAGGTTCAGGGGAGACCTCATCACTCTCTACAACTCTCTGAAAAGAGGTTGTAGCCAGGTGGGGGTTGGTCTTTTCTCTCAGGCAGCTATCAGTAGGACAAGAGGGCATGGTCTTAAGCTGTGCCAGGGGAGGTTTAGGTTGAATATTAGGAAGAAATTTTATAGAGAGAGAGTAATCAGGCATTGGAATGGGCTTCCCAAGGAGCTGGTGGATTCATCATCCCTGGAGGTTTTTAAGATGAGACTTGATGTGGCGCTTAGTGCCATAGTCTAATAACTGCAGTGGTGTTGGATCAAGGGTTGGACTTGATGATCTCAAAGGTCTTTTCCAACCAGTTGATTCTATGATTCTATGATTCTATAATTCTATGATATCTATCCTTGTTTTTCCATTACAGGCACAAATTTTGCTACTGACAAAAGCACCAAACTCCTCAGAGTATGCTGGGCCAACTTACTTAACATCTTCTTCTTCTCCTTATATCTTTTTGCCAGACTATTTTCTCTCCAGATGTGGTAATAATTAGTTGAAGGTTGTGAACAGAATGGTTGGGGCTGAAGGATACTTCAGCAAAATGTTGTATGTGCAAAGATGGTTGAAAAATGGGAAAGAAAGACAGTTTTAATTAGTTTGCAGTGGAGTTAAGAGAATATTTAACTTTATACTGGTGTTGCTTACTGATCATCAGTCACATCCTAATAACAACTTGTGTACAGTAAGTAAAAACTCTTATTTAATAGATTTCATCAGAAGCCCTTGAGATACCACCCTGCATGGTGCCAAATGCACTTTCCTGTAAGGTTACCAGGCTGCTGTCATTAACAATATCATCTTCAGAACCATAATTATTAGACTATATATTTACATGTGATCATGACTGAAGATCCATTTATTAATAAAACTTTGTTATGCAATGTTTTTCTTACCATCCCTCTCTTTTCACCTGTGATTAAAATACTGAACACTGCAACAAGCAAGTTGTGAACAAAATAGTACAATAAATCAGTGTAAAATGGAAGAGAGATGTATTTTTATTTCACATTAGGAAAAACTCAGTAACTAGCTGCTAAAAGAATAGTTGATTCACTTGAAAAAAAACACACAAATGGAACTGAAAAACATTTCACTCATTTGCAAGCCATTAAAGGGTTTTTAAGGTTGACTTTTCTGGAATATTTGGATACAATACTGAATGATAGCACGCTCTTCATGTAACTGGAAACTGAAAAATAAATGGGGATGTTAACACTTTTTTTCCTATAAGATAAGGAGTAATATGACTTTTAATTAAAAGTGACTGATTTGACATTTTTACTCACTGTTTTAGAAAACAAATGCATTTACTGTAAATTAAAAGATGTAATATTGATGACATTATTTCTTTTTTCTTTTTAGTTCTGTTTCTCGCCGCCTTTCCATAAAGTTAAGCTATTTAGAAATGGTTTTACTTTTGGCCAAAATATGCTTCTCAATGTGAATGGAACATCACTTTAATTTAATTTATAATTTTTGTTCAGTTCAGCATTAGGAAATTATACAATATACCAGTATCACTTTGATGATAGCGGCAATTGTTGGATAAATTCTATTAAAAGAGAAAGAGAAGAATGGAACCAAGGTACTTTTATTTTCTTTCCGTTCTGAATTCGCTGAGACTACAGAGTTGAAAGGCCCTTCAATGAATCAATCCCTAGCATCGTGAAGGAGCACCAATGGTTTTATAGAGCAAAGATGTTTTAAGAATTGACCAAGATTCAGAAGACACTGCTGCCTTGTAAGTAAAAGGGGTGGCAGCTCTGTAAGGCTTAGAGCCAGAGTTAAGTGCTAGTGTGACTGATGATAATCTTTTGAAGCTGGGGGTACCTGTGGGTGCATGTGGGTGTCAGCGCCATTGGTGGGTTCCTTCTGGACCATACACTGTTCCCACCACCCCAACATAGAAGTAGGTGCAGATGAAAACACTTGACTTAATTATCTTCAATTGTGTTTTGGTACATTGACTTTGGGGACTTTTTATTCCTTTAGTAAAACAAGTTATTTAATCTGCCTTATTATGACTCCAAGTGTTAATTAAGTGACCTTTGGCAGCTTAAGGTGTATGAGTTTGATATTCTGGAACAGACACCAATCCAACAGGAACTCTGTTTCAGAGGAAAATTTTTTTTTTAGAGTTGCAGGTAGTTTTAAGAGGTACCATCCAAATTTCATGGTGTTCAGTATGTGGATAACATTGGCTGGAATACGAATCTGAGGACAAATAATTTCAGCCCACTCAGTCTTTTTTATTTAACTATCACAATATTTCTTTTTCTTCCGCTTCCTTTGTGTTCAGGTACATTACAAACTGTAGTTAACTGTCACAAACTGCAGTTAACTAGTTTTGCAACCATTTGACTTATAAAAAATATATAAGCTCAAGTATCAGAGATTACAGTTAATGTTTTTTAATAAATTATTTTTAAAAATTTATTCTAGATGATTCACAATTTTTCTTCTGGAAACAGAAAGTAAAAAATCAATTGTTAAAATGAAAATTATTTTCTGGATAATTACTGGAAAATTTCCTACAACTCTTACTTGGGCTTGTTTTGGACAACACTAAACCTTACACAACTTTTTATGGGTAACTTTACACAACTTCTTTTATGGGTAACTTTACAGAATTATTTGCCACATCTAGTTTAACATTGGCAAACTCAGAAGAAAGATACATACCTGTGATAAAAGTACTAGAGTAAATAGAGAAGAGGATGGGAAGATGTGCAGCAAAGGAGAACGGTTTTGCCCTCTGTCTTTGGCTCCACACAGACCAGATTTTGTATCAGTTCCTACCCCCTCTACAAATTGCCCAGTAATTCTCAAGACAATATCTTAACTGAAGAGATGTTGAAAATCTTCTGATAACTGAGCAAGCATGTAGATTACCTACTAGCATGTAGATTACTACTGTGAACTAGCTAAAGTCTACTTCACAGCAGACATTCTCAGAAATTCATCTCTATTAACACAGTCAACTTGCCTGCTGACAAGACACCTGTTTTTTCAAGTCATACTAGTCCTTCCACATATACTCAGAACATAGGTAAGCATTACATTTGGGCCATTAATTTCTTTCTTATGAAGTGCTATACCGATGCATGGTTGCCACTACACTGAGAGAAATTTACAATCCAAGACTATTTGGGTTTAATTTGTCTATGGTGTACAACTTAGCTACACTCCCCAAATGGACAAACCACAAGAATGAAATAATTATTTTCTTTCACCACCTTTCCCAGGTATTTTTCTATGCAAATTATTCCAATTGAACTAGTGCTGCATAAGACACTTTGCAGAGTTACACGTTAGTGCTTAATATACTGTGTGTAAGACTGTTTACTCAGATTATCAGTTAAAACAGTTTAAATAGATTTATAGCAATACCTTTACTTATTTATTTTGCAATTTTGCTCTGTCCCCCTATTCTATTAACCTTCCATTTGGTCAAGTAAATTTACGGAGTCTCTGGTGCTACATCCTCTGTATTCAAACTAAGGGCAACCTTCAGAGGTGCAAAGAAGTGAACCCTGCTGAGTGCGTAAGTGGAAGATAGTGTATTTGCAGAGGTATGAGCTGCTGTGAAGTGGTGGTTAATGAGAAATATGAGCTAGCGCTTACAGTGCAATAAATCCTTAATGCAACAGATGGGTTCACAGGCGTGATGCTGTAAACACCACACAGGTAGGAAAAGGACCTGTGATCCTCCCTCTGAGCCAGGCTATTCACCAACAGGTTTTATCCACAGCTAGCTCAAGACAGGCTGATTCTCATCATGCAGAGAGCCAGTAACAGACAGGGATGGATTTGAAGGTTCTCCCAGGTCAAAAGCCCCTCTTTTCTTATCTCCAGCTGGTGTAAATCCTCCAGACCCTTTGAAGCTAATGCAATTCTGAGACACTACTGCAGCTGGAGAATACACTTCTCAGTTTCTCTGGTTTTGGAGGTCATGCAGTGAAGTGCATGGTGCAGTTCACTGAGGCTTTTGCAGTAGAGGTAGTAGTGAAATAACTCCAGCACCATTCCAGGTATTTGGTATTTGTTTTGGGCTTCCTTCACAGGCATCCCTGCAAGAATTAATGTAACTAACAAAACAATTATGGTACAATTTCATGAGTTCTACACATTACAGAGGATTCTCTCCACACTCTCTCAAAATTACCCTATCTTACAGATGTGATGGAATTGAGAATCTGAATAAAATCTTTAGGAACTGAAGAACTGGAAATTTAACATTTGCTTCTCTTCAGTGCATGAAAAAAAAGTAAAAATATGGCTTTCTTCAGTGAACCTGTAGTTCATAATTGCTCCAGGTAACTTGGTGGAGCTATCATAACACTGTCTTCACCTAACATCTCAAGGCTGTAATGTGGTTTGCTATTTTTGTCAGGGATCATGTCTAATTCAGAATGTTTTCTATGTCCTTATTGTCTACTAAGGTATGTTTTTATGTTAAATTTGAAACCAAAAATTATATCTTCATGACTCCTTTTATTTATAAAATATTTTTTTATACAGCACAAGGCAGATTAAAAGGGCTTAGCCATGTTGATTAATATGGCAATAGCTAGATGTAGTCTAGCTGTGAAAGACCTTGGAGAAGTCCCACTTGCCTTATTTCCCACCCCCAAGTGAGACATCAATGAGCATGGTCCATGCATATCAATGCAGAGGGGCTTAGACAAATACAACACTAATGGAAAATTGTGGGTCACCTTGTCAAAATATGTTAAATGCCCCCTAAGTATTTTTTTTTTAATTAAGAAAAAAAATGACAGTAAACTGACCTTGCAATATCATACAGCCTTTCAGGAAGCAAATATTAGTCAGTCTGCAACCTGCTCATTGATGTATGAGTCAAAAATCCATTCCAACTAAATTATAAAAGACACATCCTCATGTGTTGATACAACCCACCTGACAAAGTGTTAAACAATTGTACTCTTTAGTACAGAACATATTTGATGAGACTTATTTGGAAAATACGTGGAGGGGCCTCTAAGTTATTCAAAAGCAAGGGTTGCAGATGCCAGGGCGTGCTGGATGTCAATGCATCGCAAAGTCAGGAAAAGTTCATCTTGTGACCACAGCTCTTGGACTCAGTCCAAGAATATGCCATTTGCAGACATGGCATTAACTGCAAGTGGGCTGTTGTGGGATTTGAATTCCCGCCCCTGTATTTATCTGCTCACAATGTCATTAACACCCACATTTATCCTGAACTGCTGCTGGTGCCAAGGCAGTTTTGTTTGCTGGTGTCACAAATCACACACAAGACAAAATTGTTCTGGTAAAGATAACAGCTCTGTAGCTTCGCATTGTTATAAATGAGGCACAGGAGCTACATACCTACTACAATGATTTTGCTTAGCTATTATTTAGAAGCATTACCTTTGCTTTGGCTGGCAAAATTAGTACGAGGACAACTGTAACATAATTTGCACTGGGATTGTCACAATGCATCTGTCAATATCTTTGTGGTCTTGGTATACTGCCTAAGACAATGCTGTAGGTTAAATCTGGCAACAAGGACAAAACATTACTAATTAGCTAAGTATTGCCCTCATCATGTGGCTTCTTTTGAAAGAGAAAGAGAACTACACAGCATAGTATTATATTTGCTTTAATTTCTGATGTATTACACAAAGGTTACTTGAATCTCCCATATAGTGGCACTAATTGCATGTGTATAGCAATGTAAATCATGTAATCACAGAATATGATGAGTTGGAAGGGACCAACAAGGATCATTGAGTCCAGCTCCTGGCCCTGCACACAACCATCCCCAAGAGTCACACCACGTGCTTGAGCGTATTGTCCAAACATCAGGCTCCATCAGGATTGGTGCTGTGACTACTTACCTGGGCAACCTGTTCCAGTAACCGACTCTGAATGGAGAACCTTTTTCTAACATCTAACCTAAACCTCCTCTGACACAACTGCAGGCAATTTCCTTGAGTTCTGTCACTGGTCACCACAGTGCCTGCCCCTCCTCTTCCCTTCACAGGGAAGTTGTAACTGCAGTGAGGTCTCCCCTCAGTCTCCTCTTCTCCAGACTGAACACACCAAGTGACCTCAGCCGCTCCTCATACGGCTTCCCGTCAAGGCCCTTCACCGTCTCTGTTGCCCTCCTTTGGACACTTTTAATGGCTTAATATATTTCTTATATTGTGGTGCCCAAAACTGCCACAATATTCAAGGTGAGGCCCCACCAGTGCAGAGCAGAGCGGGACAATCCCCTTCCTCAACCGGCTGCCAATGCTGTGCCTGATGCCCCCCAGGACAAGGTTGGCCCTCCTGGCTGCCAGGGCACTGCCGACTCATATTCAACTGGCCATTGGCCAGGGCTCCCAGGTCCCTTTCTGTGGCACTGCTTTCCTGCATCTCATTTCCCAGTATGTCCATACATCCAGGGTTGCCCCATTCCAGCTGCAGAATTCAGCACTTTCCCTTGTTGAACTTTGTATGGTTCGTGATTGTCCATCGCTCTAATTCATCAATGTCTCTCTGCAGAACCTCCCTGCCTTTGAGTGAGTCAACAGCTCCTCCCAGTTTTGTGTTGTCTGCAAAGCTGCATGAATTTCCAGTCCTGTGTCTAAGTCATTTACCAAGGTGTTGAAGAGCACGGGGCCCAAGACAGAGCCCTGAAGAGCCCCACTAGAGACAAGTCACCAATCGGATGTTACACTATTCAGTATCACCCTCAGTGCTTTACCAATGAGCTAATTGCTCACCTACCACCTGATGTGGATAAACAATTTGATATCTTTATGTATATTTAAATGGGCATGTATAAATTACACATGCTGCATATGTTTTTATGTTCATGTATAAGCATGGATACAATATTTGCAAACAACCTGTTATTCTATAGTCATAATTGTATCAAACACATTAAGAGATCTCTCAAGACTTCCTCATTTTCTGGTTTCACCACCCTAAGTTGGAGAATCTAAAATAATACCTAGCAAAAGCGTTGCTGCAGCTGCTACAGTAGCTTTCAGGTCTAGATTGGTGTGGCACTGAAGGTGAAACTAAAATGGCTTGAAGAGGACCATGCAGCAGATCAGCAGCAGAGAAACAATCTTGTTTAGTATTGTCTCAATTCAATGTACATTGGTGCTTTTGAATATGAGTGTTTTCCTGCATCAGCTTCCAACACTGGGAAACACTTATCTATGAAAGCTTTATGAGTAATAATTAAAAAGTCAATTGAATCTTTAAAGAACCTGAGCTACAGGTAATAGTACTAGGCACTAAAGAGTCTAACTATTCATGCATGGCACATTAGCCCTTTAAATCACTTTATTTGTAATGAATGGAGGGAGACAATGAGAAATTTATTTACGCCCTTGACAAAAATACTTAAAAACATGTCAAATCCTTCCTCCATGCTAACTTTAAGACAAGGGTGAAGCCTTTGCTTTGGATGGGTCTGAAGTCCAGCAGTCCACAAAAACCTAACATTTAAGCATCAAAAAGAATGTTAACAATTCAGTCTCCCTCTATGTCTGTTTTTCTACCTCCTTCAATCTTGGAATGTTCTTGCTAATCCAAAGGATAATTTTGACCTGGATAGTGATTCTAGCATATATTTTTCAGACCATGTCTTGATACAATTCTGTGTTTTAGACTTACTGGTGAGGCTTACTGGCTGTGAATACTTCTGATTTCTCAAAAAAAAAAGCAAGTGTATTTTTGCAACGTAACTCAGAGTAGTTTTCATCTCAACTTGCCAGCTACAACTGCTAATCTCTCTGGAGTCTTCATGAGCTCAGCAAATGCACTTAGGTTTCTCTGAGGATCTGCTCATGGAAAAAATTTAACAGCTCAGTCTGTTCAGAATGATCAGGCTCTGATTTTGCTGACTGCTTGGAGAGTTCAAATTGGCTACTGACAGAAGACAAAAATCTGTAAACATTAGTGGTCTCACAGAGAATTTAAAGGCATACAAACTTATTCATACACAGAAGGACATGAAAAAGCCCTTTTGTATTCAGAACAGCTGGTTCCTTACCATTGAAGCAGGGCTTTTTTCAATGTGTGCAAATGATAAACTCTAGATAGCAGATTATATGGAACTTTTACTTCACTCAAGTAGATACGGTACTGTAAAAGATGTGAAAAGGCTGTGAAATTCTTCTGTTTGCTGTGTCATACTTCCATAGCATCATGCTGCCAACATCTCGTGTAAGCCACCTCTGCTCTGTTGAGCAGAAGTTCCCATTTGTGGGTTCTATCTTTCTCGGATGCTTTAAACAAGTCAGGGATGGCAAAAAGATTGCAAGTTGAAATCTCATCGCTGGTCTGGAAGGTGTAGATGGCAATTGAAATGAGTACAACCGAATGTACAAAGAGGGATCACACACGTTAATCGGGACACCACACTATATTAAAAATGCTATCTGCCTTCCTTTCACAGTTATCAGCGTTCTGGTCCAAAGGGAATGATGTACCAAACTTTTCAAGTACACAGTGCCTGTGCTTACCTTCCCATGAGGTTTTACACAAAAGGGAGTATATGACCCATAACACACTTGAAAAATAGCCTTTAAAAATCAAAGAGCATCAACACTTCTGTTTTTCTGATACTTGTCTGTTTATATTCTGCAGTTACAACCTGTGTTTAGTGTCCTTGGCGAGGCAGTTTTTCACAAGAGTGCCTCAAGTCCTTCTCAAACAGAACTGACTCTGGAACAGTCTGGTGTTTGTATTCAACTTCATGTGGATTTTAATGTGATAAATAGTTTTAGTGGATTATCACTTTACGTTGCCCCTCACTGTGAGGAAATGTCGATCATAATTGGCAACCACTCTTCTTCCAAATTTAGTCTTCCTTGAATTCAGCCTGACACGAATTTGCCTTTCAGCCTGTAGCTGCCATTTCAGTGCTGTTCCTGTTGCAGCAAGAAACTCTGTTCTCTGCTGATAGGATTTACCTGGTTTTCCTTTTGCTATTTCAGAAATAGTGTCCATGAGAACTGGCTTTTATTCTAACACTTACTCCTTGCTTCTACACCTCTGACACGGTTAAATAGCAAATGGATGAGTCCCTGCAAGATTTTTTTTTTGCTATTTTGAACTCTTCTGGTCTTATGTTAATATCAAAGTGACATTAGATGACTTTGCAGGACTTCTGTAGTCTGTTCAAATTTCTTTATCCTCAGCAATATGTCAAAGAATGATAGCAACTTTGCATGGTATATTTCAGTTACTTTCCAGGCTTGATTAAGTCACAACCATGATGTCTCCTTGCCTTCTGATATTTTGCCACTTCTGCATGGCTGTCCTAGCACAGACCACAATGTTAAATGTAGAAAAACATTGGAAAAAATGCATGCAATTTCCTGAATCTTAAAACATTCATGCTATATCTTTTCATCAGAAACTGTGATACCCTTGCATGTGAATTCTTAGGAAAAAAATGCAGAACCTTTAAATTAAATTCAGCAGGTGACATTGCATAGAATCAACAAATATCAACAGGTCATTTTGATACAGGGAAATAGGTAGTATTTTTACCACCAAGAAGAGATATAAATAGAAGTTCTTACAGGTATAAATTTTTTCCCCTCACAATCAGGACAAAACAGTAATGGAGGACATGCATCAGCAGTGTTAGGGAGAAAAAGACAAATCATGGGAACTATTGTATCTCCAATGTACAGCTTATGACTTTTGAATCACGAAACAACCATAATAGATCTCAAAAAAATGTCACATATCACGGGAAAATAAATGTAACTTCTGCAGACAAAACAGATTAAAGGCAGAGTAAACTTCTCCAGAGCACAGAGGAACATGGATACAAATCTTACTCTAACACTTGCTTTCTGAGCATGCTGTGCAGAAAAATTCTGATTTTGATTAAGTGAATGAAAAGCAATATCAATAGAAGTGATGCCAGCACTAAGCAAACAGAACACAAGTCAGGGGAGATACATATAAAAGGGTTCAAGAGTCTGCAGCCATAGCTAGGTTGCTAAAAAAAATAATATTTAGCCACAGTTTCCCCGTAGGGTATGTGATAACTCTTTTTTGCTATTCTAAAAAGCTATAATGTTGACAAAAGTATCATTAACTTTAATGTGAGCTATTCAACATTCATCAAGGAAGGCTCTTAATTTTTAAGCAGGAAGTGAAAATATGCTTGTTTGGCAACATTTTAAATTATTAATGTATTTAACTATGTACTGTGCTAGTTTTGGTGTTTATATTTTATTGATGATATAATTTTATATTGACCCAAACTACCCAAAGTATTATAAGGTACGATTTTATTTTTAGGCCAGTGTCTGTCACACTCAGCTAAAATAGTACCTTGCCATGGAAATAGCTCCTTATACTTCAGCAAAATGAGTCTTGAACTGTAGATAGTAGAAGAAAGTTCTAAACATATCTACATTGAGAAAGTTGTCCAGCCACGAAGGGGGATAATTTTCACTTTAATTTCTGTTTTCACATACAAGTGTACAGTAAGCATTTTTTTTTGACAGGTATAATTTAATTAATGTTTTCTGATCTTTTCTGCAAAATATCCAGTTCACTACATACTCCACAAAATGCATGTTTTATTTTAAAGCTTTTAAAGTAAAAAACCAGAAATCACCCAACAACAAAAGCAGAAAAGAAAAGAGAGAACAACAAAAGAAAAGAGAGAAAGAAACAAAAATAACCAATCAGCCCCAAAGAAATCAAGTCTTGATTTCCTGTGGAACAATTCCATAGTACAATTGTATGTGAACACTGTTTTCTCAGATACTGTTCTCAGTGTAAGTGATATTGTTGGTAACTCACTGAGGTGAAACATTGCCTTATTCAGAAAAATAATTTGGGCCACTGCTGTAGAAAATGAATGTTACATTCTTTACATGGAAAAAGAGCATGAGAGATGATTTCCCACATAAGACATGTAATATATCAAATGTCTTTTCTTGTGTGGGTTCAAATACACTCTCCGTTGTTATATTACAAGAGGGTGCATAACTCCAAAAGAAATGGAGTTAGATGAAAAAGAACCATTCCAAATTCTACTGATTAAAATAAATGTGCTCATAAAAGAGACAGGAGAGTAAATTACTGCATCCCCAGAACAGCAGTAACTTGTATACCAACAAGTTATTTTCAAGTTTGCCAGAGGAAATAATCTGCTATCGACAAAGGGTAATTGCCTGAGCAAACTAGTCTTTACATCTCACACATGCTGTCACCTTGTGTAAGAAAGAAATATACCACATATCAATTCAGGAGAAAAAAAATTTGAAGCATTTCTTTAAAGGCTGCTTCTCTCAGCTGTTTGAGAAAGAGAACATATACGCAACTTGGAACACATCTAATCTCTATTATTTTCTTATCACTGTAGAGTATCCTAACACACCACAAAATTCATAACCTAAGCAGCTTCAGGCAGTATTAGAAAGAATCCATTTTAGATTGGAACATAAATTTTAATCTGAGATTTACCTGTGGCTGTCAAATGTAAAAGCAGGTTAGTGACAAAATCCTTCAGGAATAAATGAAGGAACTGAGTCATCCTGATTGATGATCTGGGATGCTCACATTTCGAACCCAGTAAGATTTCCTGATCAAGAAGTAAGCATTACAAAAATAGAGCCAGAACTTGAATTTTCCTAAATTAAAGACTACAAGGCATATGGGAGGATTTCTTTTTTTCTATCCAACACTTATGAAGCTCTTCCAACAAAGAAAAATGGAAAGGTCTAAAAAGATTTTTGGCAGCAGACTGGCAAAAGTTATAAACTACTGTCAAGTATAGTATGGAAGAAAAACCATCTCAGTTGACAGAAACAATATGCTTCAAATTTTTTCTTGGTCATGATTTTGTATTTCAGTGGTACTTTGTATTCCAAATTAAAAGCTGTGGTTATTAAAGAAAAAAGAAACCTCCCTTAACCACAGCAAAAGTAATGAATGGGATCTGTCAGTGTAGTCAACAATCAATTCTTTGGTCTCGCTGCTTGTCTGCTTCCATACATTCACCCCTGGTTAATAAAGTTTGAAGTTTAGTCTGAAGTTTGAAGAGCTTATGCTGTAACCTAGCATGGGATACGTTTCTAAAGCACAGATTTAATCTGGACAAGGTCTGACCATGCAGTTAGCACAAAGTAAAGAAAAATCACAATATTTAAGTAAAAGCAAAAATAGCCCAAAGAAGAGTATATAGGCTGACATTTTGCATGCAAAAATTTAAGCTTGCTGTGTCTTCAATGTCAATTCATGTGAGTTTTGTGTATTTTATCAATGGTAATTCTTAACACAGAAATAACTCCACCTATAATGGATTGCTGCATACAGTAAAGAAATATATCACCAACACCTGTCCCTAGTACAGTAATAAAATGTTACAGATTTCCGAGATAAAAACTTCATAATAAAATATCTTCTGTATGCAAATAATAAGACTATTTTTTGAATTGAAACAAAGATGGAAACTGTTTTTCTGAAGTAAAAAACCAGAAGATTAAAATTGAATAATTGCTTCTATCCCTTGAATGAAAGAAAATAAAGGATTACAAATATCAGTCAACTTTTATTAGTACATGGCAGTAATGAGAAATGGGACTGTTCATCCTGGGAACAAAAGAGATGATATTTCTTAGGAGTGAACAGTCTCATTTTGTTGTACAACAATATTGAGACCAAAACTAGAACTGAGCTACCATAACACTCTTAGCTTGGTTTGAAGAAAGAAATCAGACTGTATTGGTTTCTCCAATGAAATAAAATGGAAGTGGTGAAATCTTCCTATCTCCTCTTACCTTTGGTTAATTCGCCCTTGCCAATTACAGCTTTCTTCATGTTACCTTTCTTCAACCACATCTCATGTCTCCATTTCTATGCCTAACTTTTTGCTGTAGATCATTAAATAACACAAAAGTCATATGCTCTTGTGGCATCAAGTTGTTTAAAATGCTCTCATTTATTGCAGAAGGATGCGTAAGTTTCACATCTAGCAACAGCTTTTGCTCAGAAACCTATATGCAGTAATGGGTCAGTTTCCAGTCTACTCAGCTTCTTTCAGAACATACAGGGAGCTTTCCTGACTGCAGCGAGTGTTGGAAAACTCACAGAAATGTGAGAGCACAGATATATTTGCTGTTGCCACATCCTCACAGATATAGAAGATGGGCCCAAACTGAAGGGATACAACAAGTTACAATACCTTATCCTTTAACTTTTCCCCACACTTGTTTACATTTTTCACAAAAGTTTCTAGAATAGTGCATGAGATGTAACTACATAGTATTCTGACAGTTATGGATCCTTCTGAAAGAGCTAGTATTTCAAAACATCAGAGTACATGTTAAATATTTCGTGGAAGTTATAATAAGAGCTTTTTCCACAAGTGGGGAAGCCAGAACAAGAGATACAAGTGGATATTTTTCTGGGACTCTACCTTGTATTTCTCAGCATCAGTATTTCCTTTTGATTCATAGTTGAACCTCTCCATTCAGGTTCCCAGCTTTTTCACTCTTGGCTTGGTCTTTCCTCTATTTGCAGCTTAACTGATCTTCCTTTGTCCACAAGGTGAATTCCTGAGGACACAAGCACAGGAGATGCTGTCAGGGACAAGGTCTAGACTGGCGTCATGCTTCC
The DNA here is from genome assembly GCF_025592945.1 of Manacus candei. Lineage (NCBI taxonomy): Eukaryota > Metazoa > Chordata > Aves > Passeriformes > Pipridae > Manacus > Manacus candei. The sequence continues at coordinate 248,957 of NW_026138064.1, forward strand.
ATGAAAAGGTATGCACTGTTGGGACTGGTGTAGGCTGACGCAAATGGGGCCTGTTGTGTTCTTCCTCCTCCTCCTAAGGCACCTGCAGTGGGAACCTCCCTTCTGCGCTCTTTGTACAAGGCTTGGGTTAATTGTTCATCCCTTACTCACCAGTGCCAAGACCCACTGCCACGTTGGCATACTCAGGCTGCTCCATAAAGGACTTAAAGAGGCACAATTACGTGATTCTGTACTTCTGCTCCTCTCATGTATTTTATCAGTAGGAAAGCAGGGAACATGACACAAAAGATAAATGAGGATGGTGCTTGATGACGTCAGTTAATCAGTCAGCTATTTTTGAGTACTTACTGACTACTCACTAAATTACAGGCTAAAAAGTCCTCTCATACAGTCATGCTCTGATCTGACTGTTGTATACTGTCTGCTGAAGGCCATAGCATTTGAAAGCTCTTGAGCAGTATATACCTAATTTAACAATTTTAGTCTTTATCAAGATTTTACTTAAAAAAATTACAGGAAATATCATGAAGGAACTCTAGAGAGACTGAAATAAACATCTGGTTATAATTCTGAAAATGTGCTACAAAAGAGCATTTTAAAATATGAGGCCAGTGCACAACACTCCAATTTTTCATCGGTTTTGAGCAAAATTAGTCAGATGTGAATTTAAAAATGCATAACTGTACAACATTCTAATTACTTATGTAGGTTCTGGCTCACCTGAAGAGGTTTTGTCTCTAAGCTTGCCTTAAGTTAAAACAATGTAAAGTGAGTTAAAGATGACTGTAACCCTATAAACCCTACAAGCCCCTATTTATGAATCATAAATATCTATTCCAAAAATATTGCCAATGGGAGGGGAAAAAATAAGTAAAAAATAAAAAAAGAAAAGTCTGCATTATAAAAAAGGCTGTCATGAGTTGAAACACCTTCAGTTAAATGTGTATATATAACATACATCACATATAAAAGCTATTAATCCAATTTAGGAACCTTGAATGCATTTATGATAAGAAACTGCTAAAAAGCACTAAATGGAATTTACTGAGATGAATAAAAAGCACAATTACCAACTCGACTTTCTAAATTCCAGTTAGTAAATGAGGCTGTGAAATTGCTTTGTGTTAAAAGAGTATTAATGGCTATGTTAGCACTTGACTAATATTTTATAGTACAGGCTGTTACTACATTAAAGCTCACTGCACGTCTGCCTGTAAAGTCATTGACTTATACTTGGAATATATTTTTTCCTTCGATATTTTTAAGTTTGCTGCAAGTTTCTAATCCTGAAAAGGCTTCTGTAAGCTGAAGCTACCCATGCTACCTGCAGACAGTTTGGTGGTAAAATAGTGCTGGGAATGAACCTCTGTTTCAAAGGTAATGAAAAACACTATCTTTTGATAAATGGTGCAAATAGCAGCTAAAAAAGAAAATCACACTGGGGTACAGCCCATTCAGTACTGTAAGCATGTGTTTTGTTGTGTCAGTGATGACAAGAAGTGGTGTGAACTGTGATTCAAATCCTAGCTTGGGGAACTGTGAAACACAATTTTTCCACACTAATTCTGGCTTCACTCCAAGGCTGAGACTGCAAAGATGCCTTTGGACATCTGCAAAGGCAAGGAACCGATTCCCAGATCCATGCTAGAGGACCTGGCCTAACTAATGCTACTGCTCTTTGCTTCAAATTTGCAAGTAATTCATTTAGTCTCTTGCACTTTTCAATTTTTGTTAGAAAAAGCAGTATTATGCAAACAGCTTTTATTAGCTGTCTATAATATTGGTCATAAATGACCATGTTCTGGTACTTTTATTTGAAAAAAATCTAAAGATTGTAAGTATTTTACGGTGAAAGCAGGAAAAATGTATTTATTTTTAATAGAAGAATGCAGTAGGCTTGCATAAGTACTTTCACTTATTGCAATCTTTTAAAATACTGAACAGCTTTCTTGAAAAAAATTTATATATAATAGAAATTAAGGCACTCAAAAGTCCTACTGTGTTCAAAACTGCTTGAGTATTTGAGAGAATGTGCAACTGTATATGAGCAGGCTTTTTATGTGTGAATTTAAATTATTATATAAAGAACTTAAAACAGTAAATAGCAATGATAAGCATTATAACCTTAGTGACAATGACAAATAAGCAAAAATAAATACCTCCTGAATGAGAATGATAAAGTTCTATGAAGTTATACTTCATAGAATATATATATTCAGTGAAATCTGAAGGCTATATCACCTTAGCCTTTCCCATCACCCAGTTGAGGAAACCCCACTGTAGTGCTTGAGAAAGAGCTTGGCGTGCAACAGACCCATCATGTTACAGAGTGAGGTTCCAATACCAAGCTTTTACACACCTTCATGCAGTCAAATTGGCCATGATAAAAATTGATTAAATTACAAATTCTTTTCTCAATTAACCCTGACCTAATATAATAAAATTCTATATAATCTATGCAAACCCTACTAAGGAGTGCAGCAAACTGTCCAGAAAACCTGACTGAGGCTGGTTTTAGCCACATGACAGTCTCTGAACAGAACTTGGAGGAATAACAAAATCCACTATAACGTACTGAGTCGTATTGTTAACAGAAGCATAACTCTTCTGCAACAGCAGTAACATTGGTCTCAGCTGGGGAAACACGACAGGAGATTCGCAGAGTGCTCTTCCAGCATGCTGGGGAAATGATCTCTGGTGAATGTCCAAATGTATCCTGAAACATCAAAAGTGCTGGTAGTCAGCTCATGTGAAGCACCAGTTAAAAATATATTACATAGATGTATATGCTTAAAGCTGCTGTTATGTGAAGCATGCCATCTGTATAGCCCAGAGGAGAAGAATTAAATTGCGCAGTCTTGTTAGGAACTAAATAGATGCGCTAATACTTGAAGCTGAAAGGAGTAAAATGAAATAGCAAGCAGTGACAAAGGAAAAAAGCTTTGGCCTTTCCTGGGCCATTTTTACACCCCAGAATAAATCTGGATTGCCACCACGTCAGCTACATCATGGCAGCACTGGGCCCAAAAGTAGAGGGTGACTGGCTGAATTGATTGAATTTAATGTCATGAATGGTGATAAGTCTAACACTACAGGGGAAACTGGAGCTCAGGCTTTCCACTATAAAGGTTTCTCATAGCTCCAAAACCTTCATGGTTTGAGCTGACAGAAGCTCGTGGGTGGGAGAAATGCTCTTTCATTTGACCCCTGAAATCCCATTCAGGTTCTGCTGCTGTATGAATAGCTGGTAACTGTCATTTCCATTCACTCATTCGTGTTCCCCAGGAAATTGCCACTGTCTGCCAGCCCTGCTGAAGGCAAGTGAGGTGGAGAGAAACATAATGGCAGCTGCAGGCAGCACAGCTGCCCTGTAAGGATCTAGGAGCTGCTGGGTCACCAGTACAGGGTGTGAGCCCCTGTTGGGATAGAGTTACAAAAGGGCTGAAATGAGGTACTTCAGTGCCACTGACTAGCTCAGTGGATGCCATGTTTTCTCTTTCTTTTCCTTCAACTGCAGCCTTCAACAGCTGATGATTGAAGCAAAACTTCAAGAGTAACAAATCACAAGGACACTTATTGCATAAAAAATAAAGAAAGATTTTTGCAGTAGTGAAGAGTATGTGAGTAGGGACAGGGTCACTGTTGTTTGGTTTTTTTTAACAGCTAAAATAATACAACTTTTCCTGATTTTTCTTTTGAAGAAGATATTTATGTGACAATGTAATTAAAAAAAATAATAATTAGAAGCAATGTTTACATGAAGGCCCAGCATAAGTAACATGCTGCTTACAACTGTACAACTTTGTAGTCTGTTGTGCCTATGAGAGGAAAAAAGACATAACTGAATTACTTCAGCACGGATTTCAAAAAGTTTCCCCTTCACCAGTAAGCAGATACACTGCACACCCTAGAAGTCTTGCAGAGGCAACAAGGCAACTGATGGATCTATTGGAGTTAAAGCTGCCAGAAATGTGGGGGACAACAAAAAGAGTTTTTTAAAATACATCAATGGCAAAAGGTGGTGCAGAAATGACATTGCCCCATTACAGAATGAGGATGGTCACCTCAGAAACAGTGACATAGACAAGGTGAAGAGGTTAAGTGCTTTCTTTGCCTCTGTTTTCAAAACTGACAATGGGCTAAGGGTGTCCCAGTATTCTGAGCTAGAGGACCATGGCTGTGAGAATGATAAACACCCAGTTGACCCTGAAATTGTAAGGGTTCTGCTTCTCCAGATGAATCCTTCTAAGTCTATGGGGCCTGATGTGAATAACTGAGAATACATAGAGAGCTGGTTGATGTCATTGCAAGGCCTCTTAATGATCTTTGAACTGCCTTGGGAATCTGGAGAAGTCCCAGTTGACTCGAAGCTGATGAACGTTGTCCCAGTTTTCAAAAAGGGCACAAAGGATGACCCTGGAAACTACAGGCCTGCTAGTCTCATTCCTGTGCCTGGTAAGGTTATGGAGGAGAGGGTTATTCAGAGAGATATGGAAAAACACCCAAAGGACAAATCAGACAGTGGTCACAGCCAGTACAACTTGATGAGAGAAAAGTCTGCTTATCAAATCCTTTTGTGACAAAGTAACCCACTGTATTTGTTTTGGTAGTAGTATAGTTAATTTTCTTCACTAGAATGGAGTTATGGTTTTGATTTGTGCTGAACAGTGGGTTGATAATATAGAGATGTTTTTGGTTTTGTTATTGCTGAGCAGCACTTAAATAGGGCTAAGGCCTTTTCTGCTTTTTGTACTGACACCTTGACAAGGAAGTTGGGGTGCATGTGAGGCTGGGAGGAGACACAGCTAAGACAGGTGATGCAAACTGACTAAAGGATATTTCAGACAATATGACATCATGCTCAGTATATAAAGTGTGGGGAAGAAAGAGGAAGGAGAGGGATGTTTGGAATGATGGCATTTGTCTTCCAACTCACCATTACGTGTGATGGGGCCCTGCTCCACGGAATTGGCTGAACATCTACCCGCCCATGGGAAGCAGTGAATTAATTGCTTGCTTTGTCTTAGGGCTTTGTCTTAGGCCTTATACTCTTCAACATCATAACAAGAGGGACAGAGGACTGGAAGGGATACCAAGAAGTTTGCAGATGATACAAAACTCACTGCAGCTGTTGACTCCCTTGAAGTAGAGAGGCCTTGCAGAGAGACCTTGACAAATTAGAGTGCTGAGCAATCACCATCTGTGTGAAGTTCAACAATGGCAAATGCTCAGTTCTGTACCTGGTGTGAGGTAATCCTGGATGTATATACAGACTGAGAAATGAGATGCTGGAAAACAGTGGCATGGAAAGGGACCTGGGGGTCCTGGTCAATGGCTGTTTGAATATGAGTCAGCAGTGCCCTGGCAGCCAGGAGGGACAACTGTGTCCTGGGGGTATCAGGCACAGCATCACCAGCCAGTCGAGGTAGGAGATTGTCTTGCTCTGCTCTGCACTGGTGAGGCCTCACCTTGAATATTGTGGCAGTTTTGGGCACCACAATATAAGAAATATAATAAACTACTAGAGAACATTTAAAGAAGGGCCATAAGGATGGTGAAGAGTCTTGGTGGGAAGCTGTAGGAGGAGCGGCTGAGGTCATTTGGTGTGTTCAGCCTGGAGAAGAGGACACTGAGGGGAGACCTCATAGCTGCAAATTCCTCAAAAGGCGAAACGGAGGGATAGGACCTGATCTCTTCTCTGTGGTGACCAGTGACATGTCCTGAGAGAATGGCATGAAACTGTGTCAAGGGAGGTTTAGGTTAGATATTAGAAAAATGTTCTTCACCCAGAGGATGGTTGGGCACTGGAACAGGCTCCCCAGGGAAGTGATCACAGCATCAATCCCGCTGAATTCAAGAAGTGTTTGGGCAATGCTCTCAGGCACATGGTGTAATTGGGGATGTCCTGTGCAGGGCAAGAAGTTGGACTTTGATGATCCTGGTGGGTCCCTTCCATGTCAGAATATTCTCTGATTTTTTTGATTCCACGATTTCATGCATCACAGTTTTCATGTGCTTAGCATGATGTCATTTGCAAGGCTAACATAGAAGAATTTAGGGGACCCCTGGTGGTGTAGTGGTTAGGATGCAGCACTCTCACTGCTGTGGCCCGGGTTCAATTCCTGGTCAGGGAACTCCTCCAGGCAGATGGAGCTCGTCAGCCCTGTAAGGCCATCCATCCAAGAGAAGGTCACTCTAAACAAACCCACATCCTGAGGACCTCGCTGCCACCGTCCGAGCTCGCTCGGCCCCAGCAGATGAACCTCAGGATTAAAGGGTGGGCTCAGTTCAGCGCACACTGTGTCTCACCTAAAAAATCCACTGCGCAGGCTCGAAGGGTAAAGACCTTTCCCAAATCTTTGCTCGTGAAGACTGGCCATACCTGGATAGAAGAATTTGTAATTAATATGTATATTTCAGCACACCCACATTCAGGCACATAGAGATGTAAATTAGGCGACCTTAGACAAGTGATGTCTGCCATAGCAAGCAGTTCACTTGCTTATTTTCTTTACTGGGCCAACTTATAAGATAGCTTAACATCAATGAACAGCAATGATATAACATTATTATTATTACAGCATGAGCATTGTATGATGGAAAGATGTACAGAAAGCAGCTGACACACAAAGGCCTAATGGCATAGTTTCTGTTGAGGCAAAATTCCCACTAATGCTTTTAAAACCAGAGGGAGGCATTAACTTATTACTACTTACCACTAGCATAGCTTTCAGGAATAATTGCAGGATTGGGCTACTAGACAGCACTTTCCATTCCACGAAATCCCATGCTGCTTTCCAAATTATACCTATTTACAGGTAGATAGGCCAAACTTTAGCTATGACATACCTGGTGACCTGCAGGGTAAAACGCAGCAGAAACCCTGCACACCAATTTAGAAGGGCAGAAGTTATCCTGGATCAGCATGCGACTGAGTCTGCTGAGCACGGCAGAGATTTAATAACTCACTTCTACCAAAAAAAATAAAATTAAAGCAGACCTTTAAGAAACATAAGCATTGGCTGCTTTTATCCTAAGCCCAGACATGGCATCACCATGCAGGGATGTTACCCCTTTTCTGCTTCAGATCAGCTGTGAGAGGCTGGGTTTTCCTCCAGGTTGGGTCACCCAGCTGCTGGGTAGGACAGATGCGAAGTTTATGAAGTCTGACAAGATATCAAGCCAAGGTGACTCTGCAGTGAAAATGCTTGTGAACCAGAGTTCCTATGCAGGCAATCTGTGTACACTCAGGGCAAGATCATGATATATTCTTGCAATTAACATTTTACACAGGAAAGAGTCTCAATGAAATCAAGAACAGAAACTGTGGCATTAAAGAGTTTTTTAATATGGATATCAATATTACCACGAGGCTTTGACATGATTTGTATTAGATACAGAGAATCCAGTGAAAAACAAAGAACAAACAAATCCTGGGATCAAATTCACCTGCAGCTGCAAATGTTAAATGAAATCTTTACAAGCAGCAATATCTTCCCAGGCTAAGCTTGCTTATGGCACGAGTCTGATGCAGTCTTATGAATAGAACTTCAATTCTGACTGAGGTTACATATGACACTGGATTACCAAAAACTCTCAAACTTGGATCCATTATGAAAGTGCTGAGAGATACTTCACCATGGCAGCTTTGGCTGTTCCAGCTGAAATCCGAGAAATCGTAAAGCATTACGTGGTAATGCTCCTACTGACAGATACAAGTCTACAGTCTTTGGATTGAGATATAAATCATTTGAATTTTTGTTGTTATCTCTGGAGAGATTTCTGTTGTAACAATGGTGATTACAGAAGGAAGAAAATATAAATAGCATTCAAAACTATGAAAAGTAAGACTTGACAGCCATTAACTACTAACGGAAAAAGTTCAGCAGGGGCGTGATGTAGTCAATAATTTGTATTTTAACATATTGATAATGAATCCCAGCATAACCATTCAAATCAAAGTCAGTAAGCTTTCTTTTGTCCCTATGGAAATTTAAATCAATAATATGGGTATTATCCATATACACCTATATGTATATCTATGAATATATTTTTCTGAATTATAAATCCCATTGCATTGTTTTACTCTCATTTCAGTTATTTTACACAGTGATGCACATCTCTATTCTTCCAATCAATTCATTCTGTTAGTGTTTTTCAGCATTTTAAATCCCTATGCTAAGTCAATAATGTTGATTACTTACCATAAACATTGTGCATGCCATTCTAATACAGGTTATTTGCAACTTGACATCCTCATCTATATGCATGATTCCACTTGGAAAATTAAATGAAACCCTCAATTCAGAATCTGAAACACTTAGAAGTAATGATCCTGTTTACTGATTGACTGAAGTTGTGGGTTTTAAGCACTATTTAATAGATGAAACAAAAAGCACTATCAGGCAAAAAGGAAGCATCTAAGTTGCTTTAGAAAGCATTCATACTGTATGAATAATAGACATTTATTGTGATTTTCATTGTTTCAGACCTCTGAGACAGTTACCTACACTGTTAGCTTAACACTGTTTCAGTTTTCTTACAATTAGGAACATGAACCTAACTAACTCAACATCAGAGACAACATAACACTCAACATTATTTTGTCAGAATTCCTTTTCAGTACTGCTTGTTTATCAGTGTGTAGCTAATAATAGCTGTTTTGTATTTAAAATTATCAAAATAAACTGGAAATGGAACTGGAGGTATTTAGGTCCTGTGTGAACCACAAGCTCAAAGAAATGCAAAAAGTTACTTCTAGTTCTTCGCTGGTGCCAGTACCTTTAATAACAGCAGTAATATAGTGATTGAGCACAATGAACATTTGACAGTGAGGATGACAGGATGTCTGTCCCAAATAGGGCTCTGCTAAGGACCACTTTAAAGAGAGGGATCATCTCACAGTGACTATGCAGGGATGAAGATGGAACGGCCTGAAGGCACTAATTTTGGTCCGTGAATCAGAGGTTTAGTTCTAATTTCAGATGTGGCACGAATCAGGCACACTTCAGGTGACAGTGTGGAGGGAAGACAGGCTGTCAACATCAAGTGTATTTTGCTGTTACTTAGTAAATGATAGTGAATAAAACCAAAACAAAAGTGGATTTTGAAGGGCAGATGATTCACTTATTTTTTTTGTTTGTTTCCCATTTCTACTAGAATTGAATTTGAAGTCTTGGTGAATGTGGTGCCTTTAAGTGATTCATCTCTATTCAGATTATATTATTTCAAATTCAACTTTATAAGCATAAATTAGGGAAAATTCATTCTCAAATATACACAACCTTTCAAAGATTTTCTCAGCCATTACTACATTGCAAATAATCATTTTACTTCCTGATCTAAACCTTTCACTTGAGATTTTAAACATATTATTTAACACAGAGAAATCATGAATTTAGTACTTGTACTTATTAGCATATAGTCAGAATAAATCCGAGGAAAACAACTGAGAAAATTAGAAATATATTACATACTAACTTTATACAGTTTAACAAGCAGATGCTGAGAGCTTGTTTGATGGCATATTTTTATTCAGAATTATTTTAGGGATTATCTTAGAGCTGTACTGTGGATTATGGAAAAAGAGTAATTTCAGTTTAATTTAGCCCTATGAACATGTGAAAATGTTTCAGACAGGTGAAGTATACAGAGCGATGTCTTAAGCTAGCACTCCAGGGACTATGAATGAAAAAAAAGTCAGTTGCCAAGTGGAGTTGGCATTTTACTAAGTCTGGATATAATTGTGCTAGAAATCTTGAGGATACTTTGAAGTAGTCTTAAGAGAGGATATTGCCTACTGGAATTCCTTCTTTGTGCAAGTTTCACTGCAATTTATTTTAGTTCAAATATTCTTGTGACATAAGATTATACTCTTGCTCTGGATATGTATATTCATTTCACCAAGTGAAATTGTTGAGAGCTATGTGCACTCGCTTCTGTGCCTGCTGACCTACTTTATGTGGTTCATGTCTTGCAACTGGAAAATAGTCACGAAAGCCAGACCAAGGTTTTTATTATGGACATACACTGAGCTGCCAGTCCTTTTGAGCTGACTGCCCATCATTTCATGTACTTTTGCTGTTTCTGCTGGACTTTAATGATGCTGTTCTGTGCTTTCTTTTTCTCTTTGCTGTACCCAGATCTTAACCCATGTAAAACAAAGTCAGCCCCAGGACCAGCATCAACATTTCACAGTATCCTAGCAGCACATTTATGAGCACTGAGCTTTACAGTCAGGTGCAGCCAGAGCATGTAGATCTCTTCTGTCTCAGTTGCCTTCCATTAAATAGGGATAAAACCTGGAACTTTTATTACTTTTCAGAAAAAAAAAAAAATCCTATGTCTAGTATCACCCTTCTCTTTTTTTCCATAGCCTTTCTATTACTGACATCTGTCAAGTTGTCAATAGGAGAGACCACTCTATGAAGTTGCAGTCCCCTTTGTCAGGTACCCCTTACTGCAGCCTATTGAAGACTTTGTCAGTTATCAGTATGCTTGAGCAGAGTGATTTTCCTGCTCTGACCAACTTCTTTTATCCCAAAACACCCTATCTGAATGAGTTCTAATGATGCTCTCTTATTAACTGTTGATCCTCCACTGCTAATTTGCTGACAAGTGCAACAATTTCTCCTGATGTCCCCTAACCACACAACATAACCAGGTTACTCAGAAAATGGGAATTGAAACCTGGGAAAGAATATATGCAAACATCTATCTGGAATAAACTCCTCCTGCCATTTAAGCATTCTAAGATCTGAACAAGAAGTAGCTCTATAGGAGGAGAACAACAAATATGAGAAAGAAAGTGACAAGATTCCTTTTCAGACCTTAGTGGTGTGAAAACATGTAGAATTAGTTTTGAAAGCACAAATAATGATGTTGAGACACACGCAAAACTAGCACAGAATACAACACTGATTTACTGGTGGTTGTTCTAAAATACAGTTAGGGCCAGAGGGCAGGAGTTCTGCAAATTAATGTATCATTAATACATCTATTGCCTTGTGGAGGACACAAACCATACCAATCGTATTTGGAGAGTTTTGGACCCCGGTCCTAAGGAATGCTGAAAAATGACCCTGCAAGCTCGGTAAGTTAACCCTAAAATCACTAAAATAAAATGTGTAAGGCTTAAATGATAGCAGACTGGTTTTTTGTTTGTCTGTTTGTTTGTTTGTTTGTTTTGTGTGTGGTATCACCGAAGAAAAGACATTCAGATGTATATAATTTACAGGATTTCTAATCTTTCTTATCTTTCTTCTACCCCACAAAGTGAATGCTCTGGCCACCAGGTTAAAAACCAAGAAGAAGTGGATCATTCTTAAGTTATTCTACTTTTATTAAAATTGTTTTCAACAACAGGAACACTTTACAACCTAAACTGAAGCAAGTGTCAGATTTTGTGACTTTGGCATGAGCATCCTGTCCACAAAGGTGTAGAATTATGTTCCTTCCCTTTTACACTGAAGTTCTTGGTGCAGCTTAACAATTCCAAAAGTTTGTGCAGTTTTGATGTAAAAGAAATCCAGCAATAGCATTAAACCACAAATCTTCAAATACTGAATTTTCAATATTGAAGACTTAAAAAACCCCATCAAAATAAGATTTTAAAATCTTATCTTCATAACTCCTAGTGTCTTTCTAGGCAAGTGCTTATAGCTAAGCAGTCTCCTGCTAAGAAACAGCTCATGAAACCTTTCAAAAAGTGATTGCATCTGAAGAGGTACCTCCCTGTCTTAAATACTTGCAGCGATCAACACTCTAGAAGAGAAAGGGAGATAAAGAACCAATTAAGTTCTGACTCAGGACAGTGGCACAGATAAGTGCTCTCTTAGGCTTATGCCTGCCTATCAGTGGCATAAAGCCAGATGCCATCAATGGCACTGTTTCGTCAGATGCTTATCAGAGACTGTCTAGGCTTTACTGTTTATAAATTAACTATTTGCTAAATTGCAGAAAGTAAGTATACACTCCACTTATCTTTGCTTTAGAGAGACTGATACAGTGAATTATGAAGTCAAACCTTAGGCTAGAAGAAGCCTTTAGAGATTAAGTCATTGCATTCTTTCCCAAACAATTAGCAGCACTAGACTGCTAAGAGGAGATCAATCGTAATTGAGGAACTAAGTGAGGGCAATAAACAAATTACTAGTGTTTTCTCTGAAGCCTGTTTTACAGACTCACTGTTATTTAATCCAGAAGCTCAGTAGATTGTAAATTATCCATTAGAGTTGTCACAGGCCCCTTGAAAAGGATTCGCTTTATGATAAAAGTACAAGAAAGAAAATCTGCCTAGTTATTTTGGGTGAAACAGGAAAACACCAGCTGATTCATAATCACAGCTGTGCTGCCTATTTCTTGATGATGGTCAAGTGGTTTAGAGGTTTTCTTGACAAACGTCAACATTTTAACATTACCAGCTTCGCTATGAGGCACGTGGCATCTTCTCCGTCTTTCATTGTGATATTCAGTGCAGCCTTTGGAAGAATTTTCAAGTCTCCATTTCCTTTTTCTTTCTGTTTTTGTTTTGTTGTTTGTTTTATTTCGTTTCCCCCACCTATCTTAGGTAGCAAGGAACAGGAATACTGTTTTTGCAGCAGGACAACTGCCCATATAGAAGTGTATTAGGATATCTGCATACTGCAATGAAGTCTGAAGTATAGGCATACACAAAAATAGTTATTTAAATGAAAGAGACCTTATTCTTTGCCTATCCACTATCCCAGTGCAATAGCTACAAAGCAGAGAAATTAATGTTTTTCTTCTCTTCTAAATCCCCTCACTCAAAGGATGAAAGATATTTGTTTTGTTTTCAGTTCTTTTTATTTCACTTGTATATGTTGGCAGCTGATAGAGCACCAAATCTTGTCAATCCCAATGTGCTACGCACAGAAATATAAAGAACATTACAATTCCTGCTCAGAAGAGCTTAAGGACGAAAATCTAAAGGACAAGACATGGACAAAACAGCGATATCACTGTTCGCAAAGCTTTTGCACTCACTCCCAGAAAATAATGAGAAACACTATAAAGCCCACAATATTTAAAACATTGTATGTATATTACAGTTTTTGAGTTCAAGTTTCCAGAACTTCTTCTGCAATCATAATGCCAAACCTGCAACTCCCTTAAAAAAAACAACTTTTTTTCAATTAAGAGTAGAAATCTAATATTGTTTGTGAGTCTCCTGTGTGTTTAACCTTAGAGAAAGCACTAAAAATAAAATAGAATTCCAATTAAAAAAAAATTTAGTCTCCACAAACACTGCACAATACCCAGAAAGAAGTAGAACAGGAGGAAAAAGAAATATGGCACATCAGAGAACATAAAGGAAAAAAAACACAAACGCATTTCCATGGTTGGTTTCTTCCTGGAATCTGCCAAAATTTCATTGCCAGAATTTAAAGAGAACCAAAATGACATAGCTACAAAAAGGATAGCTATATTAGAGGACTAGAATGTGTTATCAGTGTAGAAAATGAATAAGACGGTTTTGTCACAAGCAGGGGTTTCCCTGGTTGCCTCACGCCGAGATTCCTGCAGGCCATTTTGTTTGGGGAGCTGTTTTGTGGCTGAGGACTGGTGGGCTGCTTACTGTTCTGCTTAGAGTTACCTACTGCTGCTTATTGTTCTGCTTACAGTCACCTATTGCTGCTTATTGTTCTGCTTACAGGGTTGCTTACAGTTCCTTACCGTTCTTACAGTTTGAAGGCGGTTGGAAAGTGTGTAAAGGCACTGAGACCAGTCTGGGCTGATTGCCAAAGGACCATGCGGCCGGGGGCAGGGAAACAACCTGATAGGTTGGCTAAAACAACCAATGGACGGCAAGAAGAAGACTATTTTGAGGAAGAAAAGAGCGAGATTGGCATGGGAGGAGTGAGGGAGTGGTTATGTAAATCAAAAGGTCTTAAAAGGGCTCGTCCCTCCCATTTGAGTGTGCTCGGACCTGGTCAGGAGTGTGGTGCACCCAGCGTGCTGTTAATGAAGTTCTTCGTTTCACTTCATTTGGCCGTCTCCGAAATTTTAATTACAGATATTTCTCACAATCAGCATTTATTTTTCTACCTTTTCTAAAACTCATATAAATTATCTTGTCCTAGAAGTCCTATGACAGTTTTGATCACTATTAACTGACCCTAAAAATTCTGTTTTTCAGTAACAGTAACAGAGCAGAGTCTGTGAAATCCCAGAAGTCAGTGATAGTAAGACATCATGTGTTATTGCAACAAAATTGGAAAAAGAAATGTCCAGAAGAAAAAGATACGTCTTTTGTGGATTTGAATTGTACCTGTCATCTCTAGTTTCTCTCCTTGCCTGGTAGGCCACATACAATAATAGATAAGCAAGAGTAAGAACAAAAAAATGCATTCCTGACTGTTGGTTTTGTCCAGTTTGCTCACTGTGAGCTTAATGACAGTCACTAAAAGCAAGCAGCCAGATTACAAAGATTTAGTGATAATGAAAAAGTCAATGCCTTTACTCGACTACCTCCACTCCCCAAAATATATATGATATCTGCATATTAAATCTAACTGTTTAGAATATTAGTGTAAACTTCATGGCCCTGCAATCTTTGCTCAGTACAATAAGAGAAGCTTACAAAGAAAGGAAATAATCCTGAAACACCATTAAAAAAGTATGTGTGGGGTGTGATATCCCATTAACAGACATGATATGCCTCCTCTGGAGAAGTTAGTTCCTAATCTTGTCAGGGAAATGCATGTGCGTACGGTGCATGTGTTCGTTGGTGATGCTTTATAAATTATCTGTCTCTGGATAAGAGCTTATGTACATCTGAAAAGTTACATTGCTCTTGGTATGAAACTTTGTGATCTGATTATTATGATTATTAGAGATGGCTCTGCCTGAACCGAGGTGCAAACGAGGCCATATGCTGAAGTCAGTAGTATGGATTTTTATTTAACAGTAAATGTGAGGTAGAGAGACTGACAGAAAGACAAAGAAAAATGAGGCGGAGAGAGAAAGAGAGTGACAGAGAAACAGAATAAGTAGGAAGATTTAACCACTCATAGATCCAGATGGTATCCCGTTGGTCCTCTTCTTCTGGTCTTGTTGGTGGTAGGGTTCCCATGAAATGTAGAGTTCAGTGGGTTAATATTTGTTCAGGTGCACTTCCACTGCAGGGCGGGGTTGGGGCAGGGGGAGTTTTAAACTGTTTTTTGCAACACTGTGTATCTGTTGCAACACTGTGGATCACATACAGTCATCTAGTTGAAGGCCTCAGAAATGAGTCTGTGGGCTTTGCTCTCCCTCTGCTGAACTCAGCCAGAGCTGTTTTTCAGCGCAGCTACTGAGATGGCTTTCCTTGTGGATACATTCTTCTCCCCCACCTTGTTTACTTCTCCTTAGACCTGAGATAACTGGACAACAGTGTCACCTTTATCTTTCTCAAGTTCCCATCAGGTGGCTTAACTTACTTTCCAAACTTCCAGGAACTGAGAGAGGAATATTCGAGAGAGAGTTTGGTGGTTGCAGATGAGCAGTTGCTTCCCTTTGCCATAGCGGGCAAAGTCCTTCGGTGATCTTAACAACGTTTGGGCCATTAAGCATTAACATCTCAGTCTCTCACACCACCCCATTGCTCAAACGTTCAGTAATTTCTCTTTTGCTGCTCACTCCAAATATTTGATGATGGTGATTTTCACATAACAGACAGAAAGAGAAAAGAGAGAAGAAAGAGAAAGAGGAGAGACAACATGAATCGTTGTCCCAAACAATGTGTTTACCAAAGCAGAAAGTAAAATCAGGAGAATAATCACAGGATGTAATTAGATTGTAACAACTGATGGGATATAATAGTTAAAATCACACCTCTTAATATTAACAAAGTTACAAACACAAAATTCAGGATTTAAAGGACAGAAACAGCTGAAGCAGTAACATAAGTAATCATACAGCGTACAATAGCTATCCCAATCCTTAAAAATGCAAGCACAGTTGACTTTACTGTTGGTGGGGCCATAAGTGAAATTATTATCCATTTTAAATGTAGTTTCTTTTTTTTTTTTGAATTTCAGTGAGCAAATCGCCTTCACAGCATTCTTTTAGAATTGCTGCCACAGTAAATGGCAGCCACAACTGAGAAGCATGTGTGGTGCAGAATGTGCTACACTTACTATATTGATCAGTGTAAATAAAAGAAGTGAGGTGAAGTTAAAATACCCTCTGAGGACACATGATAGGAAACCTGACAGTGCATTAGACATGTTCAGGTGTGAATACAAGTCTCTGATTTACATTAGAATGTTTAATCTTTGATAATAGATTTGGTTCCAAAAATGGTTACAGGTAGACTTGCTTGAAAGTTTGTAAAAGGCTTTCTTGTATTTTATCCATAGCCCATTTACAGTCCTTCTGGTCTAGGAAAGGGGACTCAGCCATTTCCCATGTAATAGTTCCTTTTGGTTTGTTAAGATTATTTAGTTCACTCATTAATATCTCTAAAAATTTTAATAAAATTATAATAAATCAAAAGTCTTCTGAGGTAGAACTGGGAAGGTTAATACATGCTTATATGATTCCAAATATTCATAAATTCTTGTACCAGCTCCCAGACTAAATTTGATTGAGACAAATTATATATCCATAAGACAAAAGTAAAAGCTTTTCCCACATAAACTTAACAAAAATCTGGTTGTTTCCAGATTTAGTATGTTTGCTATATCATGATGTAGCAGCAATTGATGAATAGTGAGAAGCAGCATTACTTTTAATGAAAGTAAAGAAATATTGTGCTTAGTCTTGACCTCTACTCTAGCGAATCTCAAACTAAAAATAATGAGATTCTCCCCACTAAGAAATTTAGCACTGGATCTGTTTACAGTCCTGGTGTATACTTTCTGATTGAAAAAATGTATTATTTGATCATAAAACCTTCATTCATAAATGCTGGAGTTTAGTTACTGTGTTTGCAACAGACAATCCCTCTATAAAATGAATGCAAACCAGAAAGCATTCAGAAGCTTCTACCTTCAAAAGCTGATTATTGTAAATTTTTTCATCAATGAACACTGATAAGTTTTCACTGTGAGCCATACATTTCTAAGTAATGCAAATATATGAAAATTCTGATGAGGTCTTTATTTTTCATTGGGTTAAAAAATTGAAACTAATTGGAATTTAAAATTAATCAGGTAATGTTCAAATAAAAATTCTTTCATAGTGGATTTATAATCTTTTTTAATGAATGTCTTACAATGGAATGACTTGATCTTTGTTTTCTAACAGATTTATTTTAAATTTTGTACATGAAAACTGGCATTTTGATTTGATTCAGAATTTTGTAGTAAATTGCTATAGTTCTTGAAATTACATTTTCCACTATAGGCATTTATATTGCTCTTCACTGATTTTGTTATTGTAATCTGAGTCACCAAAAACCAGTGAAAATTTGGAGCTTTCACAGCATCTTTCACAGCAGAACTAACTGGATGTAGGTATCTAACAAATGTTTGAGGAAAAGGACTTTTTGGTGATACAAGCATTAAGTGTCAGTGTAGAGATGATGTGCTTTGTATGTTATGGATGTGAATCCTAAGGTGAGGGTAGAGATGTGCCAATGAATAAAAGCTCTGACGATTTTATAAAATCCTGAATACATTTATATACCCACAAAAGTTATTTATAAAGCAGCAGGAATTCCTGTGAGGCTGTAAAACCTCTCAGACTTCTGAGGGTTTGTCAAATCCATGTGATCTTATGGAACTTGTAAACTGTCAGTGAGGTGCTGCAGAATTTGTAAACTTTGGACCTTAGACAAAATCTGGAGCAGCAGCTACAAAGCCTACCAGGACTTTTGAATTGTTCACGGTATTAGTATTTCAACAAGAAAAATTCAATTTACCTTTCCAAAATCACAAGCTGCTCTCTAATATCACACAGATATTGTGGAAGCAATTTAGGACATGAAGAATCACCAAATACAGAGTTGCCATCTAGGTATCAGGTTGTTGAAGATGAAAAAATATCTTAAGAGGTTAACGATGCTATTCTCTTTATTGCAATTCTCCAGACAAACTTAACTGTACCCATTTGGCAAACA
Source organism: Manacus candei (assembly GCF_025592945.1). Classification (NCBI taxonomy): domain Eukaryota; kingdom Metazoa; phylum Chordata; class Aves; order Passeriformes; family Pipridae; genus Manacus; species Manacus candei. Next base: position 267,021 of record NW_026138064.1, read on the forward strand.
AACCCTCTACAATTTTAAATTGATAGGTCTACTGTAAGAAAAACATTTTCCTTTCAGTAAGTAGAAGTGAAGACAATGTGTTCTCAAGAGTGAATTGGTTGAAAATTAATCCAGTCATGGTTGATCCGTGATATAAACAACCTGGATAAAAGCAGTGGTTTGCATCAGTGCATTGCTTAAAAAAGAAGATATTGCATCTTTTGCTACGTGAGGTTCTCTAAAAATTGCTCAAACAAATGTTTGTATCTTCAGCTTATATGAGGTCTTTTATAACCTACTCAGTTTTTGATTGTTTCTTTGAAACCAAGAAAGTTCAAGCCTTTCCTTGGCCTTCATCTCTGCTGGTAGAAAAACTATGTGTTTCAGTCAGCAGACAAAAGATGTGAGGACAGAGAAAACATGCGTTATCACAAAGTATTGGTGCACTGGGGACTGACCTAAAGGGAAGGAGTCCTCACACAACATTTTCCTTATCCCAGAACTGCTTCTGCTATAACTGACTGTATCATCTTCAAGAGATCTCTTGTAATATTAACTTCCACTTCTCTCAGACTCCAGAAAAAAAAATCAGTCAAATATTAGTTATGTTATAATGTCCTCCACTGAAGGTACAAGCATATCATAGCTAGAAACCTACATTTACCTTACCAAGCTTTTGGATATTATTCAAATTTCACTGTTAGAAAGGTGAAACTTGTGGATATACAGGAAGTTTCTGTCACAAATGGAAACTCGGTTTAAATAAACAGTTTGTAATCTCCTCAAATGTTAGGTTATGTATGTATTTATTCTACTTAAAATTACATCTAATTAAGTCTACTTTTTTTGCTTTCATCCCTTCATATCTCTCAACTGATGCACCTTAGAACATCATTTTAGGGGAAGGAGGGTTGTGGAATGCTGTATGTGGAGAGCAGAGCAGTTCTTTGTAGACATCTGCCATTGCTTCTTATATAGATGAATACATAATACTTTCAAGTACACAAATCACATTTTAGATTTGGATCTCATTTAAATAATACATAAGAATGTAGAAAATGTTTCAGAGGGCAAGAAAATGCTTACAGCATAAAATTGAAAGAAATTTTGATAACAATTGTTGGTTTCTTTAGTGTGTTTTAAACCTAAGAGATGTTTATTGCAAAAACCAATGTTGTTCTCAGTCTATCTGCATATAAAGGTGGAGAGTGAGGGAAATCAGAAGAAAGAACATGGTAAGATGAAATTCAAGTAGTTACAAACTCCTTGTCCTTGAAATTTATATAAATAACTTTCCTGTGTTTTTTTAACCTGTTCCCCTTGTTCCCCAGCCACCTCAGCAGCGAGGCATGTCACTCTGATGGTTCACATCCATCTCCTTTTATTGATGTCCACTTTGGTATCTGCACAGGTCATCAATTTTGCTGCCTCTCTGGCAGCTGGAGGGAAAGGCAGGGCAGCCTTGTGGGACTTGGCATGTGAGGGGAGGCTCAGCTCGCTGCTGAACTCACGGTTCCAGTCAGATGCCGCTACCAGGGTGTCATAAATCTTGTAGGTGACCCAGGTGAACTCTGAGGCTCAAAGCTCACTGAAAACTGATCAGGTCTCTGTTTAGTTTAACAGGCCCTTTTCAGTGACAAGTGAAGGGTTCAACAAATGCTCAAACCAGATATATATTAGTTGAAAAACTAATGGCTTTTAAAAGAATGTTTGACAATTGTTTAGGGCTGTCTGTAGATCCATTATACTGATAAACGACCAACTTGGTCTATGCCAATCTGGAGATGGCCAGCAAGAAAGTAACTTTGATTATTATTTTTTTTTCCCTTCCTTGCTTCCCCACACACTCTCCACCTCTTTGGGGGCTTCATAAGAGCCTCATGTGCTGTTGTGGTCAGGAAGACTTAAAGAAGGCAGCAAAGGGTACCTGTGCAACTTATATTCAACATTGCAATCAAACTGGAATTAAGCAAGACTGCAGATGCCTCCAGTGACCTGCTATTGACCGCCTGAACTTCTAAGTTAGGGTCAGTTGGGGCCCAGAGTAGGAGGTCAAAAGCTGGTCAGTGCTCTTCAGCTTCAGCATGTTGAATAGAGAGACTTTATTGCTGTGATTTATGCAATTTGCACAGACAGGTTAAGGAGACCTTAAAACATGCCACAGTGCTCACTTACACTGGTTACACCATCCACTTGGAAAATAAATTCCGATTGTCCATATGAAATCTCTTGTGGATACGCCTTGAAGTATTTTACTCCCTGTGCTATAAAGATTCATGCCCACACTCGACCCCTGAACATGACAAGGTTAGTGTTTCCAGATTTATTTAAACAGCATGAACACACCAAATGAAGCACTTTACAAAGTGGATTAATTGCAAAGGCAGAACAACAACCAGTAATTAATTTTTTTTTTTTTTGGGGGGGGGAAGCAGTTAAGATCTTTAACCAGTCACAGTTGCAATTTGAACATAGCAAAGACTGATTTTTAACCAAACCACACATACCAAACTTTGGTGCTTCCCTCTCAGTTTCTACATATTTTCTTATCTTTGTACCAGAAATTCTACAGTTGATGGGAAACAATCAGAGCAATCACAAAGAAGAACTAAAAAAATTAAGAGCTGTTATAATTTTGTAATCAAAAGATTTTTTCCGTGTGAAGCTTAATATGGATTAAATTAATCTTAACTTCCACACCCAAAACAGTTTTAAGGACTGCCTTAGCTTCTGCTCAAACTCTGTGTCTTTTTGAGCAGAAACTGACAGTGTGATGTGGATTTTCTGACACTCATCTCTGACCACCAGACTTGTTTTTGCTGGTGATCAAAGCCAGAAATTGAACCCCAGTCATGGAAGGTGAAATAGTGAGGTATTTTTAAAACCTTTAGAGCTATGTCTTCTTCATTGTAGTAGTTCATAACTCTTTGGTCTGTGCTACCCTGGTTTAACATCTAATTTAACAAGACATTAGTCCATTATAGGGTGTAATTGTATTTGACAGAATGAAGGGAAGATGTAAAATTTGCCAAGCTCTACTCAAAAAAAATGGTTTTAGTGAGTGTATAGCTACTAATTTTCATAAGTATGTTAAGGATGCAGTTTCAGCAAGCATATTCTATGCCCTAAATTCTATTTATGTGAAGCTCAAGAATGGTTGAGTGTGAATTGTTGAAATGCTAGGTAATTCCACCATTATTAATAAATGTATTTATAACCAGCTATAGAACAGAGCAGCTTTGGCAGTTAAGTAATAATTTGTTTTTAAAAGAACTTATATATATTATGTTAAGTGGTATACTGGTCTGTCATAAGCAGAACGTGTATTATTAAGGCTGCCAAAATGTGTATTTATCTGAAAGCCTAAAACTGATACAAAAGACACTTCTCAAATCAATAATACACATTACAACCTCCTATGGAAGTATCTTTCTCATGTAATGAAATATAGGAAAACCTATCAACTTCTTGCTTAATTCCTTTAACTCAGAGATTAAGGTACCTGATGCCATCCATGGATCTACACATAAAAGGTTCTGCGAACAAGTAACAGGAGTAGAATATGATCTCTGATCAACCTGTAGAGACAGTGCTGATGGCTGTTGTCTTGTTTTAGCCTGCTCTGTGTGCTTACCTAAAAGAAAGACAGTGTTCCTAAAGCGCAGGAGACAGTTCCCAGTCAGACTCACTTCATCTTCCAGTACAGACAGCTCTCTCACCCCAGAAATAGAGATAGATTCTGCTCCTACGAATCTTGATGGCATCAGGGGCTGGTGTCAACTACAGCCTTATACTCCTGTGGGTCTGATGTGCCAGGCCATTGGATCCACACAGTCCAGGAAATCTGATTGTCTGTTTGCTGCACCTGGCTAGAGGCAGGGCCCGTCTAGTTCTGGTCACGGTACTCGTTGCTCACTTCTTGTAAATATGAACTGGAGATTCCTCCAAGAGGATTGGAAGTATCATTAGCACTCCTATTCTGTGTGAGGACTTGCCCATCGGAAATGAGAGCAGCATTTATCCTTGAAGAATTTCTCAACTCACATACCTGTGCTGCTAGGGCAGAGGTGGGTTTTCCATCCCATTTGCTCATGTCCTTTCCCTTGTCACACAGCAAAAACCATAGGTGTGTACCCTCCATCTCAAGCAGGGCAGTGCTTGCTCCCAAGAGCAGAGACTCTAGTCCACACTGGCAGGGAGCGGGACATTTCCTTTCCAACTTGCTCAAGTCTTTTGAGTCTGTCCACAGTCTCGGACAGATTCTCCACAGCCAAAGCAGGTTGGTAGGGAGGAAAAAAGATGATCTTCATATTGTCACAGTCAAGTAGTCACCTGAAACAGTGTTCTGCTTCTTTCATTGACATCAATGCCAATGAGTTGGCGTATGATGATGGTGCACTCTGTACAAACTTCTACTACATGGATTGTGTACACTGGACTTCATCTGGATCTACAGGAACTGCTCATTATTTGAATCCCTATAGATTACCTTCAGCACAGTTAATTCTCTCAGGTACTGGATACCTTTCTCCATGGCATTCCACCTGCTTGGGCACATTACTAGATCATCTTTGAGAGAAACTTTCTCTCACACTTGACAAGAGTTGCCCTCAAAGGCAGAGAGTTTCTGTCCCCTTCCCAATCCCTTTGTCAGTGCCCCCATCCCAGGACAGAGATCTCAGTTTCTTGGCTCCACTACCATCTAGTTTCATATCATGGGCCACACTTTCCCAGCATCAGAGCAGCCCAGGTCACCAGGGGCTTTCCTGACTGGCAGCTGAAATCTTTTTGCATATCTCTAAACTTAACAGGGCATAGGGATTGGGTGATTATCTCTGACCCTGCCTCTTCCTGTTATACGCACTCTGTTTCCTCTTCATCCCACACTAAGTGAACTGATTTGGTCTTGGATTTCTTCTTCTATGTAGGGGTTACTTCTACTAAGCATGGGTTATTCCTCTGGTTCAGCTGCAGTTTTGAGCAGCCACAGTGCCTGTTGATCTGCCTCTTCACCGGAGGGTGCTGTCTAGTGATGAGCAGTGTCTGCTAAATAGCAGTCGGGGCCCAGCACACTGCAGTAAGTTGCTTCTCTCTGGAGTTGCCACAGCATTCTCCTTGCAAATATTCTACCACTTCATCAGGGTCCTATAGTTGTTCAGGGGGAGAGAATTTTCCCCCAGACTGGCCCATTTTCTCCCACATTCCATGCCTCATGACTATCCACCCTCAGGGCAGATCTCTGAATGACCTTCCTAGAAATCTCTTTCTTGACTCTAAACATGGTATGGACTGTACTGAGGAGACCTGGCAGCCTTAGCAATAAGAACATGCTTTCTTTGACATCTAAAGGGAATTCAAATTTCCTAAAAGTTGTTGTAAAAGGCCTGAAGGGCCCTGGAAAAGAGTCCTTTTCTCCCTCCCCTGGCAATGAATTGAAGTGATATGGAATAACCTCCATGTCCTAGCCACAACCCCTCCTGGCTACTGCAAAAATTAACACTGTCCTGGCCAGAACAAGGACAAGTGGGAAGTCTATCCCACATTCCTAAAGAGTCTGTGACAGACACCTAAGAAAGGAAAACCTCTTTCCTAGAAGGTCTAAAATTTTTTTAGACCTTTCTGCAAATTAAGGGAGGTTTAAACCCACTAGTATAAGAGAAAAAGGTTTTTATATGTTCAGTTCAGGGAAAGCTTCAAAGCTAATTTGAATCTTATCCAAGTTTTATCTAAAAGTTAAGCTGTATTTCTCCTCTAAAGAGGAACATGCATTTCCAAAGCTTGACTCCAGATAGAATTGCAAATAATGCAATAATGCTGGATAATTCTTTGTGCATTGATAGTTATGCAAAGCAGACAAATCCCAAAAGGAAAAATAAAACCTTCTCTGAATACTCCAAAATACTTAGTTTGTGATTGGTACAACATACAAATTTCTTTCAACTATTTTGTTTTCTAAGTATAAAAAACATACTAGATCAACATGGAGAATTGTGAGCAAGGAGAATCCTACAGCTATTAAAAGGCAAAAGTATTTTGGAAAAGATACCAAATTTAAACAGTAACATTTTAAGAATTCTGCACTGTGATGAGCTAACATGATGCTGATGAAGAAAGAAATACTTTAGATGACAGTTGGTTAGTTTGAGATCAATATAATTTTTAAAGACCAAAAAATGTCTGATTTGGAAAGTGAAAATATAATCACAGCTTCAGAGCAAGAAACCAGTTTCTAAACAATTGAAAAGATGAATAGAGTCACTTGTTAGATACATATATAATTTTCTGTACATGTACTGCATCAGCCTTTCCAGGGACAGTTAATGAATTTTGGTGGTCCTTAATACTGCCAATGCAAAAACTTGACCATTTATAGACAGATTAGGAAAACCTCAGACAGCCCAAAAGTTTAGATAGGGAAATGTCTGCCTTTAATATATTGAGTTGAGTTTTGGTGCCTGTGAGGTAATATCTGGTGAAGGGTGAATGAAAAATTGGAAGAAGTTGTTATGATACTTATAATTTGTGTACAAAATAAAAACAGTTATTAACCAACAGGATTTAGTCCAAATGACAAATTTCTACCCAGGAACAAATCAAGGTTAAGGCTGCACATGGACAAAGTAGGACCAAAGTGAAGGTAAATCTGGTTATTAATAATAGAACATTAATGCTATACCATAGAAACACAGCACATCTTTCATCTTTGTGTGAGGAAAGGGCAAGATTAAAAGGTATTTTGGGACTTAATGTTCACCCAAGTGCAGCATTTAGACTTCAAGTACTTGGTGCCTAACCCTAAAATCCAAAACTACATGAAGTTCCATTTTTTGGATTTATCTGCACATTCTACAAAGAAAACCCAAACCTGACTTCCTGACATGTTTTCTCTCTTTGACAACAGACCATGAAGACAGTCTGTTGAATATTTTCCTTATACTTTCTCTTACTTTCTTTGAAAAGCAAATTCTCAGCCTGAAAATTCCTAAGCAGTTTGGGCTTGCAGGTGCTCAACGGTCTGTACAATGCAAAAAAAAACTTAACATTTTCAGTCATTTTTATGATCATATGACTCAGACTGGCATTCAAATAGAGTCAGCCTTCCTGTCCTTTACCAAAAACTTGGAAACTGACTTATTCTTCAGTATCTTATACAATGAAGACTATTTATTACGTTTGATTCCCTATATTGATATTTTAAATGTTTTGTTACCATGTCAAGATTATAGAGTTATCAGAGTGATGAGCATAGAGGAACACTAAAACTCTAGCAATGTGAAACATGTTCTTGAGTGGCTTCTATAGGAGGATGCTCTAAATAACTCTATTTGTAGCTAGGATTTACATTTCTATTGTGAAAGCAGGTGGCTTCTTAGTTTCCTCTTTTGAGAACACACTGTGGAACAGTCAAACACTGACTTTTGGCTTTGTACCTTGCAAAGAAAGTCATTGTATGGACTTCATATAAGGTGCCTTTACCTTCCCAAAAATAGAGAAATCTATAACATCAAATTCAGGCATTTAGCTTGTTTTCATGAGACTAACTGTAACTTGCATTCAAAAGAGCGTCGTGAGAAGTCAGGTTAGAAAGAAAAATAGTATATCCTCTTAAATGGAGCATGAAACCTCATCTAAGGTCAAAACTGAGGTCATAAAGAGGATAATATGGGCTTAGCATGCAGTGCAGCTGCTGTTTGCTGTACTTAGCCTGTGAATAAAAAAAGGGACTTTTGTTTCCACTACTGTTACTCCTTGCATCTTTCTAAGTAATTTCTTCAGTCAGCTACCTAAACTTGTATAATATATGAGGCAGTTAAATTTAATATATATGTATCTGGCAGCCACATATTTACTTTAAAGTATCTGATTTCAGAAATAAACAGTGTGATGTGGGTTTAATAGGCTGAATCTCTCTTGAAAAAATATATTTATAAATGCACATCCTCCTATGGTGACAAAAAGATTTTTTGATGTGTCTGAAATCAATGTTTTCCATCATGTGTTGGAGTGGCATTAAATTCTGCTGTAGAGGAGGAATCAACAACAGACCAAGCTCTGACTCCCTTGTATTGGGACAGAGGATCTAAGCAAACAAGCACAGTTTTGTAAGGAGCAAAATTGAGAAGAAATCAGATAAATAACCATTCCTCCATGCAATGTCCCTTTCTGACTCCACAGTGAGTGAAGTGAGTCCACTCTCAACCAGAGAACAAGGCAGTAAAGGCTTTTTTGCGATGAACACCAGAAAGAAAATTGGAAAAGACACACTCCAGAGAAGAATGGTGAGGATTTACCAGATTAAATCCACCAAATAGAACCATGATAAAAATCTAATTTCATTATTCAGAGGCTACGGAGTGTATTTTACCTTAGGGAAATGTACTTTGACTCATTTTCAGTAACTGTGTAGTCCATTTAGTCTCTACGCTTGAAAACTAACAGCAGTTTAACAGGAGTATTGCCTGTACAGGTGGAGCTGTCTGCCTAGGATTAGGCCAATAAATATTCATGGTGATAACTGTTCCTGACTTGAACAGTAGAAGGATAGAACTGAAAGCAGTTTAACTGACATTTGTGCACATGCTTGGTAAACAGAGCTTGGTTTGAAAGTGCTGAACATACAGTATTGCCTTCTGCACTGTTCACATTAAGAAGTACCACTGACCACAAAGTTGACTTCAAAAAATGTTGTAGCAAATATTAAATCAAATAATTTCACCAGAAATATATCACATATACAGTGGCAATACATAATAATATATGTCTAATTGTCCTTTGGCAAGTTTTTTTTTTTGAAAGCTCATCTGTCACAGTTTCTCATTATTCCAGTGTTAAGTGTCACCTTTTGTCTGCACATACTTTCCAAATTGTGCTTGTCTTGAACAGCAAGATTTTGAAAGTCCACGATGCACTGGAGGAGAGTGAGCTTTCATTTCTTATGTGTTTCCCATTAATTTTACTTTTCAACCTTTTTTCATAAATCAGAAAGTTTGTGAATTTCTCTGTGTGATATACATCACCCAGGAGGAAATAGTTTGCTCACACACAGTTTTCTACTTTATTAGGTGTGACAATTTATCACGTAACTTATCCAATGCATCATTTTACTCAGACTAAATAATTTAAACTCGATATGAGCTCTTTGCAAACCTGATTTGACCAAGATGCATCAAGGTGAAAAGTCAGGCAGTTCAGCTCAAGAAGACCTTTTAAGTGAAGTGTACAGCACACCTTGAGGGAATGCAGTCCCCATGGGGTAACATCCAAGGTGCATTAAAGAAATGAAGGGAATGGAGTCTGTTTCTGCAAGCGGCTGTGTACCTGACACGCTCTTGGACTTGTATAGGTTAATGATGCATAAACCCCCCCTTCAATTTAGTAATTTGAATTACCTCTGGCTTAATAAATGACTGCTAAAAATGGTGTTCTTCTCTTTAAAGGAACCACACTTAAACAGAAACAAAGTGTCTGGAAGTTATATCAAATTAAAAAATGTGCTGCTGCTGTTAACTAAAGGTCTCCTCCATTGGCTCTGAATATGATGCCCTTATATTAAAGACCTCTGACATTGCCTGCCACTTGATCTGGATACATGAATATGGGATTCCAGGCAGATAAGAGCTGAAGCTCCAAAACCCTTCCTTGTGCAAGTGATTAGGCACAGCTGTTTTGCTTCGCATTTCGGAGCACTGGAACTCTACAAGCTGCCACACTTTTACAGGACTGCATGTGCAGAGACTAAAAAAAGGTATCATGCCCTGGCTAGACAGCAGATGTGGGCATGAAGAAAAGTCTCCATTAAGAGAAAAAAATAAACGAAAAACGATTGGAAAAAAACACAAATTGAGAGGCAAGAGGAAGAAATTAAAGGGAGGTTATACGAACAAGCAGAGGAAATTAATCTGTTTTTTTAAGATACAAGGGGTTAAATCTGCAGAGATTTTCCTCAAATGTTGCAAGCCCAATGTTTTTACTCTTTAAAAACATTTTTGCACCTCTAAATCTGCCCAAAAGTATAAATTTTTAGGAGTCTAGAAACTCAAATGCCACCTCTACATTTGCACATTTTGTATAATGAAACATCTAATCAACTATATTTCAGGAGGAAGGTTCCTTCAGCTCAAATCAACAATACATAAATACTAGCATGCAAAGGAGAAATTATACGAAAAAGCCACTCCTAACACTTTCACAAACTGTCTTGATTTTCTTAATTTTCCCAGCTCCAGGTCTGTGTTGTAAAAGGAGTTTCTCAGAGAAGCCTCTTCTATAATTGATGAAATATTTTTATTCTACATTTATGGTCAAATAGCTATTTAAAGCCTAATCCTACTTCACAGAACCTTATGGGACACTTTTCCATTGATTCCAATAAGATCAGGATCCAGTGCCAACTTATCAAAGCTACAGAAGAACCCCTGGTGTAGAGTTTTTTTAAAAAATGTATTAAATAGGGAGGCAACTGATATATTTAATGAAGGAGTATAGAAATTCCATGTCATGCCTATCTCATATTGGCCTTTTTAGCCACAACAAACGTGGGTAGAGCCCTTCCCAAATCTTCGTTCGTGAAGCCCAACCATGATGATGATACAAATTCCATGTAAAAAAAGTTTGAAATATGGTTAGGAAAATACATATATTTGCAAACACATTTGTAAGAGGAATTTGTATTAGGCAGTTCAAGAGAAGTTTACTGTCTCTGTTATTAACTGGCAGAGAGCTTTGTTCAACAAGAACTCTTTGGGTTCTTTAGGCTAACTTTTTGTGACTTCAAGATGTTTGAGTAGAGGTGCTTCTCTGATTCACTATGCAGTGCAAAGTAAATTTTATGGGACAATCAGACTGTCCTGGATGTCCTGAGCAAGAAACATTTCACAATGAAGAAGCTCCTGACTGCTCAGATGGCAAACTTCCTGAGAAACAGTCGTTCTTTGAGATAAATTTCCTCCTTCACGAGACTGCCACAAGAGCTGCAGAGTGGCTGGAAATAGAGTTTATTTTAATGAGCTTCCCATTTGCAGAAAAGTTTGAATTAATACCTGAAAGCTTTATCTTCACTGCTGCAAGGGTGTGGGACTTTTTTCACCCTTCAGGATAGCAGATGCTCTCTATACCTGTGAGTAATCACAACTGTCACACTCTTTTTTCACTTGAAGTAGGAATTTTGTGTGGGAGAGGACAGATTTCATCTGCTGTGGTTTAAAAGTTGTGATTACTGAGCGCTCCTTCCACTCCCACATTTTTCTACTTGAAAAGAAAACCCTCAGGGTTTCCTACATCAGAAAGTAAAGCTGACCTCTCTTGTACTTCCAAATAACACAAAGATAAGCGTTTTCTTATGTCCCAATTAAAAAGGTTTCAAAACTGGTTAACACTTACTGCTGGTGATGGGAGAAAAACAAAAAGGGCAAGGGGCAAGTGTGATGTGAGTAAAGTTCTTGTTTTGTGAAGAAAAGGTGAATTTTAACTCTCTTCTCATCATTTTGGAGGCTCATCTGGAAGGAAGACATTCTAAAAAACTTTATCACTGTATGTGATACCTTTCTTGCAACCTTACATGTAAGCATAAAATTATAGCAATACATCCACTGGTGTCATGATCATGATAGACTCAAAACTAATCTGAAATCGTGACGGAAGAGGACAAAAAAGAAAACAGTGGAGATTTTTTGATGCTTTTTTCCCCAAGTAATCCCCCTTGGTTTTAAAAACAATCTTGGCTTGAAGGGATAGGGAGGGGAAAGAAAACAGAGGGAGAAGAAAGGGAAGGGAAGAGGGAAAGGGAAGGGAAGATTTGGGAAGGTTTGGGAAGGGAAGATTTGGGAAGGTTTGGGAAGGGAAGGTTTGGGAAAGTTTGGGAAGTTTTGGGAAGGTTTGGGAAGGTTTGGGAAGGGAAGGTTTGGGAAGGTTTGGGAAGGGAAGGTTTGGGAAGGTTTGGGAAGGGAAGTGAAAAGGGAAGGGAAAGAATTCAGCAAGTAGGACAGAGCAGAATAATATTAATAATAAGAGAATTTGGGTCGTAGGCCGAAAGAGTAGCAGTATAGAAATGAGGTCCTGTAAAACCTGATTCTAGAAAATCAGATCTAGGAATAACTCTATGCTCCATTGAGAAAAAAAGGTTGAGAAAGACAGTATTCAAATTATCCACATTTGGCAAGAAAAATTAAATTCAGCATAAACCTCTTCATTACAGAAAATGATATCCTAAAGCTGGTAAGCCATTTCATTGGTTTCATATTGCATTGAAATTTATCAGACAGTGTAAGGCGAAGAAGTTGTCTTTCTTTGAGATACATGATGGGAGAGGAAAGAGAGGATGTACTGACAGCACCAAGTCAAACACAGTAGTGGAAGGAGGTAAAATTGGTGAAACCCAAACTGCTGATAGAGAGTAAGAAAGAAAAACACAGCAAGGAAGATTTTAATATAAAGACAACAACCAAGAAGCTAGAAATGGAAACTTTGATGGTCACAAAACAAATGCAGAAAACATGTGGGTGGCTACAGAGATCTTTGATCATGTGACTCTGCAGAAGTCTGGCAATTTTCTGAAGATCTTTGAGGAAAGAGAGTTTCTTCACAGCATTGCGCATGGATTTCCTGAAAAAGCAGTGTAGATCTGTGATTCATATCTAAAAAAATGAAATAGGACAGGATCATGGAAGAGGCCTATAGAATATTGGAAGAACAAAAAGACATCTAATCTCTGCTGATGTTATTCTCACACACTTTGTGGAATCAACCATTACCTGAGCTCTGGAAGGGATAATTTCTTGGATAGATATGGAGGATAGTTACATCCAGAAAGAGTGGAAAAAAGAGAGTACTTTAAATAGAGTAACAGAAGACTGTGAAAGTTGCAAAGGAACTCTGCTCATGGATGGAAGCGTGGTGAGAAGGCAGTAAGGAGGGAGATGAATCATGGGTATGAAATGTTCATCATTGTGGTGTAGGATGCTCAAAAATGGTGACTCAGGCCCTGGCAGAGCCCTGAAATGAGGTTGTCAGCTCTGGAGGGCTTGTTTAACTCAGGATTTGTTGTAAAATACCACACTGAAGTTTGCTTTCCTGTGGATGCTCTGCAAATCTCAGTGTTGATTTGGAACAGTCATTTTAACACTTCTAACTCCTATAATTCAACTGAGAATTGGAGATGCATGAAAACAGAGAGAAGAGTGTCTAAGTCAGAAACAAATACTCTACTTTCCTCAAAACCTCTCAGATTTATATTTCTTTTATTGCAAGTTCTCCCTTTCTGATATCTGTTCTTTGCTTCTGCTTTTTGTGTTTTTCTTTTCTTGACTGCTTCTTCCCTCTTTTTGGTGTTTCTTCTTATTTATCTTAACAAAATTGCTTTTTAAAGCCTTTTTCTATAAATTTCCCACTATTTTGTTCTTAACCCTACATTAGCAAATACCTTTGCACTTTGCTCTTCTCTACCTTCCCTACATCTCCTTTGTTGCACTTTTCCCCTTAATTTCTCTTTTATTTTCTTCACTTTCTCGCTACATTCTCCATGCCAGAACTTCAGCAAAAGATCAAAAGGGAAAACCCAGCAACACAAATTAGAGATTTGATGGCAGCCAAGTGTAACTAAATAAAAATGCTTTTGCATTAGCCACAGTTACTAACAGCATTTAATAGTTGGCAATCTGTAGTTTTTACTGGGCGAAAAACATAAGTAGGCACAGCAGACAGCATAGTAAAAATTGTGTTTCCTATACAAGCTTGTCCAAAGTAGCACATCTTTTGTGAGCATTTTTTCTTCATTAGTATGAAAACTTGAAATATGTACATTGTAAACTATGGCTTGAGACACAAGTAACCTAAATTTGTATTATTCCTTCCCAGGCCCTCAATGAATATAATATCATTTCACTTTCTGACATGGAAAGGCACAGGTGAGTACAACATCTACTGATTAGAGAATCAATACTATTTCACACAGCTTATATTAAAGGATGTAATCACCCAGATGTTGCTGCTGTCAGTAGAACTGCGATACTGTGCACGTTCACACTTTGAGATGCATCACATAGATACACTGTATCTGTATGGAAATATGATTCTAACATACTTTAATTGTATTCAATAATCACATTTTATAACCTTTTAATTGACTAGTATTTAGTGTTTGGCAATTAAACGATTGTAACCAACCATCCATTGAAGTTAATTATCTGTATATTATGCTGGTCACTTTAAGTATGTCTTTTACTATGTTTAGGACATGGCATTTTTCCAATTTCTTAATGGGCTACATTTATAAAGGGAACTACAGCAAACCTGTTCTCTGTAGTGTATTACAGAAGAATAATTCTTATGATGGCAATCTTGTTAGAAGCTGTTACGAACAACATTCCCTTCAGGCTATATCTTAAACTGTCAGTGTAGCTACTCTGTTTTACACTAGCTGAGGATTGGGACACGTATGATTGCAAGGAATGGTAACTCCTTTAGATGCATCAAATCTTTTAAGATAAAGAATGTTGGTACTAAGAATAGCTGAGTTAAAAAACATTTCTGAGAATAGCAGAGTAAAATAAGAACAACTACACTGATGATAGGGCTAGTTGCTCTGTACTTATGTCCATATAAAACTTAATTTGCTCCAATACAGAAGGACCAACCATGAGGTCTTTAAGGCGTTCCATTAGTGCAAAATAAAGTTTGGGAATAAAATTAAAATTAATCACTCTTGTCAAGTAGCATTCTCTGTGTTCAAAGAATGTAATAGAAAATCAACATGATGAAATTATCTTCTGAAGGAATGATCTTCCATTTATATTTAACTATTTTTCTCTGTTGGGCCAGCATGGCTTACAAACATTGACCCTTCAGCAACATGTCGTAAGTGCAGAAATACAGGAGGATAATAGAAACTGAATCTACAAATTTTTCAAGGTCAATGGGGAAGAAAGTACTCTAATTTCATATACTAGAGCTGACCATATTTCATGTTTTTATCCATACACTGTTTTGAACCAGAATATGTCAATCCGTGATGCCACTGCACTGCATGTTTGGCAGCAGCCTGATGGTTGCTTGTCTGGTAACAGACAGTGGTCCTTTCCTGTGATGGAGCTGTAATGTCTCTTGGAAGCACTTCCCTGCTGTGAGCACCTGTGCATGCTCCCCTCTGCAGAGGTCATTTGATACAGAAGATTCAGGTTTTATGGCTCTTAACAACTTTTGATATAGGTCCTGCAGGAACAAGTGGTTTTTTTGAATTAATATATACAGTTGAAGTTTGGCTAAAGAAAGTCGTATCTTTCTATGTAATTTTAGGACTTTGTTGTATTATGCAGTTTTTTATGATGACAATGTCAAGATTTCACTCATTAGTTTGATTGAAAATAGCAATGTGTGATTCCATATAGGAATGTATGTTGAAGCAAGGATTTTGAAACACATCCCTCAATAGAACAGTTACAATGGATCAGTGAAAATAATAGCTACAGAACTGGGATTATTTTTTGTGATTTTGAAGAAGTTTGGAGTGAAAGCATTTCTTCACTTTCACATCGACTTTCCTCTCTTGTAGCTGAATCTTGAACTAGATGTAGTGATATGTGATTTCTTGTGGTATGTTATGTACAATCTCTTAAACAAGTCTCTGTAGACTGTCTGCAGGCGCTCACCCAAATGCAAGTTCTGTACTAGCATACCACCAAGCTGTATCAGATGTGATATGGAAACAGTACTTTCACCTACAAGATTCAAAGATCCAGAAACGGACTCAAGGTCATTTATTAGACGGACAGATCATAGAATCATAGAATCGATTGGGTTGGAAAAGACCTCCGAGATCATCGAGTCCAACCCTTGGTCCAAATCCAGTCCATTTACTAGATCATGGCACTCAGTGCCACGTCCAATCTGTGTTTAAAAATCTCCAGGGATGGTGAATCCACCACCTCTCTGGGCAGCCTATTCCAATACCTGATTACTCTCTCTGTAAAGAATTTTCTCCTGATATCCAACTTAAATTTCCCCTGGCGGAGCTTAAGCCCGTGCCCCCTTGTCCTATTGCTGAGTGCCTGAGAGAAGAGACCAACCCCCACCTGGCTAGAACTTCCCTTCAGGTAGTTATAGACGGTGATGAGGTCACCTCTGAGCCTCCTCTTCTCCAGGCTAAACAACCCCAGCTCCCTCAGCCTCTCCCCATAGGACTTATGCTCCAGTCCCTTCACCAGCCTTGTTGCTCTTCTCTGGACCTGCTCCAGCACCTCAATATCCATTCTGAACTGAGGGGCCCAGAACTGAACACAATACTCAAGGTGTGGCCTCACCAACGCAGAGTACAAGGGAAGGATCACTCCCCTGTTCCTGCTGGCCACGCTATTTTTGATACAGGACAAGATCCCATTGGCCTTCTTGGCCACCTGGGCACACTGTTGGCTCATGTTGAGCCTCCTGTCAATTAGTACCCCCAGGTCCCTCTCTGCCTGGATGTACATCAGTGTTTTGTCTTCCGTTTTTATTTGTTTGTATGATAAATTTTGAATCTTAGCCTTAGTAGTTAAAAATAGTTAAAAATACCAATAACAGCAACGCACCATAGAAAACTAGATCTCACCGTGTTTTCTTCTGAACCACAGTCACTGGACTTGTTGGAGTAAGCATGACCAGCAGAAAAATACCTTCTTTGTGTAGGTTCAAAAAATTTATCCTGAAAGAACAAAGAAAGGCAAAGTGTGTAATGTGTCCAGCTTCTCTAGGTTAGAGAATTTTTATACATGATTAAAACAGGAATAGGTCTTTGGTGCCAAGAGCTACTGTAGTTGGTAACTGAGGCATGTGTAGAAACAGGTACTTCTAGTTTTTTGTTGAGCAGTGAAGAGAACTGTGGTGACCACAGGCTGGGTCAACCCTGCTTCAGGAGTATAAGCCTCTTTTCTGTGATTTACTAAAACCCTCAAGCAAAAATAAACTATGACAATAAACTATGGCAATTATATACATAAGGAATTTGCAAAGAAAAAAATTCCTTTTCTAATACTATTTGGTCTGCAAGCCAAGCTGTACCTGTTTTCATGCAGTGTTAAAATATTTTTTAGTAATTGCTAATGGATAGCGATGACTTGTCTTGAATGGTTTTATACAAATAACATTGGCTTATGGTTTCAAGTTATTGTTGTCTTGCATGGAGTGACTATATTAGTGGACAGGGGAAGAGTTACAGATGTCATTTATCTGGATTCCTGTGAAGTCTTTGACATGGTCTCCCACAACATCCTTCTCTCTAAACAGGAGAGAGATGGATTTGATGGGTGTACTATCAGATAGATGGATATATAAGAAATTGGTTGGATGGTCACATCCAGGAGGTAGTGACCAACAACTCAGAGTCCCAATGGACATCAGTGACAAGTGACAGAGTCCCAATGGACATTGTGTCACTCAATACTGACCCATACTGGGACCAGTGCTATTTAATATCTTCGTTAATGACATAGATGAAGGGATTGAGTGCACCCTCATCAAATTTGCAGACAACACAAAGCTGAGTGGTGCTGTTGACATTCCTCAAGGATGGGATGCCATCCAGAGGGACCTGGACAAGCTTGAGAAGTGGGTCAGTGGGAATCTCATGAGGTTTAACAAGACCAAGTGCAAGGTGCTGCACCTGGGTGGGGGTCACCCCCAGTATTAATACATGTTGGGTGATGAAGAGATTAAGAGCAATCCTGCTGAGAACTTGGATGTGCTGGTGGATGAGAGACTGGACATGAGCCATCACAGTGCACTTGCAGCCCAGAGAGCCAAACATGTCCTGGGCTGCATCAAAAGCAGTATGGACAGCAAGTCAAGGGAAGAGATTTCTGCCTCTCTACTCCGCTCTCATGAGGTCCCACCTGGAGTAGTGCATCCAGATCTGGCAATCCCAGCACAGGAAGGACATCAACACTGCTCCAACAGGGAGTGAGTCCAGAGGAGGGCCACCAAGATGATTAGCAGGATGGAGGACCTCTTCTAAGAGGAAAGGTGAAGAGAATTAGGCTTGTTTAGCCTGGAAAAGAGGCTTCGAAGTGACCTAGCTGGGGCCTTCCGATACGTGAAGGGAGCCTACAGATGGGGAGAGACTCTTTACAAGGGGTACAGGACAGGACATGGGGGAATGGCTTCAAATTTAGATATTAGGATGATTTTTTTATAATGAATGTGGTGAGACAGTGGACCAGGTTGCCCCGAGAAGTTGTGGTTGCCCCAGCCCTGAAAGTGTCCAAGGCCAGGCTGAATGGGACTCTGAGCAACCTGATCAAGTGGAATGTGTCCCCACCCATGGCAGGGGTGGTGGAACTAGATTGCCTTTAAAGTCCCTTGTCAAAAGTCTCTCTCCAGCTCTCTTCTGCTAGGAAGGTGTCAGTTTGCGTCTGACTGAGCTCAGTAGGTGAAGGCAGGTCAAGATTCTAATGACAGTGTGGCACTTTGCCTGAGAAAGGAGTGTGCATGTGGCTGTGCTGCTTTTCAGCATCATTAGATTTGCAATGGTTGGTTTAGCCCAGTTAACAGTTTGAATAATGCTATACTAGTTAAATGTTTTCCAGCCAGGTTTCCATGGTTTCCCACCCCATCCCACCCCAATACTGAATGCGTTCACATGTATTGGGAAGGAAGTGTGATCTGGAATGTGTGCTGCTACTAGGCCTGAGGCTGTGTTATTTCATGTATATAAGTCTATCCAGTCCAACATGTTAACATGGGAAACTTAAGAAGTCTTTCCTTTTTCAGAGACAAAACCACAAGCCAAATCCATGGAATTTTTTTACTTAATAGTAGGATTGCTTCCAAAATAATTACACTATGGATTTGTTTACATGATGCACACAACTAGCCTACCCTGTTATTAGTGTTAAAAATGCGTTAGGACAGTGCTTTCAGATGCATGGTATTATTCTTAGAGTGTCCTGTGCAGGACCAGGAGTTGGACTCAATGATCCTGATGGATCCCTTCCAACTCAACATATTCTATAATTCTATGTATATAAGTATACATATATGAGTGTATAAGTGCATTATAGGTAATCCACTCCAGCTCCCTTGTTTCTTGGGGAACAAGTAGTGTCATGTGATGGCAGTATTACAGAGAAAAGCCTGTTAATCCTGTGCTACACAAAATTAAGTATTCAGAAGATTCTGGTGTTTGTCCTGCTCTTAATTACAAGCCTTGGAGAAAAGGGTCATATATCATCCACAGAACTCCAAGAGTAGCTTTGTTGGTTTATTAATTCCATTGTATCAGATCATAAAAATAATGTCAGTGATTTGGTAATGTGATTTGGTAATGTTCTGATTAATTCATTACCATGAACAGAAGAGACAGATTAACCATACCATGAATTGTAATACAATAATTCTTCACTGGAGCTCTAACAACTGAGTCACATGCAGTTCCAATTATTTTACATGTTTGGCAGACATTCTTCCCAATGGAACAATAAGCATTAACACAATAATCTGAAAGAAGCTTATAAAAACATGGTTGACAGAAGTTCTCTCTATTAAGAAATATTTGACATTACAATGGCATTTTTGTTTTAACCATACTAATTTCTGTGATTAAAAGATGTTTATCTGAATGCCTTGAAGATACTTCCAAAGTCTTCATGCTCCACTAATATGTCAAATCATTGGTAGTCCAATAAATTAGTGTTATTTCAAGAGAAATACATGAAAAATAATGGGCAGAAGGGATTAATGTTCTCTGATGAGAATGAGCTCTTTCTGAATTAAGCAGTGCTTAAAATTGGAGACACCTAGTAGAACAATGATGCTACAACTGCTGCTGCTTTTAATAGTGTCTTGTGCTTCATACAGAGCTCTTCACTTGGAGATTCCCCTACACTTTAAAGTGTCTCTAAACATCACACTTTATATTTTTCATGTCATGTATGGGGAGACTAAATCCAAGAAGAAAATTGATCAAATTGAAAAAAGAATCTGTGTCAGAGTTGGGATAAAAAGTTTCTATTTTTTCTGTCTATCTTAGAAAATCCAAAGTCCTTAAATAAATGGAAATTATATGCCTTTTTTTTTTAATATTTCTACCATGTATATTTTAGTCCAACTTGGTCTGCTACTCTGTCCATTATGCTAAACATGCTAAATGTCCTACATTATCCTGCGCGCCAACTTATGAACAGAGGATATGGACAACTTGCTCAATTCCTTGACATTGGCTGGAAGAAGGGTTATACAAGATCAATAGATGCACTGTGCAGGTTTTACAGTGGAAGATGTGTGTCTCACTCACCCTTTTGCCCCACAAGGCAGAAGGTGGGTAGTTGCCCTTGCTCAGCTTCCGTGTGATGAAACTTTCTCCTGCAGTGGGATCGTGGCTTGTTGGAAAGGGTAGCCATTTATCACAGCCCTAAATGAAAGCATTCCTTGGACACAAATGTCTTTTTCTTCTTTTGTCTAATTACTGAGGGGAAAAGTGAGAAGGAAATGTCAAAACAGTGAAACAGTGGTGTGTAGAGAGCAGTCACTTTGGAGCTCAACCAGCTTTTGTGAAGGCCTGGACGATTTGTGAAATGGTTGTGGCATAAGTCAAGCCCTGAGGTTGAAAGGTCTTGACCTAAGGAGTGCTGAAATCAGGCAGCATAAGCAAGAGGGCTGCTAGAAGTTTCAGCTGTAGTGGAGATGAACAATGATGGGTGCTGGACACAACAAAATCTAATCTGCATAATTCAGGTAAGGAATTTTATTGAATCTGACAAGTATGTGACAGGCTGAGAAAGAGAAAAGAACATGGTCTTGCTGGGAACCTTTAAAGCTCCTGTTAAGGTATGTGGAAATAAATGACAGCTAATCTCTTCACTAAAAAAACTGTAAACAATGCCATTTTACACAGGGCTCACCCGTGACCTTTTCATAGATCAGGCTATCAACTTTCAGGCCAGGCCACAGAACTTATCACAAACAATGCAGTGAATTCATATTGTGTAAGAGCTTTACTTCTCCCAGCTGCTTCACATAGAGTTGCTACTTGTTTTGACAGGTATGCTTGAGCAGAAAGACTATCACTTAAATCTGGTGCATAATCCTCCTGGCAAATGGAAAAACCACATGGAGAATTTTCAGTGGAGGGTGTTTGGTTTGTTGTGGTGGGGTTTTTTTTTTGTTTGTTTCGTTTGGTTTTTTGTTTGTTGGTTGGTTTTTGTTTGTTTGTTTTGTTTTATTTTGGTTTTTTTTGTTGGTTTTGCTTTTTGACAGTTTTGGCTTGCATAGGTTATACTGCAACTACACGTCTCAACTTGAAAGGTGATAAGGTGACAAGATGTTTCTGCACTGAGACCAGTTGATGCCATTAAGGTGACCAAGACTTCAAAAATCCTTCATTGATCTTGACACATCAAGTTTCCCAGATTTTTTAAAATTTATTTTAACCACTTGCCTCCATTTTAAGTCTTCCTTAGGTAAACAATAATGTCTAAGAAGAATATGTCATTGGTGCTTTTCAAAATACAAATAAGATCCTGATCACCAGCTTTAGAGTATAAAATCTTTGTATGCGACATTATTTCATAAGCACTAAGACAAATATAACCTTAATACACATACAAAACCCAGGAACAACAGTTGAAAATAAAATCTAACCTCTATGTGATGTTTAGCCTGATCCAGTAAAGTGATGAATAAAAAGTGACCTTGCGTGCAAGCAAGAGCTTTGATTTTGTGTAAATCTGTATTCTTATTTTCTTAATACTGAATTCCCCACAAAAAGTAGCAGCTGATATCTATATAAAGAGATTTCTTGCCAGATGCAGACCTCTAAGGCTGACAAGAAAACAATTTGTTGTACAGGCTGCTGAATGATTGGAAGGGAAGCTCTAAATCTAGAGGAACACAGTGAAAATGTGACTGCAAGTGCAGAAATTCAAAATTTAAACTCTGAAACTCTTCAAATAAATATGAAAACAAAGATTAACTGACTTTGCTGAGCATGAGACACAAAATCCCCAAGCACTTCCCTGGATTACTGGCACAGTGCTTTCTGCAATGTACAGCACACATGTATGTTTTTTACCAATTTGTGGATCATTCAATCTAATGGGAAGCAGTTAAAAGTCCTGGCTGGATCAACTGTGGATCTTGGTTTTATAAGCAGTCCAATGCATAATTCAAAAGGCTTAATGAATATTCCAATTCATGACAGCCAACTGGCTCCATAGGTCACACCTCCCAGTCTCATATAAATAAAGAATGAGATACTGGAAAGCATACCAGCTGAACCCTAGTGAGTGCCAAACCATGAATATTAATGAGGCACAATAAAAAATATACTTGACTCTCAGGAAGTGCTTCTATTGTTTTTCCAGCTTTAGAGAGGGAGAGGAAAAGTTTTGTGGTGCACCTTTCAATACACCACACTGAGCACAATGGGACATTTCCCCTCAAGGCAAAGAGGCAATCAGATTGTGGCAATCGCATTTCATATCCAGCCTCGTCAGGTCTATGACATCCTCTGTCATTCCCAGCACAGTAGTGAAATCCATGCTGGAAATATCCCCACCCTCCAATCACATGTTCCTCTGCAAGTCCCCATTTGGTAACTAGGGAGAGGAAGTGCTTCAGCAGTGCTGTTCTTTTATGTGTTCTGTTTAGTCCTTGGAACAGGATGAATGGTAGCTTAGATGAATGCATTTGTGCCATTTTTCTTGGCCCCAGACGATGTTTCCTCACTACCATGACATCTGAACAGAAGGAGAAAACATCTCCCTTTTGTGGCAAGCTAATTTAATTTGTACCTTCCACCTAGGGGTAAATATGTTTGTCTGTCTTTTAAAGCTCTCTTTGCCCACTTTCTTTTCTCACGGGAAACCCTGCTGAGTCAAAAGCAGAATATTGCTTAGTGCTCTAACTTTATTTTAAAGTAATTTAATTTTAAGTGTGCTCACACCCACCCTAAAGTGCAGCAACTGTAGGAGTTCCGCTGGGACAGCCTTAATGACTTTTGCATGTCTTGTGTCAGAGACATCAAGGGCTTGTTGTTATGGAGGTATTTGTCTTTTAAAATAAATGATTTAAAATAAGACCTCTCTTTTGCAGTATTCTCAAAGATGTGTTTCTTTATTTTCAAAAATCCTACAGCTTTGCACATTGACCTCTCACCTTTAAAAACCAGCATTATGAACCATTGACCTTTGCTTTTTGTTGATCTGGTGTTATATGTGATTTGACCTCTTTTTGTCTGAAAACTTTGTAAAAAGGATTTAAAATAAACAATGAATGCATTTCTTTATAAAAAATGGCAGTGAAATATGACTCAGATGACTCAGAATTTACATCCTCACCATTTGATTTATGCGTGACTTCTTTAAATTGGCAAACATATTAAGTTAAGAACATTATTTAATCCAGTACTGAAAAGTTTTTATAATTAAAAAAGCAATATAAAATAAAGAGTGAGAAAAGAAAACTGAATTCCAAATTGAAGCATCATTTATAGTAACATCACAACGTCTTTTATTTAAACCTTATTATCTATTATTAAATTGGTAATGGCACATGGAAGAACTTATGTATTAAACAAAATCTTGTAATTTCTTCCCTCAAAAAAAGTTCAATTTCAGGAAATATTTGTCCAGGTAAATATTCTGTCATCCTATCAGATAAGAAAATGTAAAACACTTAAAATGATAAAGCATATTTCTAATATATGCAGTAATAAATATTGCAGGAATTTTACGTCTATTTCTTACCAGTTATCTGCTATTTGCATACTATTGTATCAATGTTTTTTCACAATAATTTGGAACTCTATGTTCTGATCAGAAATGTGCACTTCTGTCGTGTTCAAAAAACAAAGCATTCAACACTTAAATCAATAAAGTATATTTCTAATATCTGCAATAATAAATATCACAGAAAGTGTGATTTTGCCTGCAGTTACCAGTTACTTGTTATTTGCATAATATTTTATCAGTGTTTTTCTCTAGTGATTTGCACTCTGTATTCTGGTCAGAACTACGCATTTATCATCAGCAAATCACACAGACTTACAGGGAAAAAAGTCTTGGAATCAGTCACAAAATTCAGAAAAATTAATCATGACGATATTGCTCTTTTACTATGAAAACTTTCCTCCATTCTGTTTCTATTGCCTTGATGGTTTGTTTTTGTAAACACGCTGCATTTTTTAGGAAAAGGAAGTAGCTCTCTTATTCAAACTTACAGTTTGGAGTCTAAATATGCAATGCCATGACAAACAAATAACAGCCAATGTGTCGTCCAAAGAAAAAAGAAAAAGTGCATCTACCTTCTCTACCCTGGTCTGCTCAGTGTATAAAATACAGAAGGTATAAAATGGACAATGCCTTGCTTTGCCTGTGTAGGGGGTTGTTCAACCAGAACCGAGCACTTACATTCACAATGTAAGATTTCACAACAGCTTTGAGGATAATGAATGTAATTACTGGTGTGGGATCATAGAATGATAGAATAGGTTGGTTTGGTATGGACCTCAAAGATGGTCTACTTCCAATCCCTCCGCCACAGGCGAAGGTATGGATCAGAGGAGGTATGGATCAGAAAGCAAAGATGAAGGGAGGTTGGTGAACAGGTACCCTTGACGGATGGCCAGAGGACAACTCCTACTCTCATGCCTTGCTTCGCTTCGCCTCTCATACAGAATTTGGACCTCAGAAGGTATACCTAGACAAGCATGTACCTCAGACATATGTTAACAAATACATGGAAGCTGTGGTAGCCCATGGTGGAGTGTTCTGGTTGGGTACTGTGCCAGAAAAACCAGAACCAAGGTGCAAAGGGAGGAAAAATAGCAAAAAAAAAAAAAAAGAGATTCTATAGTACTTAGAATTTCACCTACTGGCCTCTGAGGTTCACAGTGCTTCAAACAAGTTGCTTTGAGGTCTGAAGCTTTTACTTAAAACTCTAAAGTTGACTCTCAAGACCTTACCTCTGGTAAGGGTGGAAAACCTTTTTAGAAAAATCCCTTAAACATTTGCTTTGTTTTCTTTGTTGTGCAGTGAATTTGCCTCTTTAAGGATTATAAAGTGTTCCAAAATACCTAGTGTTAAGAAGATAGTTGTCTTTAGGGCTGTAAAAAAGTATTTCTAGCCTTATTGCTGAACTATGTAAATCAAGGCCATCCACCCTTCCATTAGATGCTAACCTGTTAAGGCCTGTATGGACAAAGGACTTGGTTGTTAATGCAGCATCAACATCTGCTTACACTCAACCTCATTGTCAGGGACTTGTTGGTTGAAAGCACAAGATCTTCTTTCTCTCTATTTCATGCTGTATTATGTTTCATGTGGGAATATCTAGTCTGTGAGGCTTGACCACTGCTTTTATCTGCTGGACTTTAAAAGTCTTAGCTGCTTGTAGTAAGAATCTGACCATCAACTCCCTAGCAGTCTGGAGGGTGCGTTTCACCAGACACTTGAAAAATTTCTTTTGTTCTCCAGACACCTTTCTGCAAAGTATTAGCTTTCCTGTGCTGCTCTGAAGCTAAAACTCTTGTGTAAACAGCTCTCTGGTCCAGTTTAAGATAAAATATTGGCTCTGAATTTCTCACATACTACATGTGTACATGTACAAGAAAGATTATTAATTACACTTAAGCCACAAAATACCAGTGCATTCTCCAGACTGTATAATTAGTATTGCTATCTAATAAAATGTTTCTGAACTTTGCTTGTTGACACAACATGGTTTTTCTTAGACCTGCTTCACTAATGCAGTCAGAGAACATGTAGTTAATCAGTTTTTGTGAAAACACCTGAAGAAAAGAAGTTGCCCTGCAAATAAGTAAGATTTCATTTTGCTACTCCCTATCTGTCCATCAACAGGCACACATAGATAGAACATGCTTAAGGTATAAATTTGAATAATCAACACTGGTAAATGTCTCTGAACATTGGTAAATGTTTCTGCCCCTAATCTGCAGGATATTGTGGATTCAGACATCGTCCTGTAGAGGCAGAAGATGCATGTCCAGAATAAACCCAAGATATTTTTACGAATTACATAAGAAAGCCATGATGCAGTTTACAGAAATTACTGGTTTTTCTTGAGATGGTATTTTCACAGTATTATACCAAAAAATTTTACTGCAGTACAATGCAAACTTTAATGACACTGTTGTTGAAACCAGTGTAATGCATGAAAATATATCAGATTTTGCATAGGAAAATGATGCAAAATATGGCATCTGATTTATTTAGATACACTGACAGGAATGCACTCCTATGATCTAAAACTTCAAGGAAAAAAGAGAATACAGGTGCAAAGGAGACTCATGGCAGGGAGTTGGAGGCAAACTTCAGGCACAATGAAATGGCAGATGAGTGGGCCAGGAGGAACCAGGAGAGCATCCTGGGGAAAAAATATCCTGAATCAACAACCTTCTAAATGGGAGCAGTGAGTGACACAATGATTTTACTCAATGGGTGGTGAGTCCAGCCTCCAGATATTGCAACCACTTGCATCATGCAATGCTGTATTAAAAGTAAAAAAGTCATACCTGATGTAGTTTTACTATTTCAAGTCATTTCCTCTGACTTAAATACTTGTTGCTTTGATAGGTAAAAACTTCCCTTCCCTTCCCTTCCCTTCCCTTCCCTTCCCTTCCCTTCCCTTCCCTTCCCTTCCCTTCCCTTCCCTTCCCTTCCCTTCCCTTCCCTTCCCTTCCCTTCCCTTCCCTTCCCTTCCCTTCCCTTCCCTTCCCTTCCCTTCCCTTCCCTTCCCTTCCCTTCCCTTCCCTTCCCTTCCCTTCCCTTCCCTTCCCTTCCCTTCCCTTCCCTTCCCTTCCCTTCCCTTCCCTTCCCTTCCCTTCCCTTCCCTTCCCTTCCCTTCCCTTCCCTTCCCAAACCTTCCCTTCCCTTCCCTTCCCTTCCCAAACCTTCCCTTCCCTTCCCTTCCCTTCCCAAACCTTCCCTTCCCAAACCTTCCCTTCCCTTCCCTTCCCTTCCCTTCCCTTCCCTTCCCTTCCCTTCCCTTCCCTTCCCTTCCCTTCCCTTCCCTTCCCTTCCCTTCCCTTCCCTTCCCTTCCCTTCCCTTCCCTTCCCTTCCCTTCCCTTCCCTTCCCTTCCCTTCCCTTCCCTTCCCTTCCCTTCCCTTCCCTTCCCTTCCCTTCCCTTCCCAAACCTTCCCTTCCCAAACCTTCCCTTCCCTTCCCTTCCCAAACCTTCCCTTCCCTTCCCTTCCCTTCCCTTCCCTTCCCAAACCTTCCCTAACCTTCCCTTCCCTTCCCAAACCTTCCCTTCCCAAACCTTCCCTTCCCTTCCCTTCCCAAACCTTCCCTAACCTTCCCTTCCCTTCCCTTCCCTTCCCTTCCCTTCCCTTCCCTTCCCTTCCCTTCCCTTCCCTTCCCTTCCCTTCCCTTCCCTTCCCTTCCCTTCCCTTCCCTTCCCTTCCCTTCCCTTCCCTTCCCTTCCCTTCCCTTCCCTTCCCTTCCCTTCCCTTCCCTTCCCAAACCTTCCCTTCCCAAACCTTCCCTTCCCAAACCTTCCCTTCCCTTCCCTTCCCTTCCCTTCCCTTCCCTTCCCTTCCCTTCCCTTCCCTTCCCTTCCCTTCCCTTCCCTTCCCTTCCCTTCCCTTCCCTTCCCTTCCCTTCCCTTCCCTTCCCTTCCCTTCCCTTCCCTTCCCTTCCCAAACCTTCCCTTCCCTTCCCTTCCCAAACCTTCCCTTCCCTTCCCAAACCTTCCCTTCCCAAACCTTCCCTTCCCAAACCTTCCCTTCCCAAACCTTCCCTAACCTTCCCAAACCTTCCCTTCCCTTCCCAAACCTTCCCTTCCCAAACCTTCCCTTCCCAAACCTTCCCTTCCCTTCCCTTCCCTTCCCAAACCTTCCCAAACCTTCCCAAACCTTCCCAAACCTTCCCAAACCTTCCCAAACCTTCCCTTCCCAAACCTTCCCAAACCTTCCCAAACCTTCCCAAACCTTCCCTTCCCTTCCCAAACCTTCCCTTCCCAAACCTTCCCTTCCCAAACCTTCCCTTCCCAAACCTTCCCTTCCCAAACCTTCCCTTCTCTCTTCCCTTACCTTTTCCCTTCCCAAACCTTCCCTTCCCAAACCTTCCCTTCTCTCTTCCCTTCCCTTTTCCCTTCCCTTCCCTTTTCCCTTCCCAAACCTTCCCTTCCCAAACCTTCCCTTCCCTTCCCAAACCTTCCCTTCTCTTCCCTTCCCTTCCCTTCCCAAACCTTCCCTTCCCTTCCCAAACCTTCCCTTCCCAAACCTTCCCAAACCTTCCCTTCCCTTCCCAAACCTTCCCTTCCCTTCCCAAACCTTCCCTTCTCTTCCCTTCCCTTCCCAAACCTTCCCTTCCCTTCCCTTCCCAAACCTTCCCAAACCTTCCCAAACCTTCCCAAACCTTCCCAAACTTTCCCTTCCCTTCCCAAACTTTCCCTTCCCAAACCTTCCCAAACCTTCCCTTCCCAAACCTTCCCAAGCCTTCTCTTCCCAAACCTTCCCAAACTTTCCCTTCCCAAACTTTCCCTTCCCAAACCTTCCCAAACCTTCCCTTCCCAAACCTTCCCTTCCCAAACCTTCCCTTCCCAAACCTTCCCAAACCTTCACTTTCCATACCTTCTCTTTTTGACTCTTTTTTATGTCCCTCTCTCATTTTAAAAGCTTTCAGCCCCAGATTATAAGCAATTAATTGGATGCCAAGGCCTTGTTAAGGTCAGCACAGTACACACCCTATCTTCTCCTTCGTGCCATTTAGAGTGTGTCAGCTGAAGTTTTGTTGTTTGATTGGACTGTGATTGCAAAGATTAGACAGAGTTTATGTATGTAGACATAGTTTAGTCCAGGTGGTTTGGTCTGTTTAGATATGCATTACTCTTTCCTCTGGTTAGTTGTAGTGTGTATGTTCCTTAAGTTAACCTTGCTTGCTCAGTCCTTCTTTGTCTCAGTTTTCAGCAGTAAGACAGGTTGTCCTGAGGACAGCTGGCTTCTGGAGCTTGTAGAAAGAGATAAGAATCTGAACAGCCCCCCTGTAATCCAGAAGGAAACAGTTAGTGACCTTCTGAGCTGCTTGGATCCCCACAAGTCTATGGAACCAGATGGGATCCACCCAAGGGTGATGAGGGAGCTGGCAGAAGAGCTCGTCAAGCCTCTCTCCATCCTCTATTAACAGTCCTGGCTCACTGGGGAGGTCCCAGATGATTGGAAGTTGGCGAATGTCACACCAATCCACAAAAAGGGCCGGAAGGAGCACCCAGGAAACTACAGGCCTGTCAACCTGACCTCAGTGCCTGGCAAGGTTATGGAGCAGATCATCCTAAGTGCAATCACACAGCACCTACAGGATGGACAAGGGATCAGACCCAGCCAGCACAGGTTTAGGAAGGGCAGGTCCAGTCTGACCAACCTGATCTCCTTTTATGATCAAGTGACCCACCTGGTGGATGAGGGGAAGGCTGTGGATGTGTCTATCTGGACTTCAGCAAAGCCTTTGACACCATCTCCCACAGCATTCTCCTGGAAAAGCTGGCAGCCCACAGCTTGGACAGGGGCACCCTGTGCTGGGTTAGGAACTGGCTGGAGGGCCAGGCCCAGAGAGTGGTGGTGAACGGGGCTGTGTCCAGTTGGTGGCCAGTCACTAGTGGTGTCCCCCAGGGGTCAATGTTGGGCCCAGTCCTTTTAATATCTTTATTGATGATCTGGATGAGGGGATTGAGTCCATCATCAGCAAATTTGCAGATGACACTAAGCTGGGGGGGAGTGTCAATCAGCTGGAAGGCAGGAGGGCTCTGCAGAGGGACCTGGATAGGTTGGAGAGTTGGGCTGATTCCAACGGGATGAGGTTCAACAAGGCCAAGTGCCGGGTCCTGCACTTTGGCCACAACAACCCCCTGCAGCGCTACAGGCTGGGCACAGAGTGGCTGGAGAGCAGCCAGGCAGAGAGGGACCTGGGAGTTTGGATTGATAAGAAGCTGAACATGAGCCAGCAGTGTGCCCAGGTGGCCAAGAAGGCCAAGGGCCTCCTGGCCTGGATCAGGAACAGTGTGGCCAGCAGGTCCAAGGAAGTGATTCTTCCCCTGTACTCAGTGCTGGGGAGGCCACACCTGTAGTACTGTGTCCAGTTCTGGGCCCCTCAGTTCAGGAAGGATATTGAGGTGCTGGAGCAGGTCCAGAGAAGAGCAACAAGGCTGGTGAAAGGACTCAAGCACAAGTCCTATGAGGAGAGGCTGAGGGAGCTGGGACAGTTCAGCCTGGAGAAGAGGAGGTTCAGGGGAGACCTCATCACTCTCTACAACTCCCTGAAAGGAGGTTGTAGCCAGGTGGGGGTTGGTCTCTTCTCCCAGGCAACCATCAGCAAGACAAGAGGGCATGGTCTCAAGTTGTGCCAGGGGAGGTTTAGGTTAGATATTAGAAAGAATTTCTTTACAGAGAGGGTGATCAGACATTGGAATGGGTTGCCCAGGGAAGTAGTGGATTTTCCATCCCTGGAGATTTTTAAAACGGGACTGGATGTGGCACTTAGTGCCATGGTCTATAACCACAGTGGTAGTGGTCAAGGGCTGGACTTGATGATCTCGGAGGTCCCTTCCAACCCAGCTGATTCTATGATTCTATGATTCTATGATTCTAAGGGTTATTGTTTGGTCACGGATTCAGGCCTGGGAGCCCCATGAGAGATCTCAATGGAAAGCTGAGGTTACTGGGAGGTTTTCAGTGTGTATTACTACAGGGGAGCTTCCACTGACAGAATTAGTGAGGTTTATCAATTTCATCACCCCATGGAGGAAAAGTTAGATGTTTGGCACTTGAGGGAATGAAGTGTGAAGATAACACAGAGTTAGGATTAAGACATTTAGGAAGATAGCAATGCCTCTTTGAAATAGCCTTACATTTCTGTGGTGGGTTGACCTTGGCTGGATGCCAGGTGCCCACCCAGCTGCTCTATCACTCCCCTTCCCAGTCAGATAGTGGAGAGAGTAAGGTGGAAAAACAACTTGTGGGTTGGGATAAG
This sequence comes from Manacus candei, assembly GCF_025592945.1. Classification (NCBI taxonomy): domain Eukaryota; kingdom Metazoa; phylum Chordata; class Aves; order Passeriformes; family Pipridae; genus Manacus; species Manacus candei. The sequence goes on from NW_026138064.1 coordinate 297,949, forward strand.
GCAGTTTATTTAAAGCAAAATTTATTTAAAGTGGAAGCTTGTGCGTGCAAAAGCGAAGCGAAAGATAGCAGGGTTTATTCTCTGCATCCCATGAGCAGCAATGTCTGGCCACTTCCAAGAAGCAGGGCTTCAGTAAACGTGACAGTTCCTCAGCAGGCAGCCATTGGAGACAATGAGTGCGTGCCTTCCTCCTCTTTGCCTCAGCTTTTGTATCTGAGCTGATGTCATATGGTACAGAATATCCCTTTGGTCAGTTTGGGTCAGCTGGCCTACTTGGGTCCCCTCCCAGGACCTTGCCTCAGCTGAGGAAGGAATGTTACAGTGCTGATGCTGTGCTCAGCAGTAGTCAAAACACCTGTATGTTATCAACACCCTTCTAGCTACCGATGCAAAGCACAGCACTGTGAGGGCTACTGTGGGGAAATGAACTCCAGCTCAGCCAGACCCAACATAATTTCATTGCTAGTAGTTTACATTTTTATGGAAGAAAATGCAATCCATTAATTTTTTCTTCTGATAGAAAAAAAGTTTGATAACTCTCACTAGTGATGTCACTGACCGTACTCAAGTCCACTGGTCCATAGGGGGAGGAATGTATCTCCAATGCATTAGGATTTGTTACACTGGAATTTACTTAACTCACAAAACCCCCTCTAAACTACCTACCTATGGTTTTATTCCCAAAACAACAACTAAAGTTTATTTTTTTAAGAAGGATTTTTATTCACATATTCTGTATATAAAGGATTATGTGAAATATATTGAAGAATGTAACATAAAAATGAAAAAAACCCACCACTAGTGTAAAAAAAGGATCAGCTAAATAACAGATGGTGACCTTTGTCCCTGCATGGAATGAAAAAAATAGATGCTACGTACACTGCCTTCATTTAGAAAAGGTAACTAATCAATCAAAGATCAATGAAATATTAATTTGATGCTTGTCTCACAGCAAAGTATGTTTTCTTTCCCATCTTCCAATACTCCTGGGTTTTTTGTTCATTGTTTTTTCACCTTCTTTGCTTCATAATTTCTTCTTTCAGAGGTGGGTTATAAAGAAGAAGTAGTCAGTGTACTTCTTTAGACTTTCACTTGATAATATGCTTTAATATGAGTGTAAAAAACCCCCAGCAAGAACTACTGCCACACACCAAAATAGGCACCCACTCTCCAACTATGAATTTGTAATAGGGTGCCCCAATCTGGTCTGCAAAAGATGAAATTCAGTCATGCCTCACCTAAGCTCTCGTCTTTCAGATGGTTAGATATTTTAATATGACTGTCTGACTTTCTACAGTGTATGGCACTGAACTTCCAAGATTTGCTTTCAAATATTCATGTACTTTGTGGCTCCAAACGAGCTCACAGCGTGGAGTTTGCAACCATGAAAGCTAAAACACAAGGTGGCCCATGTACTCCACCCCATGTACAGATCAGGTTTGTGAAGAACCTTCTCCAGGGCGAGGGTTCTGAATTTAGGGCACAGACATGCATCATTATGCTTCATGTCTTTAACATTTTCAAGTCTTAAATATGACATAATTCAATCTCTGCCCACAAAAGTGCTTATGTATATTCGGATATATGATTTCATTAAAAAAAGACATGCCTCTTAACCTTCACGTTTACAGAAAATATGCACAGAAGCAGTCACCATTTTGGGAGCAAGCCATCATAAAAATCTAGCATAACTTTTAGTATCGATATGCAAATATTCACATCCATTCTGAATTGTATGACAGCATTGTTTGTTTGCACAAGGCAAATATCTTATGTAGCACAAATCACCATGAAATTACTGAGTAGTTACTTGATCATTTAATTAACATGCAGTTACATAATAACTCCATGACTATTGAAGCCCTTCAGATTGCGTTAATTATACTCAGAGTAATTATTCCCATCTGCTGTCATGGATCTACGTCATATAGTTTGCTAGACAAGATAAATTTTTCAGAAGCTCAAGACTGAAGAGAATATTTTAAAAACAAACTGGTCAGCACAGTCTTAATTATAGTACTTGACAGTGTGAATTTATTTCATCTAACATTGCATAATGTAATTATGATATCCCAGCAGAAAAGGGTATGAATTGGACTTTGTAATTGATATATCTCTAAGGACAAGATGCAAATATATAAATAACTATTAAACTAAAACTCATGTTCCAAAATAAGTTGGTCCTCTGGACTACAGTGACACAGTCCTGAAGGTCTGGCTTTAGAGAGCAGTTTTGGACATTTGTGGTCTCTGCAGAGGTTCCTATAGCTGAACTGAGAATGTCTGCTTCCTCTGAAGCCTCTGGCTACCTATCACTTGCACCCGCCCCTAACAAAATTACTGTTTTCTTGAATTGGAAACCATAAATAAGCATACTGCAAAAATGTAACCAGTAACTTTATGGGCATTTTGTAGCAGCGTTAACATTGCTAACAACATTGAATAAAACGGTTTACCTTAATTATACAACAAGAGCCACAACTACAAAGGGGCAAACTGAGACTTGTGAAAAATAGGAAATCCTGTGCAAAAAGTAAAATCTGCAAGACAGTAACGAGCAGGCAGCTAAAATGATTGGAAAAGCCAAAATAATCCATCAAAATAGGCATGAAAGGTAATTCTGCATAATAGTCTGGCAGAATAAGTGAAGCTAGAAGAAATCCTCATCCTGAAAAGAAGATGTCAAGGGCAAATAAGATGAACCCTCAGTTTTTTTCTCAGGAGTAGATGGAAGACAATCCCAAAACCCCTTGTCATCAATGAAGGAGGAAGTATGGAGAAGAAAGCAAGCATCCTGCTTTACTTCTGACTTATCCCATCAAGAAAATGTCGTGACCAGCTGTCTTGTTCTTAGCTGTAGAAAACCATCAAGATCAATGTGGTGGTTTACACATCAGTGATGTAATGTTATGAGCTTTCAAGATTGTAATTGACCTGATTTAAATAATCCCACAACAGTGATCTCTAATTTCCTAGCTGACATATAGAACTATATATGTTCAACTGCAACAGTTGCTGGTAACTTTGAAATAAACAATGACACCAGAGCCTCAGAAAATAGAGACAGAAGTCTAATGATAATTCACAGAGTGGGATTCTTTCAAAATTACTTTCATACTTTTTAATGTTTAGAAATGTATGAGGAAATACACTTCTAAGCTTGCATCAAAGGAGACCACTGATCTCAGATGACTTAGATGACACATCTAAGTGTCATATAGCCTTCAACATATAATATCTTCAAGTATACTTAAGATTTCACATCCGATGTGGCATGCAAAATTTATTTATGCCACAGAAATCTTCCTATAACTCTGTTTTCCCCTTTATTCTGTTTGTCAGCTGCAATCTATAAAAGGTAATTTTTTATTCTGAAATTATTCTCATGATAATTGGGAATAATAGTAACTATAATAATAATGATGATGATAATAACAATAAAGATAATCATTTTGGTTTATTCTTTGATTTGAAATCCTAGAATTAAACTCAATGTATTAGGGCTGTGTCTACATGCTCAGATTATTTTCTGTTCAAAGTGGGCTGCTGGTTTTGTGACCAAGTGATACATGCATGCTACATCTGCTCTGTTTTTCAATGTCCACAGAGTGCAGAGAGTTGATGGGAAAGTACATGTCTTTCCTCACCCATAGACAAGAATGGAGGGTAACTTTGAAGCTAGTTGATGTGGGGAGAGCTATCTCTGTTTCTAATCCAGCAAACTGAGACAGCTGCTAGCTTTCCACTTTTCTTTATAACCCGAATTTCTGCTAAAATGATTCCAGTGAAATAGATAATGTTGCTTCTACTTAAATGACTACCATTACTATTCAGAATGTACAGCAGCTTGAGCTAAACAGAACTATTGTCACATGATAAACAGGGGGCAATCTGGCATCCCTTTATGGCTCTGGATCTCTCTGCTGGTCCCTGGCTTCCTGTGGCTCACACCTAAACTGTGCCCCCCTCAATGGGCATGGGCTCTCCAAAACAGTTTCCGAGCACCTGCTCTCTCTTCTGCATGGGTTGTCTTTACCCAGGACTGTCCACACCTGTAGAGTCATGAGCAGGACTGCTTTTTAATGAAAAACAGCAATTTTAAAAATTTCATGAATTCAGTTATTCAGGGATTTTTTTCTTTTTTCTTTTTTTTTTTTCCCATTTTTTGTTTCATTTTCTAAATCTTAATACTCTGACTGCTTCATGAATTCAGGCTCAAGGACTCCTAAAACCAGTGTTATTTCAGTGGTAATGTGGTCACAAATTATGTACCTTGAGAAATAGTATCTTGATTCATTAGTCATCAATCTTGATATTTTGAGGAAAGGGATCAGAATATCTATGTACATTTAAAGCAGACCATTCATTGAAAGTGCTGTACCAAACACTTTATTTACCACAGTTTCAGCCTTTAAGTATTGTGTTAAAACGTCCAAATCTGACTGAATGTAGACACTTTTAGAGGGATTCTAGAGATTGCATGAAAAATGAAGGCCAGTATCTGCAAGAATTGGGATAAGGCACTTGTTTTGGGGTTGTTGGTGCATTACTTCAGTACATTTTTTTCTATGAATTGCCTTCATGATTATGCCTGCCACTATCATTTAGGGTGTTTATTGATGATTTACCATTACCTTTGTCAAGAAGCAGTGTCCAGTAACAGAAAACTCAATAGGTCTTTCCTATAAAGTCAAGGAAACCAAAGCAATGAACTTGGAAAGTTTTTCTCTGTCCCTCATGACTGGCTTCTCCTTGAATAAAAGTGTTGAGGATTGAAAGTGTCGAGAATTGATATCAAGGTACATAGCTAATAGCTTTATTGAATATCTCTACTGCATAGGTATACATATAGTCTTGAATAAGCTCCCAAACTGCTGTGCCAGCATGCTTTGGGAGCATTTTGTAATTTACAACTTTTTTTTTAATTTTTCTCAAGGGCAATCTACTCTGCTGTTCCAAAGTCTAAAAGTCATGCATCTGGTGATAAGGCTCTCAGCTAGAGTGTTTTGGTCTACTTTGCCAAGAGCTTTTCATGGCTTTCTCCACTGCACTCATCACTGATAGATGCCATTAACAGAAAATTTCAAGTTGTCATTAGATGTGAAGCAGAATGAACAGGTTGTCCTTTCAACTGGTAGTTTGTAAACAGAGATTAAGTTAACAGTGTGTGTTGTCTACACCTATAAACGTCCTCTCAGGACACAGGTGACTTCAAATAGACCTTGTCCTACCACAAGGGAAAACTCACTCTTCATATATCTGTACTTTTTGATATATGTTCCTTTGATTTGCTTTTGAGATAAAATAAACATACTGTATTGATGTAAAACTAAGTTCATTTGCAGCCATTATGCTTTGGAAAATACTTGACACTGCTGAAGATAACAAGAATAAAAGGCAAAAAAAATTACAATTAATGACAGAGACTTTAAAAGAGTATTTAGATAGAAAATATATTGTTTGTAAGTTGACTTTTAAAAGCAAGCTGCAAAAGTACTATTTTCTCATTAAATTGTATAATATTGTATTAACTTGCCCTGTGTTTTTGATATCAGTTATGAAAACAGGAAGTCACTGGTAAGAGCTCATTACACTTTTGCAAAAACTGTCAGCCTCTCTTTACAAGATTCAAAAATAAGTCACATTGAGGAATGTAAAATACCATTGATTTTAAGCAGCAAAACCCCCTCAAAGGTTGAAATAATTGGTGTGTTCATACTGGGAAACTTAGACAGTGTTTTGATAGCCCTGTGACTGCAACCTGCCTTTTTGCATCTGCATGAAAGGAAAAACCCCTTTGTTTTCTGTGGTAACTACATTACCTGAGGGCTAAGGCTAACACCTTGTATGTTTATATTACAAATGTCTGCAAGCAAATATATAAAACCTGCATCATAACCATATACAAATGGACTTTCCTCTAATTTGGGAGTTACTGAATTAAGTAGTTTTGTAGGTACAAAAGATTTATGTACAACACTTGTTGCTAATATTACTTTTAGGCGGATAAAAAATGGTCAGGTTTCTTTCAAGAAAAATCCACTAAATATAGATTCACTTCTGAAATCAAGAAGTAAATGTTGCTGATTTCTTGGCAGTGCTGTGGGTACAATACTGCCAAATCACTTGCTGTACAGTGTGAGGCTGAACCAAGAGGCATAAAGGAGAAATAACAGTGCTAGTCACATGCAGCTATGGTAACAGAATTGTTTTTAAACTGGGACTTGAGCTACACTTAAATTAAACTTTCCTCAAATTTACATGTTACAAATCACTCTACCTGGAAAGAAAGTGTGCTGAGTCTTTGTGATTAGATTTTAATTTCAGGTAGCCAGGCAGGGTTGGATTTGGGGGTAAAAAATACTCCTTGCTTGTAGAAAACATACTAATTATTATACATAAGCTTCACCCTTCCCACCCCTGCCAGAGAATTACTCAACCACTTTTTAAAAAACTATATTGTTAAATAGTTCTCTTCAGTCTTAAGCTGAAAACCAATATACCTTGATTAAGATGAGATTAATATTACTTGGTGAGAAGCTAAGCTGTCATATAATAGTCTGGAGGATCCACAAAAAGTCAAAAAGATATTACAACTCAGCATGAGCTACTCTCTGATCTTCTAAATATCTGGACTGCATTTGCTTCTACAATTTCTGTGTTATCTATCCTTCTTTATGTTCACCTGTAAGTTTATATTAAAACCCCAATAAGTAGTATGGCTTCTAACACTGAGGATTTCATACTGTACAGAAATTAACCACCTCAAGTGCAGGCGTTTGCAGTTCAAAATCCTTCCTGCTGCTGCAGTGCATTTCCAAGATAGGAAAGTCTGGACAGAACTATCAAGCATTTATCTACATGCAAGCATGTAGATAAAGACATACACATGTGCAAAACTGTATTTAAAAAAAAAAATCCACATATGACAACGTAGTAACGGCTATTAATAAGAGGAGTAACAATGACAGAATTATAATAATTAACTATAGTGGAGTAGTGTCTGATGGCTTCTCAGACATACTTACACCAGGTGTGATATGAATATCTTTAGCATCTAGTACAGAATATCCTCACAAAACAGATCTTTATGCAAACTACAAAGTTGTCTCTGGAGAAAAATGTAATCATTCAATTCAGCTCCTAAAAACCGGCAAAAGCAGTACAAACGCTGTGTGTCAGTAAGCCATGGCTGGTGATGATCCCTGTATAAGATGATTTCCCTCTGCCCATGGGGCCGACCTTAAGTGGAAAGGGCAGAGGGAGAAGTTCCCTTTGCTGTAGGGCATGTGGGAGATCAGTGAATGAATTAGTAGAAGACTCCTTCTCCCAGCTCCCAGGTTTACCCGTTTGGTCATGCCACTCTTGATGGTGAAAGGAATTAATTGGCAAACTCATTTGTTGCACAAATCACCCTAATTTGTTGTGACTTCACCAGCAGCAGTGTTGACTGTGCAGTCTGGGGCACATTACACTCATTATCATATGCTCAAACTGTCACCTACTCTTGAGCAAAAGCAGAGAAGCAGGTGGTAGTGTTGAGGTGGCTCTGGTGCAGGAACAGACCTCGTTCCTACTTTGGGAGACTGGGGGGGTCAGTGTAGAACCTGTATCCTGCAGCCCTCTGGTCATTCTGCTTTTGATTCTGGGAGCAAGGAGTAAGATGCATATCCCAAGGCCAGTGACTTCAGGGTCACAATGACTACTTACTACCCAGTGAGGTTTACGCTGGTTTATGTAAAAGCAGGAATAAACTCCTTGTAGCTCATGTGCAGAAGGAAAAAAATACATCCCTCCATCTAGCTGCTGCAGTCCTTTGGTGAAATGCAAGCTCTGAGCTGGCCAAATGAAGTACAGGCTCTTCTGCTGAATCTGCCTGAAACGTTTTTCTTATATCCCAGCTGTTACAGCACCCAGTCAACGGAGCTGTGAGATGAGGAACATATGCCTGTAACACTTCATTTCAACAGGCTCACTTAGTGTCTCTTCCTTTGATCTTGCACTGTATACTTCCTGTAACTGGAGTTAGTTACAGGCTGAAACAAAGCCCAGAGTTACCACAGAGGGTTTTTTTCCCCTAAAGATTCCTTTTGTAGCAGATTCTGTTACCAGTGCGTCAAATGAATCAGCTGGAGCACTGTGTCACTGTGAAAATGCTGCCACAGTTTAAGCTCTTTCTAAGTGTATTTGTGGTCATCGCTGTTGTGCCATCATGATGACGCTGAACTCGCTGCAGTTTTTCAAACCTGGTAAATGCCCTTTTTGGTTAGAACCAGCCCAAGGTAAATACAATAAAAAGCTGCACAGAATGTCTCTGGTTGAGTCAAACAGCCTTGCCACTAGATCTGTATCCTTCTTTGTCCTTCATAATAAACAGTGAATTTTGAATCCTAAGCTTTGGCTTGTATATTTACTATTAATTGTTCAGATAGGGCTAAATGATTTCTTGAAATAGAAGTTCCCAAATGCTGCAGAAATGTTCTCTTTGCACAATGAATGGGCAGAGCATAGTAAGTCTTGTTAAACATTGTGATCTTCTTCTAAAGAAATGGTTGAACTGTCATAAATTGATTTTGGCTACAATGGAGACAAAATATGGCTAAAATATGTCAGTGAACACAGAAGGCACAGGAGTAAGCAGGCTCTGAAAACACTATTTCTTCCACAATCACTTGGGTTTTTTCCATTATCATCCTTGTAGCATAGCAATCAAATAAAAATAAAACAGCTTTGACCTACAATAACATTGTTTTCTAGCAGCACCAACTGGGTCTGTGTACACAGAGTATCTTTCACTGTTATGTCAAGTGCTGTATTTCCAATGATCCTTGTTAAAGGAGAAACAAGTTTTACATATACATATGAGCAACACACAAGAATAAATCTTTGCTAGAATGCTGTAGTTTTTAAAAATTAAGTATGTAAATGTTGTACTGCATAAGCATGAGGTACATTTCAAACATATGGGGAGTAGGAATTGAACTATAATTCAGTTATTCTGGATTCTCATTCCTGTGCTCATTTCATTACAATGTGGGATTGCAGAGGGAGTCTCATCATCTTCTGATATCAAAGCATCTTAAACTTCCCAATATGCATGTCAGATTGCAGGACTTTTATTATCCTTATATGTTCTTATAAGGTGACCGCTTGAGCTTTACAACATCATCAGTGATATTTTTGATAGAGTCAACAGAAAGAAGAAAGTCAGATCCATTACATTTCCCAAAGTTCTAAACTTGTTGTTTGTTTGTTTTTTTTGTAGAACTGAAGAGCCTTAACTGAATCGTTGAGTTTCCCCACATATACATTTAAGCAAAGAAGATTTGAAGGAGAATTCCCTGGTGAACATGAAAAAAAAAATAAGATAATCATTTGAGAACTATAAAAGAAATTTCCTCATGTGGCCTCTGGTCCACAAGACAAATCAAAGCAGAGTATTTTAAAATTTTGAGTATCATATGTGTCTTCTAACACTGCATGCTCACCATTCTCCTCTACATTCAACAGTTATAAGATTTCCACAGGTGGGACTGTGCTAAGATTTTGTAGCTATGTTAGCTACCAAAACTGTGAACAGCAGCTAGAAGCTGTTTAAAAGCCTGATTTTTTTGGAAACAGCCAATTGAGGGCCTTTGTACTGGCCGTTAAAGATATCATATACAGTCTTACCTTGATTGAAAACAACTAAAATTTAGAAACAAATACATGACACAGAATCCGAATACGTTCAATAAAAAGTTACAACACGATCTGTTCTACGAGAAAAACCAAATGTCTAAAATTAAACCCAGGAGAAGTTCGCCTCTAAATTTTATTTTAGGGAGTGGTATTAACCGGACGATACATAGTGAAGAAAAAGACTCAGTAATCTGAGTCTTAAATGCTTTAATCAAAAGCATTTTTAATATGATTGTTGAATAATAAAGTTAATGTATATATTGAAATGTGTTTATAATCCAGAAATACTTACCAGTCTGAATGATCAGGCTGAAGAATCTAGAAAAGGATGTCTTTCCAGAAATCATTTCCTCTGTGAAAAGGAGTTGGAGTGGAAGGGGAAATTTGAAGAAAGAACAAATGAAAAACAAATGTGTTAGGCATGTGGGTTGTTTACATGTCTAGCTACTAATTAGATTGCTTAAAAAAAGGTAATTTGTGAATTTTATGTCTAAAAGACTGCTACTTCTCTAATGTGTTGCAAATATGTGTCAAGTCTACCCCAAAGTCTGTGTCAGACAGTTTTGGTTTAAGCATACTTTGCTTGCTTCAGCCGAAATCTTATACAAGATATTAACCGAATATTATCTGAATATTCTGATATAGCAGAATCGACACCGATATTGACTTGCTGGTGACTGTCATTAGCTATACTCAGTAGTATTATTACAGTGATTCCTTAGTTTTCATCCAAGAGGAGCTGACATCCCTTGCTCGGCTGAAGGATTGCAGCCTCACCTCAGGATGAGTCCAGAGGAGGCAGTTTATCAGGATTTCTGTTTCTGGTTGTTTGAAAACTGTCATTTCTGCTGTCTGCCCTCCCTATAAAGGCTGGTGCTCTGCGGATCTATTTGGTGAAAAAACGTCAATGGCTGGAGGTCTGCAAAGGGAACCAAAAGTCTTATTCAGCATTGTAGTGATTGGGAAACAAATCATTCTTGCCCAGAACAGAGAAGACTTCTTAAAAAAATACTAACATGTCTTCCAACTGTGGTCTATCATCTTAATGGACCTACCCTCCATGATAGCCTCAAAAGTCTTCAGGACTGGGCAGAATGAGAAAATCACAAAGCATGGAAACACCATAAGCTGGGAAGAGAGGAGTACAAGAGTCAGGAGAAGGCATGACATCTCACCTAAGTACCATTAGGGTCTCCTTACAGTCTGATGTTTGAGGACAAGACAAATAGAACTTCTTTTTCCTGTCCCAGTGGAGGAAAAAGAGAGGGAAGACCTTGAGAAAACCCAGGCTAATTTGTTAGTCCCATGGTTACAGAAAGCTTGTGATTTTGAAAATATTTTTCAAAAATAATTATGTTGAGGTAAAGCAGCTTTTAGAAAAATCCTGCTCAACAGTTAAATATTTCTGTCATCTTCAAACTACTAGGCCTGAAATTCTGCCAACAATACCCTTTTGCAGCTGTTTATATTGGTTTCATTCCCTTCCTGTTATCCATTTATTTGTTCTGTGCTCGTTAGCATTTTGTGCTAGTTCTAATTTCCTTTCCCTATCTAATCTATGTAGCTGACTCAGTTCAACTGTCAGATTCCTCTTTTTTCATAGCTTTTCCTTTTTTGTTTTACTCTCAAAGTTCACATATTATTTTAACTCCTCTTATACTTATGAAAACCATATATCTGTTTCTTAAATGGTGATGGTATATGGTATATTTGCTAGCAAAACAAGGCAGAATTTTTACTTTCCTATGAAAACTTGAAGAGTTTTAGGGATTACTATTCCTACCAGCAGTAATGGGAACTGCGTAGGTCAATCTGTTTTACCTATAGATCTAGAACTTTCAGTGTCTTGTAGATTTTAGTAATAGAAAATAGAGTAGCCTATCTCAATTTTACATTAAATTCTAGGGTCAAAATAGTTGACATTTAAAACTCATCAGTGTGTACCTAAAGATGTTCTCACATTCTTTCTCCACTCTTACTCTTGCAAAACTGGAACAGAGTTCAGTAAGAGTTCAGCCTAAAATGAGTTGCATGAATCTGGTTAAAGAGTCTAGGATTTGTCAATGCATTTTTAATGTACTTGAATGTTTTGGAAAATTCCATTGTTTCATTCTGACTCCATAATCAATGCCTACATATTCATTGGCTTTCTCAGACAAAAAGGAACAGTGCACAGAGGGGTTAATTATGCAGAAGTGACATAAGTGCTCATATCTGTGGTTACCATCCCACAGTCCATCTTGACCAACATCTTCAGCTCCGTTCACCAAGAGCATGAGCCAGAACTCACAGGAGTCAATGATAATGACCCAGCCCAGTGAAGTGAGGTCTGGGGCTATCACCCAAGGATCTGAACTGAACTGTAGTTTGAAAGACCATGAGAACACTCAGCAAAACTGAAGGTTTTGGTGATAGAAGTGCTTTGGTAACAGAACAGAGTGAGCCCTTTGTTTTCCAGGCACAGCCATTTGTAAAAGTTAAGACTTTTGATGGTACAACAGGCTTTAGCAATTAAAAGGGAGGAATATCAGTGCATGACCCTTGCAATGAAACTGGTTCAATTTCTAATTGAGTATTGCAGCATCTCAAACAGGTGTGGTGAACTTACTCACCCCTGCACTTCATTATAAATGGATATATGAAGTTTAAATGTCCGTGCTCTTTGTTTATCTAGAAAGGCAAACTTTACAGATGTCTATCTGAGGCTGAAATCTTAGCATGGTATATAACTTAAAAGTTCTTCATCAGTGGCAAAAAAATTTCTATTCCAGATATGCCAGGAGTCGTGATGTGTAACAGAGCTCCTTTAGTGATGGTATTAATGTCCTCAAGTGAGTTTTAAATCCCAAAACAGGGTTTTTTTCATTAAATCAGTGAATCCCTCTAAAACTTTCTCAGTTTCTAGAGAGATTAGGCTCCTGTGTATGCCAAAAGGAACAGAAAATGGTAGATGAAGGCGCTGAGTAGGACAGAAGTAAGGAAAGTGACTGAAAGTCTGTCTAGGACTGTGGTTTTGCAACCCTGGAAGTTGCTACAGTAAAAAAGGCTGTCTGGAAAGTTAGTTGAGAGCAGGACCCTGAGAGAAAACTCAAGGATGCATCTTGCTGGGCACAGAGCTGACTGCAGTATAAATATGGGAGCTCTGTGTCAGGAAAGTACCCTTTGATGCTCATTACAAGTGTGGAAAGAATACAAACAGACATATTTTGTAAATAAACAGGATTACACTAAATATTATACCTGACTCAGAGCATGCACTTCTAATGGTTTATTTTAATGACTTATTTAGATGGTAATTTCCTGCATTAGTCTGTGTTTACTTTGCAGTTAGTGAGTCAGACCAGCAAAATGAAATGCATGATCTTGAGGCTCTCTCAGCTGAGAGTGATCCAAAAGCCATGTTTTGCTGCTTTCTGGAGGGAGTAAGCATGACTTCAGTGATCATCTCATCTCTTTGAAAAGCCTGGTTAAATTGCTTGCAAAGAAAGTGAAACGTGGCTTTAGGATCTAGTCTTGGGTGAGCTCTTACCGAAATGATTGCTCACAGTTCATCTCACAATAAAATATTCAGGAGCTGGTATCATTGCTGCAAATACTGGAGAGCAGCTAGGTCAAGAGTGTGATAGGCATCTGATGTCAGCTTACTGGTGATATTGTGTATGATGTTCTGTAGTCTTCTCACTGCTTGTGGGAGACCATGAGAACATATGGTTTCTCTAGAGCAGCCTATGCGATGAAGTACCAATACATAATCGGAGAGATGTACTGCCTTGGTTTACCTTGACTCTGAGTACCCAGACTGACTGATCTTTGCCTGATCAAGATACCTTACACTGTGACAATCAGGGTCCTTGACAGTTTGGTGTTTTTTTGCCTTTTCTGTGTTTTTAACTTGTTTTGCTTGAAGAGTGTGGAGTGGTGTGGCTTATGACACAGCAGACTTGCAGGAGCAGGAATACCTGCTCTTGAGCAGCTGAAGAAGGCTGAAATTCTTTGCAAGAACCGAAATGCTGTATGCCAATAATATCCCACATGTGCCAGCAATCTTCTTAAAATGGGAAGTCTTGACAGAGCACTTGTTTCAATAAAATCTCCCCAGAATCTGGAAGATAGTGAAGGAGTGCCTCAAGACACAAGCCATTTATTGAACATATAGGTGTTGTTATGCTTCAGTGGCAAAATATGTTTATAATTAGTTTCAAAAGATTTAGTGAGCCCTCTGACTAATAGTGAAAATATCCAAATGCTCTGGTCAGAGCAGGATTTTGTATTTGTGAGTACCTCTGTGCTGGACCATGGTCAAGATCCATAGTGGATGTTACATCTTCTACCCTGTGTTACACACACAACAGTCTCTTCCCCTTAAGGTGAACCACAAGTCAAAGTAAATCTGTTGAATAATTATGACATCTTTTCTAATGCATGGTTTTTTTCATATTCAAAATTGATCTTATATCTTCAAATATTTGTAAAGCTCTGAGAAGACTATTACCATGGGTCTTGACTATACGCTGTTAAGTCATGGACTATTTCACCATCATTTTGTGATTAACTGTTCCAGGGCCACCAAAATCTGGATCATCTTCTCCTCTGAATAGTCAAGATATCTCAGAAGTTTTTGAATATATGTTTCTCAAATGGAATAATGAACATGGTACCTGAAGATGTGGTGCTTCCCTAAACACAGTTAGGCATTATTTTGTTCTCTGACTGCTTGACACTTAGCATGGAGAAATGTTTTTTTCTACAGGCTTGTGGAACTCCAGGAGTTTGACACAATGGAAATGTGTCCATGGGTCTTCATCCCACTACCCAGGAATACTTAATTGACAGGTTTATCACCTGAATCAGTAACTCATAAGTGAAACTTGTTTTTGGATTTTTTCATTAGATGAAGTAGTTTTAGGTACAGTGAATACAAAAGTCCAAGCACCATTCTTCAGCCTAATTAAATAGGATTCCTTCTGTTTTCTTAGTCTGTTGAACAGTCTTGGGAATACTTGAACTGAGTTAATTTGGTCTCATCCAAGACTTGAAACTGATTTATTTCTTTACTTGCCTTACAGATTAACATTGGGCTTCAAAGTAATTTCCTTCTCGAGTGTATTTATGGTATGCACAAGGTCCAGCTCTTTCTGCATTTTAATGGTCTGAAAGGACTTTTTCAGGAAAGCAAGGAAAAGGGGGAGAGCTTGAGATGAGCCAGGACAGACCTGTGCGTAGTTGTAAAAACAGATGTGCTGTTGATCCCTGTGTGAAATCCAAGGTGGCAGAGGTTTCTTAGAACACAGCATTTACAGTCCACACGCTCTGACACTGAGTTTGTATCAACAAGTAGTTCATGTACAGGAGACTTGCTTCTTTTGAGCAGCACTCACGCAGGTGCTGACCTTTCTTATGACAGCTGTGATATATGGTGCTATTAGCAGCACATTAATCACATAGATGCCTCAGGATGGACAGAGACACTTGAGGCTCAGGCCACACAGGTTTCTGCGAGATCTTGTAGATCTCTCACTGTTTTAGCTTTCAGGACCATTTGCAATGCCATCATTGCTGGTGTGCATTGCTTTTACTCTTGTACAGGTAATGTGCTGCACTGGGTATTTGCCTGCTCTTGATGCAGAGAGAATTGTCAAAACTTCTGAAAAGGCAGAAAAAAACCTTTCCATGATCCAAAATTATTGAAAGTCATACTCCAGGGGTCATTGGCATCACTTATTTATCAGGCACACTTTGCCTTCTGAGGGTAACATGCTGCAGAGACTGGTTAAGATAGGACCAAGCAAATAAACACATGGAGAGGGGAAATGTTGAATATAAGTTTCTCATGTGCAAAGAGAAATGTATGATTGCTGAGCAGTGCTGTAGTTATTTACTTACTTGTGTAACTTATTTCTGATGAATCTTTAATTTGCTGTATGTAGCAGCATTCCATATAGATGTGGTGGACAACATGAGAATACAGAGTATGGAGAAAAAACTATCTATACAACTTAAAATTTGAGTAATTTATGTGCAAAATCCAAGAAGTAGGAAGAGGTAGGTCTACGTAGTTTTCCCTAACATGCAATGCCATGTGAACACTATGAAACAATAAGTGAAATGTGGCATGAAATTTTCTGGTCACATAAAAATATGTAGGGTATTTTTCAATCAAGAACAGAAGATGAAATTCATTGGTTTTGCATTTTACCTGTAGAGAGACAAAACTGGTCTGACAAAACAAGCAGTAACTACTACAGACCTTTCCATTTCTTAACAAAATATGAGTATTTCTATTTTTTATGATAAAAATACTAATAAATCATTAATAGTTTCAGTAATAATGATCTAATTTATCCTTTTAAGACAACACATTTAAATGTAAACAATAGTGCAATTCACCAGTTATGAAGTTCTTGTTTTCTGTTACTATGGAATTTATTTAACAGACATCACTAGAACTATCCATTACTTATAATCTTTTAAAGTTAAATGACTATGGATATGAAAATTGTTAAAAATTGAAATATAGAAAATGTCTCATTATCCTGTTGATGAATCTGACCTGTGAGTTCAAATCCACAAGTGAAAATGATTTGGCTGGTCTAAACCACAGACTATTTGCCTACTAAATAGTTTGAAGAATTAATTCTTCACAGCCAGGAAAGGGATGTATTGGGAAAAAAAATGTATTCCAAAGTCAAGACTGTGAAATATACTAATTGTGAGGAGAAAAGTTGTTTTAAAATTAACTAATTGGAACCTTTGCCTAAAATTCCACACAAAATGAATTAAAATTGAACCAAATAAAGTGAGGCATTTTATCTGTATATTTCCATGTATTTGTGTATCTCATTGCTTATGTGGGCAGTATGAGTCAGTAGAAAATTGGGTTTGAAAAAGCCAAACATTTCATATTTCTGATGTGGTCAGAGATGAGATTTTTCAAAGAGAAAAGACTTTCTGCTTAGCTCTTCTAAGAGTTGATGGTAGAATTCAAGAGCAAAAAAAGTCAAATAATCTTTGGAAGATTACTTTTAAAACCTAATTTTAGTAGAGTGTTGTGAGGACCATTCTATGAATAAAGTATATTTGGCTGATCAAAGCAGAATTTCAAGACAAATTTAACTTGTAGTCTTCCAATAACTCTTTTCAAAATATGTTAGAGAAGTTAATTTAAAAAAAAGACTGAATTCTTATCTCTTCCATGGACCTAGTGAGAGAATATGTTCATTTTTTTAAAAACAAATATATCCGTGCAAGCAGTCTTGTGACTTTGGATAGTGTCAGACCACAGGAGGAAAAGGAAGCATAGGAGGCTCTAAGCACTGCACCTACGAATAAAGAAACAGACAACTGTAGAAAAATAAAAATTACTCTAACAAGAAAGTGTTGAAAAGTATAAGGCAAAGTACAGCTTAGAGTTCTTGCCGGGAAACTATTTATCAGGGGACTACTAAAGAGGGATAACTTCTGGGAGCTTGACAACGGACCCTGATGATATGCCAAAACAGGTGCCTTAACATTAGGACAGAAGATGAAAACTCAGAAATTTCAACAATTATCATCAACAGAAGCTTAAGATCAAGACTCTGCTCCTAAGAGAGGGAGTTATCCTTCTTTCCCCTGGCAGAAGGATACAGGAAGAAGAGAAGGATACAGCACATATATTTAAATCAATGTGAAAACAGATCAGAGCAGCATTAAGCCTTGAACCACTGTCTTTGAAAGAGGTGTCAGTGATAAAAAAAAAGTATGCTCACCTCTTCAAATGCAATAAAATATCTTTTTTTTCTTTTCATTACAATAGTGAGCTCCTGAATTTGTAACCTAGAGGGTGACTTCAGGTCTATGGCTCAAAAACTTTGGCTGTGCCTGGCTTGCCAGGTGATTACTTTCTGTGGCTTGGTCTGGCTTTCCATCCCAAATCAGCACACCACAGCTTCCTTCTGCTCTGTATATCCAAGTTTCCTACAAAAACCCGAATGTGTGTGTATGAGCGCTGCGAGGAGCAGGGTGCATGCCTGAATCCCACCATCATGTGAGCTGACAAATGGCCATGTGCTACCAGACCTGGGAGGCACTCGTGCCTCCCCTCGTGTAGACTTGTCTCTTGTCTCGGGTCTGAGTCATGATATTTTCCTACTTTGCCAGTGTGCTAGGATATATCCACAAACACTTTTAAGTCTTACACACACTACAGAAATAGGCCTTAAAAACAGACAAAAGGCAGATTTATAAGCTGCTCATCAAGGAAAATGTCAAATATTTTTCAACTTCTTGAAATTGTCTTACTCATCCTTGTACAATAAGAATTTTTAGTGGTACTGATTGAGAAAAGTCCGAGCCAGAAGTGATTTTTTCAGATTTGTTTGACCGTGGAATGGGTTATAATACCTTTGAATAATTGGATATCCACTTCATATTCAGTATACTGAAATGAAGTAATTCAAATGATGAGATAAGTGGTCTAGGACAAATTCATTGTAGACCTTTCCTCACAGATCCCTCTATGCTCCTTCCACTCCCACATTGTCAAGGGAATCTGTCTATTTGCTTGGAAATAGTATATTACAGTTCTTTTAATGAGTAAGATTACAGATTTTGATTAATTCAGCAGCCCCTGTGCTTTCCTCTCTCTAACAAGGTAGGTGACTGTCTACTATAATCATCATCACAAATTTAGAGTAATGGTGACATATATCTTTGGTCTCTACCCAAATGCAGCATGTTTTGATATCAAGACTCCTTAATTAAAAGGATATTCAGTGACAAGCAAACTAACAGCACTTCACATTAAGCTGAATTATAATACTCAAACACTTTATTTTATTTCTGCCCGTTCCAGTAACTCTGTAATTGCATCCACATTCTGACACACTTCTGCTTATATCACAAATGCATTGTGACATCTAAGTCTGCAACAGAACCCTCATTCTGCTAAGCTGGAAACAAAAGGATAGTACATGAAGAAAATATTGGCTGTAAATGCCAAGAAAATACTGCTGAGTAAAGCATCACTGTGCGAGAACACACATGCATCTGGAAAACACCACTTGAACAACCAGCCTGCAAGACAGGGTCTGAACACGTGGGAATGCTGATGGTTCTTAACCAACTTCACACCTCCATATAAAAATCTACCACCTCCTCCCCATCCTGCAGTCCTTTGCCCTAAGTCAAACCCCTTGCCTTCTGACTTGCCTGTTCTTTTCCTACTGCATCACACCCGCTCAGCCTCTATGTTTCCTCTGGCTGCCACAACGGGTGATTCCCCAAATCTGGTTGCCAGTGCTGTCATAGTTCTGCCTTTCAGAGGGAATATGGTAGTACTGGTGTTTTGCCTTGGCAGGGGGGATTGCCTGCAGTATGCCAAGCTCCTGTGCAGCTTACCAGTTGTAAGACCATAGGGGACCAATTCTCTCAAATATTTCTATGAAAGACGCCTGGATATCAGGAAAGAAGTCCCCAGTCTTCCTCACAGCATTTGCAGTTGGCTGCTGTTTTCTGTCTTTTTTCACTTTATTTTTGACTCCTCTCCTGAAATGACTTTGCTTCTTTTAAACAACAGCAGTTGTTGGATAGTTCATGACGGCATTAGGAGCTCAAGAGGAAACTGGGAGAGAAAGACTGGAGGGGGTGTTGGGCAGAAGAAGAAACACTGATAGCAAGGCCATAGAAAATTACTGGTAAGCAGTGTCTGGCTTTGACCTCCTGATCAGGTATACAGAGAACTTTTTCTTAGAGAAATGAATGATAGCTACTTGCCAAAACTCTGTCAGTTGTCTGTTATATTGTATATAAAAACCCTGCTGCAAAGAAAGACCACTTATTTTTACTTGTGACAGTCCAATGCAGAAATGGCAGCTAGCAAGAACACCTTTTTAGTTTTTACTGCTAGCTGGATCAGCCTCATAAATGCCTAAACTCATATATAAAAATGTTAATGTTTTCCAATTGCTACTCTGAATTTATATTTATTGCAATACAATGCATCCATTAGCTCATCTATCACCGATAAATTTGTTACTGCTTCAAATATACAGTACATAACGTTGCAGCAATTTCATTTTACAAGCTAATAATGTACTGTAATGTAGCTTTCAATATCATGTAGAAGTATTTGATTAGGGAGGTTCAGCAGTCAGTCAGATTGAACAGTGGATTATATAAGAATCAAGTTTTTAACTTATTTACTGTACAAATGAACAGCTTTGGTGCACATTAAATGTGCTAATTTAACAGGTGTGTCATTTTATTTCCTCAAATATTCATTGAAGAGGAACAAATGGTATTTTTACTCAAACTGAAGCACAGTAGACCTAGAATGTTTTTTTGATGCTTGACATATTTATTCTTTAAAAGACAGTAATAATTTTATTTAAATTTTATATAAATTTATTGTATATGTATTTATATATTGTATGCTGTATTCTACTATCTGCAGAAACTACCCAAAAGCAGAAGAGGTGGCTAAAATATTTTCCCGAAATGCTATAAAAATAGAGGCTTTTTTTTTCCCCAAATAAAGAAAAGCTTCAACATATACAACCTAGGAGATGAGTTTTTGGAAAATTTTGGAAAATTTTATGATTTCTCACTTCCTACATGGATTTGCCAAAACATATACCTGTGTTCTGTGTGGACAGGCAGTGTCCCTTGTGCCTCTGCAAGGTGAGACGTAAGGCAGGGATGTCGCCACACAACACCTCTGTCTGCAGGTGCTCCAGCTGGGAGTGTGACACCTCCAGTAGGTTCAAAGGTGTTCCAGCACATGAAGTGGGAGCAATACAGATTAATATTTGGCTTCCTATTCAACTGACCATTGCACTAGGGAAAATAAAAATTCAGGATTGTGTTTTAAGAAAGGTGTCTACCAGGATTTCAAAAGTGTGAAAGTTCTGGAGAATTTGTTTCTGAAAGTGTATCTTTTTGGAAGGGCATAGGTGTGTTAAGATGAATCTGTAAATCCTCACAATCTTCTTCATAGAATCATAGAATTGTAGAATGGTTTGGATTGGAAGGGGCCGTAAAGATCATTTAGTCATCATGCCACATGGGCAGAGACACCTTTCACTTGACCAGGTTGCTCAGAGTCCCATCCAACCTCTACTTGAACACTCCCAGGGATGGGACATCGCCATCTTCTCTGGGCAACCTGTTCCATGGTCTCGCTACCCTCACAATAAGGAATTTTTCCTAACATCTAGTCTAAATCTACTCTCTTTCAGTTTGAAACCATTCCCCCTTGTCCTGTCAGTAGATGCCTTTGTAAAAGGTCGCTCTCCATCTTGTTGTCTCCCTTCAAGTACTGGAAGGCTGCAATTAGGTCATTCTGAGGCCTTCTCATTTCCAGGCTGAACAATCCTGAAATTATTTCAGTTGGTTAGAGCATGGTGCTAATAACACTGAGGTTGCAGGTTTGATCCCCATATGGACCATATGCATCATCTACATCAGCCAATTCCGTATGCATCATATGGATCAGAGATTAATGTAGGCTCCTGGTTGTTACCACCTGAGTCATTGTATAGAGAAGTAATGCAGATGACTGCAAGAACCAGAGACTGACTTGTTGTGGATGAGAAGGCAATATCTGTTTTTGTTCCTAACTCACACCAATATTAAGCTTATCAGAAAAAGCTCTTCTGCATGCAGTCAAACACGGAAAACACATTCATAAGGATATATTTGCAGAACTGTATATAGACAGTGTTTTTTTAAAATAAAAGACTCTTCGTAATGCATATTTAGCAATATATATATAATGCAATATAATGTAATGTTGAGTTTTACTACTTAGGGAACTGTGTGCAATTAAAACCTCAGAACTTATTAGGCTAAATCAACAATAGGTAAAAAGTCCATGACCAGTATTATGTTTGTACATCCATGAAAGAAATGAAGAAGTGTTTTAGCTTCCTAATCCACTCCTGATCCTTGCAGTACATTCCAGCTCTGAAATGGGACACAACAGGAAATAGTTTACAGATTTTTTTACATGAAAGGTGACTATAACTGTCACTTCTATTTAGCTTATAGTTTCCTGAGTTTTGCCAGTCTTTTAGCCCATTCAGATAGGATAACTTTTAATTTAGCTGTCATCATTCATAAACTACCCACATGAGCTTTGCAGCAGGGAAAAATTATGTGAATGAGTTCTGGAAACACTGACTTCCTAAGCACTGTTTTGAGAAGTAATATTACGTTATATTTGCAGTCATCTTGGTATAAGGGATCAGTGGAGAGCTAAGGGAAAGAGTTTGACACATACAGTAGAGTTACTGGAAAAGGAAACTACCTTATACAGTGTTAATGGAGGGAAGTATTTTTCCTTTGTGATAAATGGAAGTGACATGCAAGGGTGGCCCTTAAAAACCCTCCATTTACTCCCCTAGAGCAAAATCTTTTAATGGGCTACGTCGAATCACTAAAGATGATCGAGATTCTTAATTGGCTTCAATAAGCTTTGGATCAAGGCCACTGGAGTCATATAGATCAAAATATTTTCAGTTATATAGCTGGATGGCAAGATATGTCTGTGGTGATAATATTTGTATGAGCAGTTTGTGTTTTCACTCTGCTGTTTCACTGTGGGAAAAAACATGTTTGTTGTTTATTTCTTTGTCCAATAGACATCTACAGCTTTTTAATGCCATGCAGAGGACACTAATGCAATATATTATGCATGCTATCTATGTTCTGTTATGTCATTGGCTTTCACCTCAACTCATTTGTCAATTGAGTCTGGAAGATGGTTGAGGGGTGATGAGAAGGGAAATACCCTAAATATGTCAGAATTACTTAGACATGTTGGTGTGTTTTGAAAAAAATGAGTACTCGTTGTGCATAGCTTTTCTAAAGTAAACTTCTGAACTGGTTCATGTAAGATTATTTGAATGTGCACAGTTGCACTGATCAGCCTCTGCTTTATTATTTTTCCATGTGTAATATCAGTAAACTGAGATTTACTAAAGAGACTCCCTAATAGTCTCACGGAAAAAACCTCTGCGTCAACTGTGAACTAATTTTTCCAATTCTGATTTTTGTTAGCATATTTATTTTGTATTCCATATTTCCCCTTTCTGATTTACTAATTTACTTTCATCATGAGATAAAACTAATACAGCAGAATACACTACATAACCCCTTGTAACTAAAGAGCACACAATCCTATCCACTCTGGTATTCAGCATCCACATGCTAAACACGTAAAACATATAAAACATGCCCATAGTCTCAAATTAAGACAAGACTTTAAATGAAAATACACAGTCTTTTATGTATCTTATTTAAGGAATCTGCTGAGTGGTATTCCAGTGAGTTTCTTTATCCTGTTTTACTTCTTTCTGTGTAAAAATTATAGGGAAAGAATGTACTTAAAATATTTTAACAGCTCTAATGAAGATGTTAAAAAGAAAGTGAGCTGCTGAGTATTAGCTTGAACTATTAATATTCTGTACAATTAAACCTGAGATGGGGAAACAACATTTTCTGAAATCCTTGCTTGCTTAAAGGTCTTGGATCTTTGCTATGCAATGTTTTTATCATATTTTCAGAACACAAATGCATGTAACAGAACTTCCATCTGACCATTATACCTCACTGCAGAGAACTTCTGTACTTGTGTGTAAAGAAAAATACATTTTTATACAGCATTTTTAGAAATGTTTCCATTTAAAATGTATGCTTATTTATTCATGAGACCCCTAAAACTGCTTATGAAATTTCTAAAACTGTTCAGGTTTGCTAATCAAAGAAAAATAGTGTCACTACTGAAATAAACACCTTTTGAACATCCTGTTATAATTTCAAGAAATAAAATTAATAGGAAATTCAGAGCTGTCTTGGTTAATTTGAGATGTGAAGATGTCACTAGACATTGGGTTTTCAAATTGCTTGTTTGCACCAACTCTTTACAGACTTGGGCAGCAGTTGCTCATGTGCTGTAGACACTGTCTCTCGCTTCCAAACTCTTACTTATATAAATAAAACATAATTCCCTTCCCTTTGCCGGTAAAACACAAAACAAAAATAAACTTTCCAAAGAATCCATATATTGTGGTCTGAAATAAGAGGGAGATAAAATAATTTAATTAAGGCTTGAAATAAAATCTGAAAAATATCCTCCAAGAACTAGTCCAAAGGATAAACCACAGAAAAACAAAGAATATAATGCAGACTTTTTTTTTTTCTTTATGTGTATTTTTGTTTTCCCTTTATGAAAAAAGAAATTAAGAGCTTTGGATGTACTCTAGCCCATT
This sequence comes from Manacus candei, assembly GCF_025592945.1. Taxonomy (NCBI): domain Eukaryota; kingdom Metazoa; phylum Chordata; class Aves; order Passeriformes; family Pipridae; genus Manacus; species Manacus candei. Next base: position 321,879 of record NW_026138064.1, read on the forward strand.
CTTCCTTATTTTTTCCTAAGATTCCATCATATCCCCTGCTTCCTGTGAAATGAATAGGATTCTATAGATAGTCCTAACCCAAATCAACACCATATTGCTCCATTAGAGAGGAACTGAGAAAGAGATAGAAACAAACCAATGCACAGTCAAAGGAGATACACATAAAAGCAAAACAGAATGGGTAGTGCATCTGATTGAAGAAATTCTTTCTTTCTCCAGTTGTCTCTCTTGCACATACACATACGCACACAAACACACTCTTCTATACACTTGATTTATTTGTGAAACAGTGTCTTCCAAACATAGAATTTTGCAAAGTGTAAAGGCAATTAAACAGAACAGCTTGAAGCTGCCAATCACTCCAACTACCAACAAAAGCACCTACTATCAAAGCAAATTATGTAATGTAAAAAAGCCCTCCACATTCTACCAAAGCAAATAATGTAAACATGCAAGTAAAAAATAAGCTCGTTTATCATCTGTCACAGCAAACTAAACATTTTTTACCCTCCCCCCTCAGGACAGGTGTTTTTGTATCCCATTATGTTAGTTTGGGCATGTATGACATAGAAGGTAAAAAGCAATATGAGAAGTTAGGTTTTCAGCATCTTTTTCTGCTGGCAAGCATACTAGTGTTCTTGCAGGTTTGGGTGCTTTTTAAAATTTTTTTTGGCTTCTAGTGTAAAAATAAATTGACAATCACAACTTATCATCACTTAAAAATGCATGTGCATACTGGCGTTTACTGAAACATGATTGGCTTCTACATAAATCAATCTGATAGAGATCAGCCCCATGAAAAAAAAAAGATAAATCATTAGTCTGTGCTTTTGGAATGTAATTCATTTTAGATAGTGATTATTAATGATTTCATTCCACTGGTACATGTACACGTCTAGACCATGTTTTTGTATAAAATGTTAAAACACTGCAATGTGTTCACTTCAAGAAAGACCATGAAGAAATAATGATTAAAACTTTGTTATTGCAACATTCCAGGTGTAAAATTTTCATGCAGAAAACTTGGCTTCCCTTAAAGTGAAATTCTTGTCTTCTACAGCAATTATAATTTAGTTCTCTACCTTGCATGCAGCATTTGCTTGTTTATTGCTATAAGTTTTTCTCCACTAGATTAAAGGTTCTGTGAACCCTTTCAATTGGCCTCATTATAGTTACACCAGATATTTATGGGGTGCAGTATGTGAAACTAAGCCATTCACTCAAACATACTGAAATTATTCCCATTAACTTATCCCAGTTTTGGATTAACCCTTGTTACCAAGGGGAGTTTCTTTGCTTTTGCAATAATTTGGTTTCATGTTAATTGTCAGCTAAAGACAATTTTTTCTTTTATGTCATGAATCATGATAGTGGTAAAAAAATAGATTTTGAAACCCTCTTATATAGATACCTAATGGTTCCTCACAGCACTGTGATAAAGGAAGTGAGCACCCTAACACAAAGGCAACAACAGTGATTTATCAAAAACTCACAGCAAATCACTAGTAGAAGGGTGTTTATGAAACATTATCCTCATCTCCTCCTTCTTTTCAGCACGTTTTAAATACTCAATCACATACAATTTCTGTGGAAGCCGAAATTCAGCCCCTCAGTAAAGAAAAATGATATATTTTAATATTTGCTCTGCAATGTTTACTTGGTTTCAGCTTCCTTTATCTGTCCTTCACCTCTTTTTCAAACTGAACAAAGCATACATTCCTTCCAGAAAGCAATCTCTTCTAAAATAAGCCAGTTTTGACATTGCCTAAGCCAGAAAATAAAGCACCCTGAAAAACATCTTAAAATATGAAAAACATTTTATTATGTGCATAGCTAATTGGAAATCAGACAAACAGAATCTTACCAAACTTTCCAGAAGAATTTACCTCAAGGCTGAGAACCAGCATGGAAAATTCATGGCAGTTCTTCAAATGTTTACCCTTACTGATCTCACCTCCCTGTAGAAAGCACAGAGGGGCAAATGAAAGATAGATGAGCACTGTGCTCTCATGGTGGAGGACATCTCAGTCTCCTGAGAAACATTCTTAGTGAAGTAACTGAGTAGTATCGGGTTGGGTAAAACTCCTAAGTTCACTGTAAAAATATTTCTGAAACTATTTTCTCCAGAGGCCAAGGATTTTGAAGTCTGCATTTTATCTATACTCCGAGATTTTGGGAAGATTTTCCAAGTTTGTATGCCTCTCTCTCTCTGTCTGTCCATCCATCTCTTTTTCTAGCATGCTTCTCTGAGAAGAAATTTTTTGCATCCTGGTGACCTGACTGCTGCTGGCAGGTTTCTTTACTGTGTCTCTGTAACTCTCACACAGAAGGCCTATAAAAAACTCTCAAACAGCAGCATTTTTCACTCACAGAAATCCTCCAGTTTTGCTGCAGATGTTTTTCTGTCATTCTTTGTATCCCCACTTTCTGCTTATACTGCAGAGCTTCATTCCCATTGGTTTTCAATGAATAGAGAGCTGGAGGAAAGAGGAAAGGAAGGGAAAGGAAAAAAGGAAATTGCAGAGGGAAAATCTGTAATTTTCTGCAATTCCCAAAAGGAACTAACAGCAGTGTCATTTTTAACATGGCCTTGGGGATTCTTGTGTTTAAGCAATCACCTTCTTGAAAATCTTCTGAGCTTGTTTAAATTGACTTGTTTTAAATGGGTGTAAATTTAACACACTTACTAAGAATCCGTGTATTAGTCCAAGGATACATTGTTTTTGTATCATTGGTTCTGTCATATTCTGACTTTCTGAAGATTACAGGATTGTTTGATATTTTGACAGAAAGCCGACACAACAATCATTTATTTCCAATAAAACCCCCCAAATGAATAAATACAGCTCTGTTGTAGTTATATAAAAATAAGGTTATTCTAGGAACTAATTGATCATACAATATGTTTGATTTTGTTATATTTTACACTACTGCAAAAGATTATGCTAACTACTAGTAGGTTGCTAGTGTGTTTATAGTGAAATACTTACCAATATTCTTGGAAAATGCATTTGTGTAGACACATTTTGCAGGGAGGGGGAAAATCAAGCTTAATTGTTCTGAGTTCTGCAATAAGAATTAAAAGTTACTCTATGCTGAGCACTAGGTTTATGGAAGTCTTTGAATGCTACAAACTTTTTTCCAAGCAATGTTTTATAGAATTGCTTTTAAAAACCCCAGAGGGTAAATAATATTCTCAGAATAAACAGAAAAATGCTGATCTTGTCAGATTTAGCTGCTAAAAGCCAAGCTGTTTTAAGACTTGGAGGATCAAGGGTCATGGTTATAAACAACACAGATAAAAAGAAAGAAAGGAAGGAAAAAAAGAAAGAAAACTAAAAGTGAAAAAGAACTACACAGTGAATATAAGTAATAAATACATTGACCTTGACAAGAAGGGAATGAGATATTTATGCAAAAGTCAGGGAGGGGTAAAGAGGTGGCAAAGAGGGGAAGAAGAGAAAGTGCACAAACTGTACTTGGGAAAAAAATATTTCTTAGAGCTTGTTTAAAGCCGGAAATGAGTCACTTTATCTTCATGTGTTTTTGCTTTCGAAAGGGGAGAAAGGTCAAAGCTTCTTTGTTTTAAATAAACTGGTCACTACTTCTGAAGTGTAACATGATAGGCTTCAAGAATCGTAATGAAACTAGTATTTCCCTGACAGCCCAGGCTGCAGCACCATGACCATAGTTGTATGGTCATGTATTGTAAGCCCAGGGAGTTTTATAAACAAAGGCACGACAGAGCATGACTTTGCTCATGACCTTCATGCCCTAGTGCTCCTGTGTCAGCCATATGGACAGTGTGATGGCTAAATTTGCCACCAGTTATATACTTTCACAAATTTCAGCTGCACACATGGCCCTCCACCACTGTGCTCAGAAACATGAACTGGAGCTATTACACCGGGCCCTGTATGACACCTCTTTCCAAAATGATTCTGGTGGGGTAAAGTTTCACAGAAAAAAAAGTGCTAGAGACACTCAAAGTGACACCAGAAATTAAAAATATTGCAAAAAAAAGACAGTAGGAATGCTACAGTAAAAAAAAACCCAAAACCAAAAAAAACAACAAAAAGCCCCTAACTCAAATAGAGGAATGCAGGTTTTTAACTAGTCTTTTGGTATAAGCGGGTTTGCTGAGGTCCAGGGTTTACCAGAATCCCCACTACTGGGAGTATTACGCTTCCCAGACTCTACATCTAAGGTACTCAGCTACACTCAGTTCTAACTGCAGGCCAAGAACCACTTATGGAGGGAAGGGGGTAACAGCAAAGAAATTAGATAACTGAATTTCAGGGGCAATACCTTCAACACTGTATTGCAGTGAAGGGCCTGATATTAAAGGAATGTCTTCATGCTATCCAAACAGAAAAGCAAATAGAAGTGTCCTGCATCAGATTAGAAGTCAAAAGAGCAGCCCACAAGCAGGGCAGGCAAGGAAAGACTCCACTGAAAATAAACAGTAAAAAACCCAATCTCCTCTTTCCCTACTGTTCAAATTCTGCTTCTTACTATTTAAACTCTCATTTCACTGTTATTCTGCACAGATGCAAGACTTTTTGTCTTTGTCTCGATTCTCATTCCACCACCACTCTTTCCTTCCTGAGTTTCTTTCCTAACATGCTTCTGGCAACATCTCTCTTCCAGACTGAGAATTCCTTTTCATTCTGTTTGCTGATTCATGCTGCCACTTTATGCTTAAATATGAGATATATCTGTTATATATCACGTTTTTGGACCACTTTCCAAGCTTTATCTCTTAGATAAAGTCTATATATCTATCTATATGTCTATCTAAAGGTTCTTCCCTACATTGCTCCTGTAATTATTTTAGTATTAGACTGTGTGTTTTTAGGAGAATCATTTCCTCTTCTGGTGTGCGTAATGTATCTGCTGTAAAAGGCTATCAGTTCCCAGACCACTAGAAACAACAATGGAAGAGCACACTCATACAGTAATGTGAGGATATGTATCACTGGCCACAAAATTGAAAGGCAATTACGGTAATGAAAACTGTGAACTTTCAAAATGACCAGCTTCATTATTCTTCATGCATTATTCCCCCAAACTGGGACAATTACTCAGTTTACAGTGAAACTAAATAAAAGGTTACTGATTCATTGGATGTTAGCTGTTTCGGAGCTAGAGTCATGCTTGCTGTTGAAAGTAGCACTTGAAATGGCATATTATGCAGAAGCACCCCAAGAGTCTGGATTTCCTGCTTTGACCTTGCTTCAACATTGAGCTGTCTATTGTGCCCACTCCTTTCTCTCTAGCCTAGAATCAATCTGCCATTTATTCAAAACTGGCTGATAATCAGAGGTAACCAATTCCTTTCCAGTTTATTTGTTTGACTTTCCCCTCTGCTTTTCTACCTATTTGTGTCTGCCCTTCAATTATCTCCACTTTTGCCTGAGAGAAACTACCTTGCCTCTGACTACCATGATACTGAGACATTTGAATATCTAAAGATGCATTGATCACACAAGTATTGTAAAAGTGAAATAAAGTCATTTAACGGAGCAGAATGATAGTTCTCCAAGTGAACTCTACAAACACAAAATATGCCTATAGCTTTGCAGAAACCAAGAGCATAAGAAAAAAAAAAGCCATGATAATTTCAACCTGTTTCTTGAGTATGGGGCAGGCAAATCAAAGCTCCAGCAGTTCACTGCTATGTTCAGGTTTCTAAGAAACTGAAGAGATTCTTGATCAGAAACCACCCATCAGTGAATACTAGGCTGTACGGGTGGTACAAGGAAAGGTATTGGTCTTTATTGTGCTCAGTGAAGCAGGTTGAAACATTGCTTTCTTATCTTCAAACACTTTATGATTGTCTTCAAATAAATTGATGTCGACAAAGCATCACTAAGTCATGTTATTCTGCTTATCTACCTGTTGGGAAAAAAAATGAACAAAATGAGAAAATACTCAGGCTTATGACAAGCTTTTCTAGATGAATTAACCTGCAGTCCTTTTCTTTTTTATTTTTGTACTCCTGCAGAGGAAGAGAGAAGCAATGTAAAATACTAGTTTGCTTTTCCTCTTAATTCTAAAAACAACACATTTATTACAGGTTCAGAAAAGCTTCAGATATGTCATTGATCCATGCCAAACACCAAACCTTTTGAAAATGTCTTTCTTACTGAAAAGTCATGAGATTAAGACTTAAATTGAAGAAGGATGTTTCTGTGAGTTAAAGAATTGGACTGGGCCTCAGAGACTCACATTTCAAGTCCTGGAACTGCTATAGACTTATTTTGTGATTTTGGTTGTGATCCAGCAATGCACTTAAATTGGTGTTTAATTTAAAACCCTGGAGTGGTCCCATGAAAGTTAAGCAGAGAGTTAAGTCTTTGTTGAATGGGAGACTTAGTCTGTCTGAGCTCATTTCTCTAGCTATAAGATAGGGTTAATACTTACATTCTGCCATAGTTTATTTTTACAGAAAACCTTCTGGTGCAAAAAACTGTATCTTCTGATCTGTGCAATACCGAGACTGACTGATGTCAGCTGGAGCCTGTAAAAATCACTCTGCTGCAAAGCAATGATAGTCAATGAATTAGCCTCTTATCCTCTGGAAGCAAGTTGTTGCTATGAAAATACTATTTGCATTGAGGCTTCATGGAGAGGGGGCAAGGGGGCATTTACCAGCTTCTCTTCACTTGCATCCTTATGGTTTCAGTGTCCCTCTCTGCCTGGCTGCTCTCCCACAGACTCTTACTGCTGGGCTGGAGAGGAGTCAAGCTGCTCCTTCAGCAGTCAGCAGTAATTGCTGCAGTGCAAGGCAGCTGGCAGAATAATGTACCTACATTAAAGCTTGTAGCTTGTGAAGGAAATTGAATGAATCTGCAGTCTTTTGTCTTATTCGTTAATATTTTACAATTATTTTGATAAATCTCTTTTCCCCTATAGGCTGTGTTGCAAAGGGGTTCCCAAAGCCTCATTCACTATTTGACAGGGCTACACACTCTTCCAAGAATGGATTGTGAAGTTGCTATACTATTCCAAATACGGTTAGAAATTTTGTTCACAGACTGAGAAAAAGTGCTCGTGAGTAAGAAGGACGATTAATTTCACAGCAGAACTGAGAGTATGTAAGCAATAAAAATCATCAGTGTTTTACTTTAAATTAAGGTTTAATTGAATCCTTACAGATTCTTTGAATATGTTCTGGCTACATATATGACACAGTTGCAAGTTTCATTGCATGAGGGACATTATAAGTGAGAGCGTTTATCTTTTCTCTTTAAGATTCTTTACTTACGCAAAACAACAGAGATCACTTTGTGCCTGAGTGTGAGACAGCCCACCTGAAATTTCTCAGACAGGCACAAGGTCTTTAAGACCCATAACCTCTCCCTTGTCCTCTTCATTCATCAAAGAGCCTATGATCTAGCTTCTGCATTTGGATGTCAAGCAGGAGATTGCCAATTGTCTTGGAAAAGTAAAATAAACACTTTTTCTACATACAGTAATGCCATTGTTTATTGACTACTTACTCAGCTTAGATGTAATTGCGGCCATTAGGGAAACATAAGCAGCTCAGTGCTTGTCAATACCTGACCTTTAAAATATTCAGTACAATCAGTGTTACACGATGTTTAACAAGCTGGCCTTTTCATGTGGATGCGGCTGTTGTTTCCATGCAAGCAGGAATGAAGATGCTGTTCCTCCTCACAAACTTTTTTTTACATTACTTTTTTCTTCATCCATGGTGTTGAAGTAACTCAGAACAAAATAAATCTCAGCACTAAAAATTTAGTTTGGATTCACAATCTTTGGAAAAAAGCGAAAGGCAGTTTCATCAGAAAGGGAGGGGGGAAAAAAGCTCCAAAGCAGCAAAGTGAAAAAGGGCCAGGATGTTAAATAGTTTAACTGAGAGTATCTTCATGCATTATGACATTTGGCGAATGTAAATCAAGCCACCTTCAGGATGTCACAAGCAAAATTTTCAACAGTGGTTCTGATGACTGAGGAGCTCTTGAAGAATCTCTCATCAGCAGACCATAAAGACTAAAGCACAAGCTATCACTAACTTGCAGATGTTATCAGGATGTGACTTCAGCACAGCTATGGATCCCGATGGAGAGACAAAACTGCAGATGTTAAACGCATTATCGTGGAAACTAATTGCAAACTATTCTATTTTAATTATTTAAATTTTGCACAAAAGAGATATTCTATATCTTCAGCCTCTATTGCTGGTGTGCAAGTTAAAAGTTCCTGTAAATAAAAGCAAACAGCTTTTTCACTGAGCTAATTAAAGCTGTTAATATTTCAGAGCAGACTGATAAATAAGTGTTTCCATTTCAAATTACTCTTTGAAACAAACAAACAAACAAAAAAAGCCCAAATATCCTGTGTTCAAAGAATGAAATAAGAAACGTTACTCTGTTTTAACAGAAGGCAAAAAGAAACCAGAATATGTTCAGACAATGACAACTCACTTTACTATGCAGATCAGAAAGAAAAACAAAATAGAAAGATAAAGTGAAAAAATGAGTTTAGAAAATAAAAGCCCAGTAATATTAAGTCAATATTTGTTGAAAGCACAAAACACAATAAGAAAATAGTTGTACAAACTTTATTCCTTGTGACTGATTCTATTTACTGAATATGATTTCTCTGAATGGCTCTTTCCACAGTTTTCACTAGCCTCAGAAAGTTCTGGGAATGCGGAAGCAAGGAAAATTGTTGTGGAAGAGTTGTAAGCAAGCACCAGGCAAAACAGTGAGATCAAAAGTTCTCCACAGCAAATAGGATTTCCCATATTCTTTTGCCAACTTTTCACTTCCACAGGCTGTACTTGCCACATTTTAAAAGGCTGGAAGTCAAAGGTTTCTGTGACGTTCCTGGATGTGAGGACTATTTTTTTAATATATTAAATATATCACTATTTTTTAAATAAATTAAATAAATAAAAAATTTAAAGAAAACAAAAGAACAAAATTAAATTAAATATCCTGATGTTACTCCCTGACCAAGCAGTATTTTGCCTTCAATATTCAGTCTTTTTTTCTTCTTGGAGTGTAAAGAGTTGTGGTTGAAATAGGTCAGCTGACTAGTGCCCTCTTCTGCTTTACACTGGTCTCTGCTGCCCTCTCCTAACCTCCGCTCTCCCTCCAGCAGTTTCTGTTCCACTCACTGATCCAGCAGGACCTTGGCCCCCGCAGGTCCCTCATGTCAAACAAGCAGGCATCTACTACATTACACGGCCTGAAGGTGACTGCACAGGGAGAGAAGAGGGGGATTGTGAGAGAGATAGAAAGAGAGAGAGAGAGAGAGAAGGGGGTGGAGGGGAGAGAGGGAGAGAGAGAGAGTCCTTGGAAAGGCAGGATGGCATCCCTGAACAAAAATACATCAATCACACCAGTCCAGCTATCTCAATTAACCCTTAGTTAAGCTGGGACCTCCTGGAGAAACTGAAAAGAGTTTGAGGGAATAAGAGATGCTATCTGCCACTAGGATTACCACTCTACATGTGGATCAAAGACAATTCCACATTTTACCCTAGTGATTAGCTGTAATTAAATAAAGTAAGTCTGTTTAAACTTCATTAGCAGCAAGACATTTGCTACAGCAGAGTGGGCACAAATCATCCATTCTTAATTAAAAGATAATCCACAGGATGACCATAATCTTCTTCTAAAAATACAGCTTCCCCCTGAAAGATTTCTTCATCAAATAAGGATAAATAACAGTTTCTCTCTGTTTAAGTTATGAAGGAACGGGTGCTCCTTCCCGTTTGCTTGAATGAGTGCTGAATGTGCCTGATAACATCACTTTGGCATGCTATTATCTAAAATGGTAGAATACCTCACTTCAGCAAAGTCTGACATAAATCTTTGAAAACAAAGACATTGCATATGTATGAGCTGAAATAGATATGACAGTGTTGGCACATTAATATTCCTGTCACTGAGAGGTTTCAAACTTTTAAGGAGATGATATCAATGAATTCAGACTGTAGCTGGTGGAATAGGACAATGTACTGTAGGACAATTATTAATTACATACAGCCAAACATATTGAAAAAACATATAATAATGCTCAAAATATATCACAGTGCAGACCAGAACTCACAACCCCTCTGAGTCTGCATCTCCATTGTGGGAGGATCAGTCCTAATCATCAGCAAAAGGACAATCGCAGTGGTGTGCATGGCCAACATATGTTTTCAATTATCTCATAACAGCCCTCATTAACAGCCTAACTGGATAGCTCTCTACCCAGTTGCATGTTGTCTGAAAATCATCGTAATGTAGCATATAGGATATTGAGTTGGGATTTTTTATTGTTTGATACGAAAAACCACACCCTGAGGTGAGAAGTGGTAGAGCATGTAGAAGTAGATGTTAGGTAAAAAGGCAACATATCAGCTTCTCCTCAGCAACAGCAAACCTGAAAATTTCTCATTTTATCCTGGGGAGTAGGAAAGAAAAGGTGCAAAACATTTTTATTTATGGTCCTTTGGACTAGTATATACACTGCTTACTTAGCTCTGTCCCTTGTGATGGGAGTACCTGGACAAACTGCAGGAATTAGAGATCACAGACCTGAAGATTAGATCAGTAAGATCTGTGGGGCAGAAACTGCTCAATGAGGTATCTTAATGTCTTTTGATCCATAAAAGTAAATGAGGAACATGAAAGCCACTTAATCAGCAAAAGAAAATTCACGCTAGAATCAAACTCAGGATCAAAACTCATGCTTGATTCTAAACACAATTTTACAAGAAGCTTTTTTAATTTTTCATTTTAATTTTTTTCATGAAGACTTGTGGACAGTGACTACACAGCCTGAACTAGTCCAATGATATGCTGACCTTCAGGGTTAGGATAGAAGGGCTGCTTAAAAGCTTTTCCATGTACAGCTTTTGCTTTTTTACTCTTCAGCTTCCCTCCCTTCCTCTCTCCCTTCCTTCCTTTCTTCCTTCCTTTCTTCCTTCCTTCCTTCCTTCCTTTCCCTTCCTTCATTTTTCTTCCCTCTGCACTGTTTTGCACCTATGACAATCTGGTTTGAGCCCTGACACCTGGCATTCAATAACATCTCAGCTGTAATGGACCAAGACCTAAGAAAATTTCTCCTTTGCAAACAGGCATGAAACTAGCTCCATATAAAGGTATCTCAAACACACGATGACAAGTCAGCGCTTTTCCGCTATTACAAGAGAGCACTAGTCATCTCCAAATATTTTTAGATTTTACTAATAAAATCTTGCAGAGGTGCTTAGGTCAGTACTTTCAAAACAATGAAAAATACATCTGTGCTTTGGTTTTGATTTAACTCTTTTATTACGCTAGTGCTATCTGTCATTTCCAGCGTATGTCAGCATTGCTTCTCAATAGCAAAAATGTCACAAATACACCATGCAAAAAAGAAAGAATCCTCTACTCTGCTATGATAAGAAACATCACTTTGAAAAGAAAAGAAAAAATTACATGTTGATAGATTATTTGGCAACTGCAGGTATTATACTTGCCATGGTCTTACACCAGTACAGTGGAAGTTGACAGCAGCAGTATTGTTCTCAACTCCCACTCATCTCTCCAGTTAGTTCCCAGTTCCTTTGCAGCTCTAGAATCTGATTTTGACATAGGTTTAAATTAATATTTGAAATTGTGGAGGGACTTCTGTGTGTCAATGGACCAGGTTACACCACCTTCCTTTACCTGAAGCAGCATTTTATGTCCCCAATCAACAAGGCACTTAAGCAAAAAATAACTTCAAGTGCATGTGTAAAGCAATCAAAGTCAGTGGAACTACTGTTTGGGCTTAGCATCATGTACAGCTCGCATGTATGCCTTGCTGAACCAGAGCTTTACATATTAATCCATGCAAGGAGAGGTGACGCTTTATGACTTTGAGCATTAAAGTGTCTTGGGAGTAAGATATTTTTCCTAACTACTTTAGTGCTGCTTTCTCGAGGAATTACAACAGCAGCAAGTTCTAGCAAAACTTTAAGACTTATTCATAAAACCCAAAAGATTTTGAAACAAGGCAGCTGAAACCTACTACAGTTTACTACCAGAAAAAGACAAAGCAGAAAAAAACATTCCCAAAAACCAGTTTTCTTTTTGACCAAAAATCAAGTCATTGTTTATCAAAGAATTCATTCTACATTAAATAGTCAAAACATCTCTGGAATGGTAGCATTGATATTCAGCTAGCAAAGAAAATTAAGTCACTGGATTCTTGAAAATGTAGTCTTTCATGTCAGTTCATTGCAAAAAATAATGAACTACAGTCATTTCTTCATCTTCCCAGTACATTTTTAGGATAGTTTACATGACTCTGGAATGACTGAAATACTTTACTGCCAAATGTAGGATGTCCTCATGAAGATCAAAAAAAAAAAAAAAAAGACATTTAGACATCTACTTTCGCAGTTTCATTGAATGGATTTCATACTACTATTCATGACTAAGAAAAATGCAGATTCTGTTTAAAGAAATAGCAGCAACGTGTTAGAAAACATTTATATAATGCAAAAGTTACATGCTCAATATCTATTTAATGAGGTAAAAAGAGAAATACAATCCACAGATATGGCTTTTAGTGCAGTATGAAGATTCTGCAAATCCTCTAAATAAACCAAAGTAACAAATTTGGCTTGTAAAGTGAACTACAGATAATGATGCATCTATTTTTCTCATAGACACGACTTCTGAAGATTTGCACCTGTAGACATGAAATTCATGTATGCTGTTTAAACAGCTGGTATGAGTAGTACAGACCTTAGGTGCCTATATATGCTTTTTATTTCATTCTAACAAGTAAATCATACTTTCCCCACTTTTGATTTGTGATAGTGGACTTATTACATTTTCTTATTTTTTAAGAAATAGAGATTGTGAGACATCAAAAATTACAGAGAATACAATGTCTGGACTTTGCCTCTGCTGGTGTTTATACACTTCTGTGTTTGCCAAACCTAAAATTGTTTCTATTTTTAAGTACATTTTAAGATATGGTAATTAAAAGCAATATAAAATTAGTGGAGTAGCAACTGCTTATTTCTGTTTTAATTTTCATAAGCCTATGTGACTATGTTGTTTATTTTAGTTGATCATTATGGCCTAGATCTTACTGTGTAAATAAATCTGCTGGGCCTCTGCAAAATATCATTGAAGTCAATTAGGTTTAACATATGTGAAGAACTCAATCTGTGCCAATCACATTGTAAAACCAGGCAAGATACTGGAACAATTTTCTCAATCTGATATTCTTATACAGCTAGAAACCATATAAATATTAATAAGTTTTTATACATTCTATAGATTATATTTTTATCTTGTAAATAAAAGAATAATCCTAAATGCTTGGAAAAGTTTGTATGTATACAGGAGGAGCAAAAAAATATTTTAATACAGATGCATATATTTAATTCCATATGACAGTGTACATGCCATTCACTTAAAAGTTGGACTTTGCAATCCTCGTGCATCCCTTCCAACTCAGAATATTCTGTGATTCTGTGATTCTGTAAGAAATTAAATGTAATGATGATAATATCTGAACAGTACATATTCTTAAAATATATCCTTTCATTTTATTGATGGATTCATAAGAAATGTGGATTTTTATTAGTATTAGGGAAAGAAACATTGAATGTGTTCCCCTGAATAGGGTAACATATGTCTGCACTTCAAGACAGTTTTTTAAAAAAAACTTCTATATGACTAAAAATACTCTTGAAAGATGACTTGCCTGAATCAACCATTTCTGACAATCTTAAATTCTGATTTGCAATGTAATTTTTTTTTTTAAAGTCATTATATTGCAATGTCTTCTTGCTTCTAGGAGACAGTTCAGAGTGTCTCAGCAATCATCAAAGCGGCAATGATTCTTTATTGTAAAAATACTGCATATATAAAAATATCATATATAATGTAGAGTCATAAGTAACTAGCAGGGCAAAAGGAGTTTTTCATTTTAGCATATGGTTGGTGTTTATCGCTCTCCAACCTGCAGACAAATTGTTTCCAGTGCAACTATGACGATAAACAAACCTTCTGCTAACTTTAGTTGATCCAAGTTCCCATACGGCATCAATAGCAACAGAGATTCAGGGATCTATGTTTCTTTATTCTTGCAATTCTACTGAGTTACAGTTTCAAGATCCTTAACAGCAGTTTTTCTGTTCTTGTAATCTGGAGAGTGAAAATCAGGGCCTTTCTTAGAGACAGGAATTTACAAACATTCAGGTGAACTGCTGTAGTCCTTTGCTTTGGTTGAAAGGGTCTAAAAACATGTACAGCACAGACCCATAGATGATGGCAACACCTTTTATCACACAAAGCAGTAGCCATTTCGTAGGAAATCTACAGAAAATTAAATGGCCTAGGGAAATCTGTTTCCCTGCCTACAACTTTGGACTTTATAAAGATAAGACAATCTTTGTGGGTCCTTTCCAACTCAGAATATTCTGTGAAGACAAGGTAATAAAATTCATAACTCTATTGGAAAGCAAGCAAACATGGATTCAACACTTACTAGACATTACAACCTGACTCTGTTTCTCCTGTCCTAGAGAGGACTTTCTTCTCAGTCTCTACGTTGTTGTCTGTACATCACAGACATTAACCCTCTTTTCATTCAAAAGTAGTCTAATCGATGTATATCTATCTGATCTCTGAGAAATTACTATCAGGTAGTATTTAGCTTTGAGAACTGCAGGTTCTACAGCTCTAAATAATCTGGAGAGACATGAAACTTGTTTCATTTTTCCAGCTTTACTGATTAGTCTACTACATAATATTCTTGCTACCTACAAGCCTTGTCTTCTACGAAAAGTGGTCATTGGGAGCTTGCCAGGATTGAGTATAAATGTTCACCCCTAAAAGCCAGCCCATGCTCCTGTTGGCTACAGATCCTTTTTCCTGTTTAAATCAGGAGTAACATCAGGCATTACAGATCTGTAGAAACTGAGTATGGCTTAGGTGTCAGGGTATGGAAACAACTATACTGCCTATTAAGTCATTTAATAATTCAAATATGATACAGTTCAGGGTGACCACACAGTTCAGGGTGACCACTCTCCCAAAGTGGTTGACCTTTTCAGAGAAGACATTGGCTGTCTTTGCCCAGTGTCTGTCACGGGATGTGGCAAGATGGGAAGATGGATGGAGCAGTCCAGCAGACAGGATAGGTGCCAGCACCCTTGTGCGCACCAGTAGCTTCCCCATGCAAGACTGGACACCACTGCGAGCAAGGGTCTTGTAGATGTGTGGCATGATCACCTCCAAGCTTTGGTGCGTGAATGATTCTTCTTGCAGTATGGACACAAGATATGCTGACATCCCATCCAAATGTTTTCTATTACTCCTGGTGGTGTCAAGAGCGAGTCCTGGTGTACTAAGCTTGATGAGCTATCCTCAGCAGCATCCCTATAACCACTGCTTGGTAGCACACATCTATGGTTACAGTCCAGTCAGTGGGGTGTCCCACTGTCACGTGGGATCAGCCACCAAACACTTTGACTGTAGGAATATTGAAGGCAAGGGTAACTCAGGATTTTGTTACTAATTCTTTGGGGTGGATGGGAATGAAATGACACTGAACGACTGGTTTTATATATATATATATATGTAAAAATGTAGGGCTTATTTTAGAACAATTTGGTTGCAATGGAAAGGAGGTATGTAACCATTTTAGATATTATTATCTATAGAAATTCAACAATATAAAGGCATAAAAATAATACTTAAGTTAACGTATAAGAGAAAAAAAGAAAGACAAAGAAATGATAAGAATAGAAAGATATCACCACATGTGGATCCCGTGCTGAGACTTCATTGTTGCAATTTTGAAGTCCACTGGTCAAAGTGATGGTCACAGTCTTGGTTCACTGGGGGTGAGGGAAGCCTTGGAAATATAAAACCCAGGACAGGTGGGAAAGCCTAGGTATCTCTCACGTGGGCGGAGGGGGGGGGGGAATCTTACACTGTGTGGTGTAACTATGTGGAACACACACAGTCCTCTGGTGGAAGGCCTCAGAAATGAGTCTGGGGACACTTCAGGGATTCTTTGATGATTTATGACAACTTCTAAGACACAACAGCTGCCTCTCACCTCAGTGTCAGTGTAGTTGAACCAATTATGCCCCACCAGAAAGGATGAATACCTTCAGACCTATGTGTGAATGTCTTGGTATTTCCCCAGAAAAAGTTTTCAGACCTGAGCCAGTTATGTCCCATCAGAACGGATGATAATGTGAATATCCCAATGCCTTCCCTGGGGAGGGGTTTACACCTGAGCCAGTTGTATAAAGGAGGAGGATGTTGGCATGATAAAAACCATTACTCTACCTCTACAGGTTCTGCTTCTTGTTGGCCTCTTCTCTTATCTGGCTCAAAACCCCTGCTTGTAGCCTCCCATGGTGAGTGCACACCCGCTCTGTACCTGGGCTGTTATCTTGCACACCATCAGCAAAGCACTTGCTGCTTTTGCAAATGGCCCATTGTTTGAGTCATTAGCCATGAACATTTCAGTCTCTCACAAGGAGCCATTACCATGAAAGAAGGACATTGAGACCAAGCAGAGTGACAGAGCATGGAGAAGACTGTTTCTCCCTCTTGTCAGCCTGTTACATGCCATATGAAGGGTAAAAATATGCAGTCAAGACCTAAATATGCTCTCTCTGCTGCTGGAAAGGAACCTGAAAAGGAAGAAGGAAGGGAACTGGTTTGAACTCCAGAAGCCACAAAAGCCAGTAGGACCTAATCATAGAATCATAGAATCATAGAATCATAGAATCAGCTGGGTTGGAATCAGCTGAGATCAAGTCCAACCCTTGATCCAACACCGCTGCGGTTACTTGACCATGGCACTAAGTGCCACATCCAGTCTCTTCTTAAAAACCTCCAGGGACGGAGAATCCATCACTTCCCTGGGCAGCCCATTCCAATGTCTGATCACCCTCTCTGTAAAGAATTTCTTCCTAATATCTAACCTAAACCTCCCCTGGCACAGCTTAAGACTATGCCGTCTTGTCTTGCTGATAGTTGTGTGGGAGAAGAGACCAACCCCCACCTGGCTACAACCTCCTTTCAGGGAGTTGTAGAGAGTGAGGAGACTCCCCTGAGTCTCCTCCAGGCTAAATAACCCCAGTTCCCTCAGCCTCTCCTCATAAGACTTGTGCTCAAGTCCCTTCACCAGCCTAGTTGCTCTTCTCTGGACCTGCTTCAGCACCTCAATATCCTTCTTGAACTGAGGGGCCAAGAAGTGGACATAGTACTCCAGGTGTGGCCTCACCAGCACTGAGTACAGGGGAAGAATCACTTCCCTGATCCTGCTGGCCACGTTGTTTCTGATCCAGGCCAGGATGCCATTGGCCTTCTTGGCCACCTGGGCACACTGCTGGCTCATGTTCAGCTTCTTGTCAATCCAAACTCCCAGGTCTCCTTCTGCCTGGCTGCTCTCCAGCCACTCTGTGCCCAGCCTGTAGCGCTGCAGGGGGTTGTTGTGGCCAAAGTGCAGGACCCGGCACTTGGCCTTGTTGAACCTCATCCCGTTGGAATCAGCCCAACTTTCCAGCCTGTCCAGGTCCCTCTGCAGAGCCCTCCTGCCTTCCAGATGATCGATACTCCTCCACAACTTAGTGTCATCTACAAATTTGCTAATGGTACACTCAATCCTGTCATCTAAATTGTTAATAAAGATATTAAACAGAACTGGGCCCAACACTGATCCCTGGGGGACACCACTAGTGCCTGGCCACCAACTGGATGCAGCCCTGTTCCCCACCACTCTCTGGGCCCGGCCCTCCAGCCAGTTCCTAACCCAACACAGAGTGTCCCTGTCCAAGTCGTGGGCTGCCAGCTTTTCCAGGAGTATGCTGTGGGAGACGGTGTCAAAGGCCTTGCTGAAGTCCAGATAGACACATCCACAGCCTTCCCCTGATCCACTAGAAGGGTCACCTGATCATAAAAGGAGATCAGGTTGGTCAGGCAGGACCTGCCCAGGTTTAGGTTAGAGATTAGAAAGAATTTCTTTACAGAGAGGGTGGTCAGACATTGGAATGGGCTGCCCAGGGAAGTAGTGGATTTTCCGTCCCTGGAGGTTTTTAAGAAGAGACTGGATGTGGCACTTAGTGCCATGGTCTAGTAACCGCAGCGGTAGTGGATTGTGGCAGGAAAAATGTAACAAGGAACCATGGAAGTTGTAGTCTTCCGGGTTCTCACGTATGCTCAGATAATACTTGATTGTCATTGGTTGGAAGGTCATGTGACATGTTTAAGTATTGTATTTAAACCCAAGCAGTTTGAATAAATGGCAATTCTGCTCTGGCACTCGTTCGTGTCTGAGTGGGGTTTGTGCCTTAATCAACCCCAGTGGATCAAGGGTTGGACTTGATGATCTCAAAGGTCCTTTCCAACCCAGTTGATTCTATGATTCTATGATTCTGTACAAGGGTGTATTCAGATTCTTCCCTCTGTCTACTAGCTCCGGAAGCCAGCTGTCCTCAGGGCAACCTGTCTTACTGTTGAAAACTGAGGTAAAGAAGGTGTTAAGTACCTCAGCCTTTTCCTCATCTTTGATAACTATATTCCCACCCATGTCCAATAAAGAATGGAGATTTTCCTTCCCCTCCTTTTCCTATTGATGTATCTGTAGAAGGACTTTTTGTTATCCTTCACAGAAGTGGCTAGATTAAATTCAAGTTGTGCCTCTGTCTCTCTAATTTTCTTTCTACATGACCTAACTATATTCCTAAACTCTTCCTGAGTAGTCAGCCCTTTTTTCCATAATCAGTAAGTTTTCTTTTTTTACCCTAATTTCCTTCAAAATCTCCCTGTTCAGCCAGACTGGTCGTCTTCCCCATCGGCTTGCCTTTTGGCAGACTGGGATAGCCTGCTCCTGTGTGTTCAAGACTTCCTTTTTGAAGCATGTCCATCCCTCCTGGACCCCTTTGTTTTCAAGGGCTGTTTCCCAGGGTACACTCTGAACTAGTCTTCTGAATAGGCCAAAATTTGCCCTCCAGAAGTCCACTGTAGAGGTTTTATTGACAGCCCTCCTTGCATCCCTGAGTATTGAAAACTCTAGTATTTCATGGTCATTGTGCCCCAGACGGCCTCTGACACCACATCTCCCACCAGCCCCTCTCTGTTTGTGAACAGAATATCTAGCGGGGCCCTATGCCTGGTAGGCTCATTTACCAGCTGGAGCAGGAAATTGTCCTCTATACACTCTAGGAATCTCCTAGACTGTCTCTTCTCTGCTGTGTGGAGTTCCCAGCAGACATCCGGTAGGTTAAAGTCACCCACAAGAACAAGGGCTGGAGATTTTGAGACATCTGCTTGTAGAATAATTCATCACCCTCATTATCCTGGTTGGGTGGTCTGTAACAGACTCCCACCAGGATATCAGCCTTGTTGACCTTCTCCCTGATTCTGATCCACAGGCACTCAACCTTGTTGTCGCTGCCTTCAAGTGCTACAGATTCGAGAGACTCTCTAACATACAGAGCTACCCCTCCACCTCTCCTACCCTGCCTGTCCCTTCTGAAGAGCCTGTAGCCACCCATGGCAGCACTCCAGTCATGAGAGTCATCCCACCATGTTTCCATGATGGTGACTACATCATAGCTTTCCTGCTGCACAATGGCTTCCAGCTCCTCTTGTTTGTAACCCACACTGTGGGTGCATTGGTATACATGCACTTCAACTGGTCTGCTGATTTCACTCTTAACTCGGACTTTCCACCCTCAGGCTCCTTTCTGGAGAGCCCAGTTTCAATCCCTTCCCCCTTCAAACCTAGTTTAAAGCCCTCCTGATCAGCCTCGCCAAATTATGGGCTAGAGTCCTTTTGCCCTTCCTAGATAGACTACCTGGAGTTATAAGTGTCACATCCTTAGGGCCCATTCTGCTGGAGAAATATTGGTCCTTGAAAGTCAGTAAAAACTTTTTAAAAATTGAAAAAGAAAACTTAAACAAGGAAAGAACCTAGACGCAGGAGTGCAGCTTGAAGGAGGGAAGAGGCAGGAGAAATCCATCCAGGTCTGCATGTCTGGGATTCGAGTCATAATGAATTTTTGGATGCTTTTCCTAATGGAGATTTGGTGTTTGTGGTTTGTTGTTTGGAGTTTTTATTTTCATAACCAAGGATGTGAAAGATGGGGCATGGAATTTAAGCTAGCAATAGACTTTATTTCTGATTGTTCATACATATAATATAGATATATAATATAGATATACACATAGATATACCTATTCCAATACATATACGTGCATGTACACATATACATATACACATGACCTCTCTTCTATTAGTACAGAATATTTTTACACAGAATATTATCAAATGTTTGGAATCATCATTTACAACCCTCAAGCTCTCAGACAATCAGAGGTATTGTAGAAAGCATGGGACTCAGAAAGGGGTTTGGAGGAGGATGGTTCTGCAATCCTGTCAGATCGGGAAGGGCACTTTGTGTGAAGGTGTGGGTATGGCAGAAAGGCATTGAGTAGAAGAGTGGAGAATGAAACAGGGGGGACACTAGACAGGGAAAAAAGCGACAGAGGCATGTCAGTGTTGACAGGAGGACTGGATATGAATATCATGGAAAAGCATTGGCAGTGAAGGAAACTCAGCACAGGCTGAAATGGGGATGGGAATCTGTATTCTACCATATACCTCTGTCTTTGAAACATTTCAATTACTTATGAGGAAAAGATGAATTTTCCATTTCCAGTGCCAAAATTTTTTCCTTCTTTCTCATTATATTAAATGGTAAATGCTAGTCGAGAGAGTAGGGTGTACTACTGAGCTGTCTTTAGGAAAATATAGTGCAAGTATGCTAACCAGTACATATTCCTAACAGTGTATAGAATTTTCTTTCTTATGTGGTTCTCAAAGTTATAAAGTATATTGGCAGGTTCCAGTCAACAACAAAGGCCACAAAAGTTTTCTTCCCTCCCTAACCACCAGCTCCACCACCATCCTCCCTCCTCAATACTGAGCATTTAGTCCAATTACTTATTTGCAGTCTCAGCAAGCCAGAAAGAAGAATTTTATCCACTTTGACTAGTTTCTGAATACTAACTAGATGGGCCAGTCAAGGCTCTCTAAAGAGTGAAAGTGCATGAGAGACACCCTGCATTTGACACAGTCAGGAGGCAAAAGAAAGAGCAAAACAAAAGTCTATTCAGGGCTGAATCCTCTGATATACTCACCCATCCCCCACCTCCTTTAAAAATAAAGAGAAAGGGGAAAACTCATGAATCCATTGCTGAATGCCTGAGGTTGTCAGAATAAAGGACAATGAGTGACAGCTGACTGTCAGCACAATTCTAAGAGTCTGAGTTATCACTTTTTGGCATTGTTCAAATAGGAAAAAAGCACGTGTGCTTAACAAGAAAATATTGCAGAAATGCTTTGTGAGGGCTGTGCTCAGACCAGCTGCAAGCAGACGAGGAAGCTGGAGTTCCACATGGATTTTTTTCCATGCTCTGTGAAATCTTCCCTACTGAACTCATTAAAAATTTTTCTAAGCATGTGGGCATAAATATCTTAAGACAATATGGGTAGTAAAACTTCTTTTGAGGAAATCAGGCCAGGTATACCTAAAGCTGAGCAACTTAGACATTCATGACACTGTTATCTACCTGTTGGTTATTTTAAAAAGAACACACTGGTGAAGGCCAATCTTTAAACATTTCCTGCATGTTCAACTTGTTTAGGATCTCCTTGCAAGCTTATTTTTTTCCCTGCAGATTTGCCTACACTTTCATCTTCACTGACTGCATTAATTCTCCAGTCTTTGCTGTTTCAATGCAAAATCAGCTTGTTTTTAAGTCACATCTACCCACATTTGTTAGTGCTGAAACATTACTTTAGGCGTTTATATCTCCATAAATCCATACAAATGATGCACAGGTTTCCCTGAGAAAGGTTGAAAAAGCTAAAGCAGGGAAGATTTTAAGGTTATTTAAATAATGCATTTTAAGTTGGCAGATATTTAACTGCATGGTTTATGTATTAAAAAGAATTACCTGAGCAGAGCAACAGCTTATGACAGAGAGACCCTGGAATGACAGGGTTTTTAGTAATTGAAATAGATCTGGTCTGTGCTCAAAGCATTAACTCACTTAAGCCTGTTGACCATCTGTACTAGACAGACATTTATTTTATTCTCAGCTCCATGGGTCTGTCAAGGTCCATAACAACTGCAATTAGGACCAAATGCCTAGGTCTTGCCCCACTAGGCATGAGGGCTGCTCTGGAGCGTGGTCATTCCTGAGAGGGAGGATATGACCAAGAAGTGCGCAATGAGAGGGACAGAGATGCTCATCTGTATCACTCTTTGTGCTAGCAGAGCATCATATGGGAGAGCTCGAACTGCTGTTACCACTTCAGCAGGTGTTACTGCACATTATGAATCTCTAAAGAATAGAAATGAAGAAGGAGAGGGGTGGTGGGAGTGTAAGTGAAATGCAACAAGAAACATAGGAGGAAGTTAATTCACAGACTTTGTGTTCATTGTTTTTTGTGGTTTTATTTTTTTGTTTTGTTTTGTTTTGTGTGTTGTTTTTATTCCCCAGTTAAAAGGGAGAGATTTCGTCAGCTAACAGATATGATATTTAGAAGTACCAGACTTTGCATAAAACTAGTAAAATAAACACCTACAAAAAGAGGATGTTTGTAGATAGGGTTTTAGAAAAACTACAGGTTACTTCTGTAACCTATCAACACTGTGGAATAAAGGCTGTTTTTTCACAATAGGGAACAGAAACGGTGCGAAAAACTTGCCCCATTGCTCAAAGCATGAACCTGCCACTGAAATTCTTTGCTTCAGTGTCTGTGCTGATATTATCGTTTGCTGATCTGTGTATGTGTAAGTGTATAAATGTTAAAAGCGCCTTTACTACAGAGAATCCCATATTTTAAACAACGACCAGCAACAACAAAAAATAAGCTTACTGCCTAAGTGCCTTAGGTAATGCCTAATCTTGCTTGAGAGGTGCAACGATTTGCAAAGACTTTTTGAGGTCTTTATTGTGTGGAAGGCATGGAGAAGGGACTTTCCTATGGGCATTCTTGTAATGCTACACAAATTACTCATAAACATTCTGACAGCCCATGAAGACTATTAGTCATAAGATGCGCTCCCTGGATGTCACATAAGAAGATTCTGGAGAACAGAGAAGAAAATGGACCAAGATTTCCAAAGTAAAACTAAGCAACTTATTTTTGAGCTTTAAGAACTTTCAATTCTCATTCAAACACGTGTTATTTTTTTCCTTTAATAACAATATGGTAGTTTATAAGATAAATAACTGTTATTGTAGTCTTCCATTTTCAGGAGGCATCTTCCCTTTGTAATTGATTTTGGAACAATGGAATGCCTACTAAATGTAGACACCATCATGGGTTGCAGGAGAAAGAATTATATCAGAAATTAATAGATGAAGAAAACATAAATGTGGACTGGGTTTGACCCTTTGTGAATAACCACATGGAAAGAACCAAAATTAATCATTCCACTACAAGTTCTCTGAAAACAAAAGCAGCTCTACCTCTCCTGCTCTAGTCTTGGCATTTACAGGATGCCAAGTAACTTAGTATTTTGCCGCATTACTATCCCTTCCAACTTCAGCATGCAGCTTGGTTAGATAAATTAGATGTCCAGAATCTGATCATTAGATAGGCTTTCCCAATAGCTAAGGTAAGTAATTTAATTTTAAATGGCCTTTTACTAGAGACTCTCTCTCTCCATTGACTGAAGCATAAATTAAACCACATGTAGAGAGATGGAAGTTATACATTTCCTGCCTGTGTTCAGAACTGAAATGGAATAATGTCAATTTCTCCTTATGTTTAAATTACTCATTCTCCTAAAATTTTCAGGTAAAGTTGGCCTGGGAGTGATGTTGCTTCTGGTGTTTCCAATAGGATAAAGAGCCTGGAGTCCTCACCTCCTCGAGAGAGGCTTTGTTCCGTTTCTGAAGAGGTGAAGCAATGTTCCTAAAAACCCTTGGGAGCACAGGGGTTTGGTAAATTGCTCTTCTATGGATACTACTGTACATTCAAAGACACAGTATACAGACCTGTTAATCTATATGTAACAGACTTGGTTTTATAGAGCTGTTTATGATGTGCATCACCTCACAGAGAATACATACACCCATTCAGCATTGTCGTCTCTAACCTCAAAAAACTTTATTAATCTCTGCTTGCTTTCAAATAAAAGTAGTCATAACCACATTTATGGTGTTACACACATATTTTTCAATCCTGATAGCCAGAGTATAGTGTATGCGTGTATGTTCTTGAAACTTTACTCTTTTTGCATGGCTACCATGTTGATAAGCATGCAATCATAAAAGATCTCTGAAGAAGTATCTTAACCAATGAGATTTGTTCAGTTGTGTGGTTTGGTGCTGTTTTGTTTGTTTGTTTGTTTTTCTCCAGGAATGATGGGAAATGTATAGGGAACAAGAGAGTGAAATCTCACTTTTTAGAGCTAACTGGTACATTTCATCTGTACCTTTCATCTGCTTCATAGTTTGTAAGTTTTGTCTGCACTTTCTGGTGCACTGGAAGGATATTAGTGGCTCCAAGAACTGACTGCTTCACCACTGGAATGAGAATGCATCCTGCCAATCTGCAAGCTGAGAAGTGTACAGAAGGAATAGGAAACAGATCGATCTCATGAGATACTGTCTGAGAAGAAAGTATGAGAAAAATCTCTGGCCATAAGTAGGCTTCTTGCCATTACATCGCTCTGGCTAGTTTAAGATGTTTGGTAATCAGGATGTATTTTTTGTTTTGTGTGAGTTTCCTGTTTGCTGTATGCACATTCATCACCCATGCCAAATCACTACCCTCTGTTCTTCAAGACTTACTGTCTAATAAACTTCAGAACAGAATCAGAACTTCCTAGGTTACAAGAAGCTTCAACTTACTTCTGCTGAGCAGAGAATTTTACAAGTTATACCTAATGTCTGGAGAGTGAAAGAAAAGAGTTGGACTGGATGATCCCTGTGGGTCCCTTCCAACTCAGCATATTCCGTGATTCTGTGAATCTTTAAAATATCTGTTTCCATGATATATGGAGTGCGTGTACATAGTCTTACATCTCTAAGACTGGTCTCTTCTGTCTGTAAATAATCAGCTTCCCAAGACACAGAGGCAGAAGCCGTGATGCACAAAGGTAATCAGGGTGAGCTAGGTTCCCAAATACCTGTGTGGAACAAGTCCTATTAATAATTGTATTATGTGTCATCCTCTACTTCCTAAAGCATATGCTGTTGTATTCCCTGGATGCTTTGCAGCATTTGTTAGGTTATACTCATTCTTGCATCTAAGTAGAGTGACCAAAGAAAAGACAAGACAAAACAATAAAAGCCCTTGGACCTGTGGATGTCAATGGGTGCAAGCTATTTCTGGAAACAGAATTGAACAGATTTCCTTTTGGACTAGAGAATGTCAAGATGTGCAGAATTCCCTCTTTTTATCAAACACAACTGGAGCAGAAGATGTCCATGTATCTTACAGATGATTCCAGACTTTATAGGATAAGGATAATTCCCCAGCACAGCATGAGAATATGGCCCTGGTAAAAGTATAAATAGTCTGAGTGCCAACTTAACAGGCTTCAGAAAGAGAGTACAGATAAAGATAGATGAAACCGGGGAATATGTAACGCTGTGGACCACATCTGCAAAAAAATGAAGCTTCTTCATATAGTTTTGTTTCATTTGGTTGGTATGAAATGAGTTTGGGAGATTTTGTGTTTTAATAGCCTACATGAAGATAAGCAACTAATAAAATTACTATGGCAAATGACTACAATTTTATTATGATATAATTGAAAAAAATTAGTTATGTTTACCTAAGTTTGGGGACTAAATTCAGGATGAGTTTTATCCAATGCAACTCACAATGGTTCTTTTGTGGGCAAATTTTAACGGCGTGTTCCCCATTTCCAGGGAGGTGTGTTTGTACTCTAGTGAATAATGGTGAAAGTGGTTTAAATAAGGTGTGAGGTTAAATAAGAAGACCACACTGACAGTAATCTAAGACAGTTGTTGGAGATACACAAAAGACGAATCCCTCCTCACAAAGATAAGCAGATGTGGACTTTTGTAGACAGTTTGAGAATATGTATTTAAGCCTTATGTTATGTTGTGTTTCGTATTTTATTGTATTATCCTTTCATATATTCTCTCTTATTTCTCATGTATGTAAACCCACTTTTCCTCTCTATCTCCTTTATCCCTAAACTCTGTTTTTCTATTGATCAATATTTGGTGCATTACAGTTGTTTCCCATGTATGGTTATGTCTTCCCTTTGTGGTTATAATTTAAATGCTCTGCCTTAACTCTTCCTTTTGTTCTAGCACCTTCCCTACCCTACTGTCATGGGTTAACATTGGCCCCCCTGAGAGTCGGGGGCTCAGAGGTGGTTGGGTGCCAGGACAGTGTTCCCTGGAGAGCCGATCACCACTCCTCTTGTTCTCTTCTGCTCAAAATCACATATACACAGCACCGGAAGGTGTTGGCAGTTCTGCTGCTGGTGTCTGCTGTGTGTAGGTGTAGAAGGCCAGGGGGTGGCTGAGCTCCTTCTTCCCCCCCTTTGGGGGAGCCCTGCAGCCCCACCAACTCTGCCTAGGCCAAAGTTAGAGGCAGCATTGGAGTGAGTGTTTGTGAGGGACGTGAGTCACAAACAACTGGTAAGCGAGAGAGAGAGAGAGGCAGGCCTTGTGGCCAAGCCCTCTTCTTTTTTCCCCCCCTTTGCAGCCAGGCTCCAGAAGGGGGCTGTTTTTCCTCTCACTGTTTAGTGGGAGTGATTTTAAGGCTCAGCATTGAAGCAGAGCCAAGTGGATGGGCTGATAATAAAGCAGCTCAGCGCTAGGGAAAAGAATCCCAAGCAAAATTGGAGATGGGCCAAAGGACTAGGGAGTTGCCCTGCCGAGGTTTGAACGGGGGCAGCCGAAAACTTACTTAGGGGAATGAAGTTTCTAAATGCCTACTGTGATAAGCTACACTACAGCAGCGAACCAAGGTATGAGAGAAAGATCACACAGCAGAAATGACACATGACCAAGGAGAAAAGGACTCAGAGCTACATTCTTGGACTTTGCGAGGAAGGAAGGACTTCCACAAACAGCTGGAGCATTAGGGGGGAGCTTTTAGGTCCCCGAACACTCCCACGAGAGACAGACTGGTTACTTATCAGCCTGAAAAGGCTTTTCCTGGACTAAAGTTAAAAGGAGAAGCTTCGAAGGGACTGATAGAAGTGTAATTATATATATATAGTTGCTTTTAGTTTGTACAGTGTATTTATTTCTGTAAATAAATGTAAATACTTCCCCCTTCCCCTATAGAAGCCTCTGGCCTGAAAGTTTTCTCTTCAGTGTTGGGATAAATTGTGGGAGGGGTGAGGGAAGCCTGGAAATTGGATTTTGGATTTCTAATGTGGCTCAAACTGCCACACCTACCTTATGTAAAGTGGAAGCCATTTTATATTAGGCCCCTTTTTTGCTTGCTCTTGACTTGTTCAGTTGTATTCTTTTACATTTCACCATAATAAAGCTGTCTTGCCAGTCTCAACTACAAAGTTGTGGACTTGCTTATTCCTAGCACACATCACAGGCAGTTGATCTGAAAAATATGGATAACTGAAGCAGGAGTGTCAATAAGAAGCAAAGATTTTTGCCATTTAGTGCTGAAATTTTTTTCCAGTTCTGACATAAAAGTTAGAGCTGGTCTCTACAAAAACTTTCCTAGAGAGTGTTGTTCTCCTTTTTTTTACTTGAACAAAACCCATGATGTTGAAATCACAAAATTTCATTATTAAGTATTGGATATCAATATGTCATCCAGTGGAGCAGACTAAGATCATAAGCTCATTTTCTCTGGTTACTAAAGTGCTATTAGGTGGTAGCAACAGACAACTTCAGGTCAGATTAGAAACATCAGGCTAGGTGTGAAAGACCTGTATCTTGTCATCAATGCCTTGCATTATCCATCTTTGCAATTTGGCTTCCCATCAGGTCCATTTTAAGAAATATATTTTCAGCATTCTCTTGGTCAATAAATTGCTCCTAAAGTAAAGAATAAATATAAAAACAAGTCCAAAAATACGAAGAAACTTTTTTCCCCTGGTGCAATGATTATACATCTGGCAATCGAGGAGTGATACAGAGAGGACACTCTCTGTCAGATAGGGCTCTCTGTGACAAGCATTTGAATATTGGGACACGTGCAGTTCACAAGTGGTTTATGATTTGGATGAGATAAAGAAAATAGAGTGAGCTTTCCCCTTGGGAGTCTTATTTCATACTTTGGTATAATTTGGGGGGTTTTTTGTTTTCTGTTTCAATAGTCAGTAGTCAGCCATTAGGGACACAGACTCATCAAATGGGCAATAACAACAGTAAAGTTTATGTATCTTCCTGGCATCTGGAAGATAAATAAAAAAGCCTGTGGAGTTCTCTGCTGAAATAAAGAATCTGCAAAATCACATAGAAAAATCAGCTTTAAGGATTTACCTACTGATGAACACACAGAAAACTTGGCTTTCAAGAACAGCATAAACAAGAGACAGGGAATTAATTGATTGCTTAGACTGCTTGGAATATTACATGCAAAATTTCATGTTCTGGAAAGGGCCACTGCAAAAGCCAAATCATTTTGAGAAAAAGCCCACTGTTGTTTTTTGTCAGGTCTCTGATGTGGTAGTGGCGTGCCGGTACTGTCCTTCTTCAGCACTGCTAGAAACAGGAGGCTTGAATTTTCTTTAGATAATATATAGTATTTCTCAGGAAGTGGCCAAGTAATTCGTTACACATTTATAATTTAAAAGGTCTTTTTTTACCAATATTTTACATTCTGTGTCAAAGGTTAAATAAAGGTAGATAAGCTTTTTTGAAGTCACAAAGAAAGATCCATGAGTCTTAGTTGATGCTTCTTGTAAACCACCATGACAGTATACTGCTTTGTAGTGTGTTCAGTCCTGGAAGAATTATGACGCTTCATCTTTGTCCTCCTTCTACAATTACACATAAACATGTAATACATGCATGCTTGCTTTTGTGATCCTATGTATAGATATATATCTGGAAAGATACATTTGTTGGGTTGAATCTGGAAAATAAGCTGTAGAAGATAGAAAGTAAATTCTAAACAATGATATTGAAAAAGTTAAATAGATATTTACCTATACATTCCTTTCCTTTCAATATATCAGCAATGCACACCCATAAAAACCTATCCTGGTGGGGGTGCTGAGTGAGTCATATGAAATGCTGCTCTGATTCCCTGCTAGTTTACGATCCAAGCTTTTCAACGCATAGCTGCTATTCAGACTTCAGTAATTGTCTGAAGAGCTTTGTGTTGTCTTTGGGTATTTAATACTTACAACAAGGCACTTTCATTATGTGCAGCCCAATTTTAAACATTCTGTCCATTTATCTGAGCCCTCTATAAAAGTCTGAAGGAGACCAGCTGACTGTTCACAGGAAGTCACCTAGATAACATTTCTTAATTTTCTTCTGCTTCTCATCAGCTTCAGACTTCGTAAACAAAATTGCTTTAACAAAGCCTTGAAAGGATAGATTTTTAGCAAAGTCTGCATTACCAAAACATTTCAAAGATTTATTTTATCCTGTTTAAAGTACAATACTTTAATACTGTCCCTTAGAATACTGTCTCTCTTCAATTTGATGTGAAAGTGTGAAAGTATTCATTGCCAATCAACGCTGACTTTTTTTTCCCCTGAAAAAACTTATGGCCCATTTCAGAAGTGTTCCCTAGACTGTTTGAATTTAAAAATCCTTTAATTTACACTGGGAGTCTGAATTATATAAATTCCCAAATACTCCTATTTCTGGAATCTCTCACTCAGGGAATCAGTTTGCCCTACTCTTAGTATTTTTCCCAAAGAAGGATCTCATGAAGAATGTCTGTTTTCACCCCTTCAGAAGGATGTGACTAAGAAGAAAGTATTCCGACTACCTTCAGTAACTCTGTTATTGAAAAATGGACATTCTCCAAAATATGCATATTGTACAAGACAGGGTATGTGTTTGTTTGAAAGGTTTACTTACTTTATCATTGCTCACACTTTGAGTAACTCATTCTCTGTATGACCACACACAATAATGCAGACTAAGTATTGAAAGGATAAATATGCTATGGAAAATCTAATGCTTGGCTATGATGCATATGAAGAGTAAGGAATACTTGTTTAAAACCAGTGACAGCACCAATGTAAAGAAAGCAAGTAATAGGCCGTTTTCCAACTTTTTTGAATTTCTGTTATTCCTTTAGGGTATTTTGGAACCCTTTTCTCATTCACAAATGGATTTCATCTTAGGGAGAGCAGGTAGCAGTGCTACTGACATCCTTGCCTCCGGCCCTGGGAAGCTGAGAGCTCATTTTATCTGTAGCTAAGATTCCCCTTAGGGCTTTGTATGGTACTAGTGGCTAAATGTGGATGGAGAAGTGCAGTGGCCATCTCATACTCAGAGATGCCTTCACTCCCTTCACTACTCTAGTATTCCCTACATATATCGAATTAAGCAGCAGGAGATATCAAAAAAGGGGTCTGCAGAGTAACATGCAATGCGCATCATCCCTCACATGGAGAAACAGAAATTTCCAGCATTCCTTATAATGTGCACACATAACATGTAGGTATGATTATCCACGTTACGTGATTTTACATATAAGATAAAATATATGCACCTGTAACCCAGGAAAAAATAGTTGATCCAAATGAGGAAAGGCAGATGAATTAATATTACCATTTTTGTAGGCCATCTATATTTTTTGGTCAACATTATAACGCATTTTGAGTATTATTTTGGATGCATTTTTGGTCTCTGTTGCATTAGACAATAATGCAATAAGAGAGTTCTGGATTGCACACTAAACTGATGTGTCAGAATAACTAACATATTTTTGTTAAGGTAAAAATAAATTAAAAAATAATTAAAAAATTAAAATAACAAAGCAGAATCTCTGAAGTGAAAGAAAGACAAAACAACAATAAAAAATCAGACATTTTTAACAAAAAAAAGAAGATGAAATGGTGGGAAATTTCCAGATTCCTGGCCCAGGTCACACACCACACGAATGTTGATTGAGACCTTTGATTTCCTACATGAGTTCCGTACATGTCAGGCTATGGTACATGAGAAGATGAAAGAACATTGAAACATCTCACATCTTCCTACTTGTGTGCTTGGTAGGTAAGGCTTTTCGTGAATCTACCAGGTCAGACCAAAACCTCTATTTTCGGAAATGCCAATAAAAATAACGTCCCCGTTTTCATACAATTATTTTTTTTCTCCTAAAAAAATATTTTACACATTTTAGTCAGATTTAATTGTGAATAAAAGATGTTTCATGATTCTGTCTAAGTGCTGAAAGTCAGCTCTTGCATGAAAGTATTTTAGAAAGCTTCTGCAGGCATGACCAATACCTTTCTTACTCCCTGGCATTTAGTGCCAAATATAAAAGCTCTTACTTCCTCTAAATTTTTGAAAGTTAGTTTCTTCCAATTTTCTGAAAACTATACCTCCAAAGATACATACTTTTTATGAATTTACTTTTTTCTTGTGCGAATATTTCTTGACAGATTTAGGAAATTCTTAACTTTTCTTTCTTATGCTTTCTAGCAGAGTACACACCTAATATGAATGTTATATTTTATTCTCAGACCTGTAGAGAGAAATCTCAAACCAGAACAATAATAATGCAGTCATTATTAATCACTCACACCTCTCAGAATGATCTTTCCTGTCTTCTGTACATTAGGATTGGTATCCTTCCAGTTAGAAACAAATCCATCCCACATTCAAACTGCTCTATAGTTTACTATGGATACAAGATCCCAGTGCACAACTATTACCAGAATGGATAACTCTCCTATTCTGCAATTTTTAATATAATTTTTTTCTCATGGGCTTCCTCTTTTCAGAGATCAAACAATTGAAATGATGTCAACCTAGAGACAGACCTTTGTTTTGATGCTGAGGAATAAAATACTGCTTTCAGAATCCACTGGACACAAGTTGCTGAGATATTGCTGTCTCTGTGGAGGGAGAGGCAGAATTTACCAGAAAAAATGAAAAAAAGGTTGTTGAGTATTTCAGCTTTTTCTAAGCCTATTGTCATTAGGTTTCTGCCTCCACTTTTTTTCATTCTTCTTTTTGTTCCACTTAATGGCTAGAAGTTCTCCTGTTTTCCTTTTTCATTACTCATCAGCTTCACCTCAGCTATCTCCGCCCCCCTATCTCCATCCTTTGGTACTTGGGCTCCACACATCTGGGTCACCCAATTGCTGGGTGCTCTTCTATCTTCCTTTTAAACATTCATTTTTAATCAGGATCTCTCTGGTAATCTATACTGGTCTCCTTCATGCTTATTTAACTTTCTACATGTTAGAACAGACCATACTTTTGCTTTAAGGATTACCCTTGAAGATTACCTAGGCATCCTAGGTGCCAGGATGCTTCCAAGTGGATTCTTGATTAAGCCAATGGGCCTTCTCCCTTGAAGTCCAGGATTGTAATTTTCTTATTTATCCTGCTGATTTCTCTTAGGATGTTAAACATTGCAATCATATGGTCGTTACAGCCAAGGCTGCCCATGTTCTTCACATTATGAATCAATTCCTACTTGTTTCTCTATTATGGGTCCAGCAATGTATCTGCCTTAACTGGCTCACTGATGACTTGTATCAAGTAGTTTTCATCATCACACTCCAGCAACCTCTTGTATTTCTCATACCTTATTATGTTGCACTCAAGGTCATTAAAATTCCCCATGATTTCCAAGCTTTGCAATTGTCTCCTGCAGCTGTATGAAGGTGGAACAACCTTCATTTTCTTGGTCTGTATCTACACATTGTAGTTTTCCAGTTGCATGAGCTATCCCACCATAAAATAGTTCTGCAGTTGTACATGGACTTTTAACATCTCTGTTTTTCACTATGGTTAGTGGACTCATGTACACATACAGGATCCGCCCCCAAGTCTTGCTGCTTTCCTAATTGAAATGCAAGACCTTCCAGCATCACACTGTCCCCTGGACACTTTGTTACTTCTCTGTGTTAGTTCAAAGTTGTGACTGCGGTCCATGGCATATTCCTCTTGTGCGGTCTCCCTGGTAGCCTGATAGGAAGGAAAATTTGGAACTTCTACCATTGTAAAATGACAGAGCTGTGACTCTATGTTTGGCCTATTTTGGTGGGAATGGGGAGAGTGGAAATTAACGCCCCCCTGACTATAGCTGACACTATAGCTAGTGGAAATACTTGTTCAAAATCAGTATAAAGCAGAATAATATACAAAATACAGCCTTGCCTAAGACAATACAGAACGAAAAACAATGGAGAATTGAATTCCTTGTCTGAAACAATCCATCATGAAACAATTATTTTTGTATGGTGACTCTGGTCTTTTTTCATAAAAAGAAGTTGAAAAGCAGATCTTATTATATGCCACTCCTCTTTGTGTATATGGCATGATGAACAAAGCTCCTTACAATAATAACTCATACTTAAGGTATTATAGAATTATAGAAAAATATGGAAAAGGCTTTGGGGAGTCTACAACATATGACAGAGTTGGTAAAAAAAAATCATGTTTGAAACAACACCCAAATTAAGTCAGGAAATACTCCAAATGATTCCTCTTCCTCTAGTGGTGTAAAAGATCGGCAGACAATCAAGAGATCCAGTCACAGATCTTCTCAACAGTAGAATTTATCCTCAAAGGTTTAGTATTTATAATCCTATTATCTTCTAATCCTATTATTGTAATGTTTGGATGAACTGAATGTATTTCCTCCATAATCTCTGTGTGATCACACATATTTCCCGTCAATGATGACTTCTGGCTGACCCTGCAAATACTTTGTTCTTCAATACTTAAAAATAAATTACCAGAATAGTTAGGAACATTGTATTTTCTGCAGATGCACCTTGCTGTTAGATAATGCCTCTTGATAAAGCTAATGCTTATAGAATACTGTAGAGGTGTTTTATCCCTACCCAATTGCTATTCAGATAATGTATTTTTGCTTTTTGCTTGCTCAGTAAGTGGCCCCTGTGATGCAATATTTATTTTAAAATCACATTTGTGGCTGTGCATGGAATAGAGGACTATCTGTGGAGATGTTACATAAAGTACGCAGAAAAAAACCGCTATGTAACTTTGAATTGCATGGATTTAATACTATTTAAGGGTTTAACAGTGACACCATAAATCACGAGAAGGTATGAATTAATTTGTATCCTACCATAAGCTTAAGATAACATTATATCCTCAATTTTGAAAGTTATTTTTGCATTTCCTTTACAATTGCATTTTCATTTTCTATGACCTGTTCTAACTTCTTTGTTTGCTTTGCCTTTCTGCCCTTCTTGTTATCATCTCCTGTTTTTAATTTTTCGTCATGCTTCAGAGTCTCCTACTTGAATGAGGAATATAGAGTTTCCATATAACAGCTGCATTTTCTGCCATCTTAAAATAGTACACATCAGAGAGAAACTAAGAAGTTAAGGGCATTAAAAAAAAAAAAAAAGAAGAATGAGGCCTCAGGATCTGAGTACCCTTGAAATTCACAAGAAGAATGTAAATATAATGAAATATTTAGGTGACAATTCAAACACAAATGATGAGATTTGCTTGTACGTGACAACAGTATGCTTAAGAGTACTACCAACACACTATTAACTGAAGTATTTTCCCTTGTGGTAGTTATGCAAACTCAGCTTATGATCTCCTGCAAACATTTTAGGTTTCAGTTCCTCTGTAAAGTACAAATTGATAGAAAATAAACTTCCTTTTTCTCATGTTAATTTACCCAGAAGAACAAGGACAGCAGAATGTGAATTATACTGTTAAGACAGACAGAGTTGGCATATATTTAGCTGGCTAAACTTACTTTGTCTTTGTTTAGTTTAACAATAGCATAGATTTGCTAACAGAATTCTATGAGATTGAGCATTTTGCATCAATTATTTACAAAATATTCTCCTCTTTGAAAAGGCTATGTAAGAAAATGATAAATGTTTCCAGTAAATCAAGACTTCTCAAAAACTGAGAATGACCAGGATAAGAGGTAATGTGTAAAAATAAAACATGTGACAGTCCATCTGAAAAAAATAAACCACTAATATATTGGGGGAGGTGGTGGTCACACCCTAGACAAACCTCCCAGAGAGGTTGTGGAGTGTTTATCCTTTGAGATATTCAAAGCCTGACTGATATAGTCCCGGGCCACTGACTAAGTATCCAGACTTGAGCAAAGGGGGATTGGACCAGGTGATCCATCCTCATCTCAAGCATTTTGATTCTGTGATTCATAAATCCTTATTTATGAATAAGGATTTATGAATAAATCCTAATTTATGAATAAGTGTTACATAAAAAAACTCAGGAAATGTGGTTTATTTTAATTTGGTTTGTAGGTATTTAGCTTATAATTTAATGGAGAAGAATTTTTTCCTTTTTTGCTCATAGTCTACTTGTATAAACTACAATAAAAAATGCCTGCTCCTGTTATAGGTATCTTCTGAGGGTTTTTATTACAATTTACTGTGCCTGCATATAACACTCCAGGAGTTTGTTCCACAAGTTCTCAGTAGTAAAACTACAGAGGTACAAATGAATTACAGGCCTTTTTAATCTCTGTTTTAAGTCGTGATTCTTATTCCTGTCAAATTCTGTTTCTACACTAGCAGTTTCTAACCAGTAATGAAGAAGTATATTACTACTATCTTTCTCATAAGAAGGACAGCTTTCACTCAGACTGCACAACTAATATCATCTTGGTATGCAGAACATACTACTGTCTTAGAGGAGGAGAGATATGAGCCCTGGAGCTTCTCAGGAGGTACTGAGTTCTTAGATGATATTTCGTAGCACCAGGAAGTTTTGTCAGAGGTACCTCTACGAAAGAGGAAGAACAGGTTTCCTTAAAATGCTAGGTGAGACAAGGTGCAGTTTCTGAATCAATTTCTCACTTACGCATTTTTCTCTGCTTCTAATGAAAACTAGCTCTCACACACTCTCAAACAGGATTAGGAAATAATCTTAACTGAAGGAAATCAGTGAGATAGCAGGAGTGTTCATGAGGTGCTGCAGAAGTCCTCTTGCAGAAGGACAACATGCAAAGGAAGACTTCAATCTCTGATATTTGGAGATAGCAAGGGAAGGTTGTTTAAAAAAAATTCAGAAAGAATATCTAGGGAAAGATGAAGAGTTTCATAATGTATAGAAAGTGAAAAATATCCCACTGCCAAAGAAAAAAGAGAACTTCAAGATGAGGGACATTCCACTGAAAGTGATGGACCTTTTAAGCACTGCTGGCATAGTGAGTATGTTTTCATGGTTTCTCAGTTTTCTTTCCCTCTGCTTGTTGACTGGTATCTTTCTCATTCAAAGTTTCCTACAAAGAAATATGTTCAGAATGATATCATAAAGTAAAATTAAAATAAACCTTTTAAGAGAGTTTTCAATAGGAAAAATAGCAAGACTTTATTGGACAACAAAAATTAGAACAATATCATCCTAGAGGAGTGTCCTGGTTTCAGCTGGAATAGAGTTAAATTCTTTGGTGTTGGGGGCAGAGAGGAGGAGGATTGAGGGAGTGGCTGTGCAGTGCTTAGTTTTCATCTGAGTTTAATACCATGACATTCCTCATATTGTGCCCCATGTGGACCCATATGGACTGCACAGTCCTAATAAATGTTGGCTGAATCCCACTGCTAGACTCTGCACAGGTGGTATATATTTTTATGTTTGGTGAATACTTGGGACCAAACATTAATACAGATTCACAGGCTAAATTCCCTGATGCTCTTTGTCTGAAAACAGGCCTAGGAAATACAATTTTCCAGCAAATGTTTATATATCGGTACTTTCCAAAGTGTTTCAAGACTCAAAGATCTTTGAAGATGTATTGTTAGGTTGGTTTTGGGTTTTGCAGTTGTTGTTTGGTTTTGTTTGTTTTGTTTTGTTATAGTTAGAGTCAAGTTGAATGGTAACTTCACATTTGACCGTGACTTTCAGGAGCTACCAATACATCAATAGTAAATAACACAATTCAGTGACATCCTTTCACTGTGCTAATCTCCACCCCAAATATCCTTGTGTATAAATGGTGTGGAGATTCAGTCTTGTATTGATCACCCTCTTCTTTCTTTCAGTAACATTGTATTAATTACATAGGGAAATTGTTTAGAGAAACGGGTTATTGGAGAAATGCAAAATCAAAAATGCTGTGCAAAAAGTGTTTCCCAGCTTCCAAATGGATGACTTTGTCAAGCAGGTATTTTACGTCTTCTAAAATATATTGAAACAAGGGTGCAGAGGAAAAATGCTTTGTCTAGAGGCCACAGCAGGAACAATTTTCAGAACTGGGATTACAGCTCTGGAAATGCTGGTCTCTGAGGACCACACTTCACCTGGACTCCATGTCAGAGGGGACAGACTAAATAGCAAATGCCCACTGTTTCTATGACTGCAGTTCTGGGAGTCTCCTCATCTAAGAGCAGGTCAGTTTTTCTTCTCCTTGCATGGTTGCCACAAGCATGTACGTGAGCTGGTTGAGTCAGCTGGGAAAGTGACAGAGCAGGAACAATTTGGTGTAGTAATTAAGAAATATGGACTCTTGAAGGAACATTTCATCATGAGCTTTCTCCCCATACCCACTCCCCCCATCTTTTTCTCATGATCTAGCACCCATAAATGCTGCAACACCTTTGCAAGATTGCCAGATGTTGCACTAAAAACATGAAGAATACAGTGCAAATATGGATCTTTCCCATCCCAGTCAAAAATATATAATTTTACTACTGAACCAAGTGGTGGTGTTTAACTGCTTAAATATTGTAGGAGTCACAATCCTCCAAATTATATTAAATATTCTCAAGTTAAATCAGCAGCAGTGCTTATTAAATACCAGGATTTGATCTATCTGGAGTCAACAGTTGAACAGCAGACACATCAAAATCTGAGTAACAATAACATCAGAGCTATGTATACTTATCTTGTGCTGGATTTCCTGGCATGCTGAAGCCAAGGGGGAAAAAGTGCTGAACTTGTCCAACTCTGAGGTTAATTCTCCAACTAAATAACCGACTTTAAAAAACACTTAAATCTGTGACTCTAAGTTGGAAAGCATTTCACAACTTTCTCGTCTTAAGAGAGAGGAATGATAATGAGTTCTAGCTAGGACTTGCAAGTAAACTGGAAGGTGCTTCTCAGCAGTGGGAAATTCATGTCTATGCATTCATAGAGGTATCAGGAAGGAACTCCTGCATTTGGGAAATATATGTTCAAGAAAAAATTAACAAGCAGCTGAGAAAAGGGACAATTCACCTGTCAAATGGATGACTTTATGATCGCAGTCTTGCTGTCCTGCATCTTAGTAGTCCTGCAGTTAGCTGGGACAAGGGAGTAGGAACTGTGTCTGGTGGTTTGCACTTTGTAAACCAGCTGGTAAACTGGGATGTAGATGTAGAAAAAGATTTCTTGGGGAAATTGTCTGTCAGGTGTGAGCTGGAACACTTCTGTCTCTCTTCTAAGTTTGTATTCAAATCTAATCCTGAAAAGCATACTGCGAAATGTGCACTTGTACTGTGAAGATGTGAAAGCTCCTAGGAAGCATGGCAATGGTTTCTGAAGGGGGAAAGCTCTTTCAGGGAGAGTAATGATGTCTACCAAGTCAGGTGCCTAAAGCCAGGCAACAAAAAAAGAAAAGCTCTGTCTTCCTCTTCCCACAGTTAGACACATGACGAGGAAGTGCTTTTCCTTCCCCTTCTTTCTCTGCTACCCCCACACGGGTTTCATGACTTTGCAGTTCAAGATTCAGGCCACAGTGTTGGCAAAACCCAGTGGCAGTCCACGAAAAACACCACAGTGATGTTTCTCCCTACCTGAACTGTCCATATCTTTTACTCTCTCTGGTGGTGTTGAGTTGTGTGATGTTAAATTTCCCTTTTCTGAGTCCTGCAACTTAGCTGTGGCTGACAGAAAGGAAAGAAACACTTCCACCAAAGGGATCTGCTGAGGTAATTGACTCAGGTGAGATCCTGCAGGGTAAATCCTTGTTTCATCTGCAAAACAGCCCAACCTATGATTTTTTTTTTCTTTCGGAACTCATATTATATGTATTATACTTACTTCATTATATTACACATAGTTCATGGATATCATGAGGTGGATATGGAAGATATTGATTTTCCACTTACCTCCACATATTCCCAGGGTACTCAGACTTTGTTGTCATTATTACACCACTGATAAGTGCCTCCATATTCAGTTCTCGTCATAC
Organism: Manacus candei; assembly: GCF_025592945.1. Classification (NCBI taxonomy): domain Eukaryota; kingdom Metazoa; phylum Chordata; class Aves; order Passeriformes; family Pipridae; genus Manacus; species Manacus candei. Next base: position 361,185 of record NW_026138064.1, read on the forward strand.
CAAAATGGTTGCATGGCTTGACTTTCACACTAAGACAGAGGTGTGTGAGGAAGCTGAAGTGCCCTGTAGAGTTATCCATCATCTTGTCCCTGGCCACCAACTGCTGAAAGCTTGTGCCTCGAGCAGGGAGGTTACCCTGAGTCCAAGCTGAGACACACTGTGTGTTTCTGGTACCAAAGACCAATGAGAACCTGAAGGGGAGGTGGGCAACTTTGTTCCCTGATCTGGCTCTTAACCAATATCAGAGAAGAGCAGATTTGTAAATGGTTGATTAGATTTGCAAAGAGATCATCTCCTTCCCTGTTTTATGAGTTAAGAAATTACAGTGTCTAGTGTGCTAGGGACAGGGAGATACAGGAGAGTTGTATCTGCAGCAGACTGCATGTCAATACATGTACTCAAGGAAAACTAATTTCTTCGTCAGAGGAGTCTGCAGGGAGGAGAAAATAAATAGATAAATTTGATGCTTCAGAGCTGCAATTTCCTTTCTTGTCCCCTTCAGGTGCCTCAGGGCTCTGCATAGCAATAGCTCTGCACTGTGGACTACAGCTCACAGAAGACCTCTGGACCCTGGAGCCTCCATCTGCCTGGGCTACCCAAGTTTTGCCCGGAACCTCACAGGAGACTGGTGATCTTGCCCTGCCCACCTACATCACCATGGCTACAAATATCTTCCCTCCCTTACATAAGCGAAACTGTTTCTGCTCAGAAGCCATGTGCAGAGTATTCCTCTCGTGCCTTTGGTAGGTGGGCTCACACTTGGTAACCAGAACAACTGTTGACTGAGGTCAGACAGCCAGGAGATCAATAATGTCTCCAGCCTCCAGAGTGCTAGATCTCTAATATCAGGATTAAGGGTGATACCCTGTACTCAGGACATTATGTTTCTTGCAGCTGACCTCAAACAGCAGCTATGTAGATCACCTGGGGGAGAAGGAGTGGAAGGGGTACAAAAGGTTTTACTAAATCCAAAAGAACAAAAGGAAGAAAGCCTTGGACCCTTCAACAACAGGAGGAAAGTTCTTGTATGGCAGAAAGCCAGGTGATATTCTTTAGAGCAGCTTTCCCCCCTCCTTTTTACTTCAGCTGCTAAAACCTGTCTCACTTCTGCATCAGAGAGATCCTCCAACTTAACTCCTCTGACTTAAAAAACCCTAAATTATTAGTCTTGCAGCTTCTAATAGATGGCAAAAGGAGAGAAGGAGGGAGAAAGGAAGAGACAGAGGTTTGTTGAAGTGCAGGATGTAGGAAAAATTAGCTTGAGCCCTCCCTTGCTCGAACATGCTCATATTTTCATGCGACCATAGGCAGTCCTGGCAAGATCATCATTGTGACAGGTTCCAGCAAAGAGCAGGTAGTATGCACTAGGAGCAGGAAGTGCTGTGTTAGTAGTGGCACTGGTTGGCCACGGGTAGAGGCATTGTGTCTCCAAGCAACAGCAGGAATATGATAAATGTGAAAAAAATTGATACTTTCTTGATGGGGAGAGTTTTGTGGTCTGGGTAAGCATTGCAAAGAAGGAAATTAGAATAAATAAACATTTAATATAATCTTCAGGGTTCTTCAAAATTCAGCTGTGAGTCACATCACTTTTGATATTTCTAAGGGGCTTTACAGGGTGAGCCTCCCTTAAATCCTTGGACAGGATTTTTTGTGCCAATTAGGCACAAAAAATATCATTAAAACTTTTTCACATCTGAGTGACTCAGCTCTTTTGAAGAAAGATAATTTTATGTTATCTGTTGTTGATATTGACATTACAAATGACTGACATTACAAAGATCACTAAAATTTATATCATATCCATGCCTAGTGCTACATATTCACGCAGAAGAAGTACAATTAAATTTTTTTTTACAAAAGGAAATTAAGGCACAGAAATCTGGATTAATCTTAGCTAATTTTAGGTATTAAGAGAGGCACTTAATTAGAATTGCAATTGTCCTCATCTTCCCAGCTAGTCACTGGAGAAAGACAGACACATCAAAGGGCAAATAAACCTATATTTTAAATCTGAGTTGCCTCTCAGAGGTCCCTCTCTCGCTCCACTTTTGAGCAAAGAGAACCTAAAGCAATTACAATCTTAATTAGATGCCTTTGTTGTATCCCTGAAGTTAGGCTGGGTTAAATTGGACCAAAGAAACTAAACAACTGTCCAACCAACATGAGCCAAAGTGTGTGGCCAGGAGCCAGTCTGAGTCCTTTGCTTGATTACAGATAATATTATTTCACATATATCCTTTAAAGTCTGTTGCTGAATTACACAGGCTTCACTCATGGAAGCCTCAGGAAACAGTTAAAATTAATTTTTAATGCTTGTGGGGGTTTTTTTGGTTTTGTTTTGTTTGTTGGGTTTTTTGGTTTTGTTTTGGGTTTTTTTTGTTCTTTTTTTTTAAAAAACAAGTTCTTTTCTTTATTACAGATTTCAGGAACTTCAGTCTGGAGGAGTTGTGAATTTTTTAATGCTGACAGGCATCAATACAAAGAACAGAAAGAAAATCAGTCAAACAACTATAAGAATAATTGCACTGTAAGGTAATGATTATAAAATTAATGATGAGGAATTGCATCCATTGACTTTTCACCTTGCTCATTTGTAGTAGCACAGAAAAATAAAGAGCCTGCATTTAAAATGATAGTATCGATGCAATTGGTAACACTGAACTGGCAAGAAAAAGCTATCATACAAGCTTTACATCTTATAACATAATGCCTAAAAATAAAAGAAAATATTTTTTTTCCTTGCAAAAGCTGCTAGGTCAGCCAAAACAGGGTGTACCCAGAAAAAAGATCTTTGAAACCTTGAAACTAGCAGAATACTTTTCTCAGACTCTGATAAAAGTGCCTGATTTCCTTATCTGTTAATGCACTTCTCTATAAAAAGACAAGATTGCAACATTGAATGAGAAAAAGAGTTTCTTTGAAGATGGAGTAGAGCTTGTTGACTTCAGGATGACCAGTTCACTACTTTAGTTGAGAGAGTTGAGTTTTTAGCAAACTGGAAAAGGGATCAAAACCTGCCATATGATACCCTCCCCACTGGCCTTATTTTGCCACACAGGTGAGCTAGAGGGACACAAAACAGCATTTGAAGAACCATCCCAGCTGATGCATTGCAGATGGTAGATGTGGAGGGGTCATTAAAGGGCTGTTTCACAAGCTTTTGTGTAGGAGACACAGAAAAGAGGGAAGGTCTCTTCCAAAAAGTGCAGGAGACCACATGTCTCCTGATGTGGAAGAGGGTGCCCCAGTCAGTCTCTCTGAGGTGCAATATCAGAATTTAATATGCAAGGCTATCTAAATTTTGGAAAAAGCTTTACAGCAACTTGAAGTCAGGGGGAGAAAATATATTCTCTGAGTCTGTGAAGCCCCGTAGAATTTCCCAAATCTGAAAAAGCCACACCAAGACGTGCAAATGTTTTTCGGCATCCCACAGATGATATATTGGAGCAATCAGGGATGTTGTTGGATCTGCTGTTTAGCTAGCAAGGAAGAACTGGCTGGCGATGTGCTAAACAATGGTAACATTTTTTGTAATGACTGTGTTATAGCAGGGTTCACAATCCCAAGAGAATTGATAAGAGTGAGAAGGTACAGACCTCAGTAGGCTTCAGCTTGCTCAGGGAACTGGTGGGAGAGATCCTATGACAGATAGGATAAAGGGTCTCAGGAGGGCTGGTAGGCCAACCTGCACAAACAGAAAAATTATGTATACCAATTCTCAAGAATTATGAGGACACTGTTATCTTTAAAGGGTAAGAGAGGTTAGGGGAGGGCTTTGAAAGAGGACAGAAAGGCAGAGTTACACCTATCTTCAGAAAGGAAAAGAAACTTGATCCAAGAAAGTGCAGGCTGGTGACTCTATGAGGTTACCAAGAGGATAAAGTCACTCTCCTTTCTCTGGTGCATAGGGGGAGACTGTAAGAGATTGCTCCATCTCTAACTCTCTAATTTGTTTTTAAATTGACAGTGCAAGAAGCAAATGGTAATTAACCGCTCTGCCGAGGCGTGAGAGGTGTTAATGGGGCAATAAAGCACCTTGGGCAAGGCTTCTTTGAAGCTGTTTAAAGTTGCACAAGCGGTGATTAACCACTTCACACTAACTCCATCGGCTGAGGTACTGCCAAAGTGTTAGTTTTGCAGGCTTACAGGAGCGCACCCCTCCCCTACCCCCACCCCCTGAGCGACCGAACGAAATGGTGGACTCTGACTTTGGCTCTTTGCAGGGCTGTCTTCATCGACCTAGGGGACATTCTGGACTGCTTGCTGGCGTCCTGGAGCGTCTACAACAGAAAGTTGTTACATTTTCTCACCTTGGCACAGCCGGCCTGCCTGGAACATCAGCAGCTTAACCAATCTGCAGAAAGATCTGTGGAAAGATCTGCCCGGAGCCAAGCTGGCCAGTGAGCACCCAAAAAAACTGGGGGGGGTTTAAGGCAGTGCCCAGCGTTGCCCGGTGGTCTGGTCCAGTCCGGTCGGTGTTGCCCAAGGTCCTGTCCTGGCTGCTGACCCCACTCCTCGCTCCGTTCTTCCCGCCCCTGTCCTGCTCATGTCCCGCCTGCCTGCGTCTCCTGTCTGTCTTGTTTCCAGTCTGCTTACCATCTCTGTCCTTCCACCAGTTCTTCCCTGACTGCCTGAAGGCTGAAGACACCCGGTTCTCTCACTGGTAGTGGTACCCTTTTTGCACTTTCCTTTTGTAGCCTTTCCTTTTCCTTATCTGTCCTTCTTCCCCAGTCTTTCCCCCTTATCATTACAAATTGAGTTGTGTGTTTGAGACCTAAGCATTTGGAGTTGTGTGCCTTAATCTCGCCTTCAAAGTAATCATCTAAAAGAACGGCCCCTGACTGGATTGTATCAGAGACTGAGGGACAATAGTCATATACTGAAAAGGGATTGACACTATATAGGTAGAGGAATTTCACAACAGATATAAGTCAGTCTTGAGCTGTGGACTGGGTTTCCCAGAGAGGCTGGGTAATCTCCATCATCAGAGGCTTTCAAGAACTTGATTGCAGAAAGACATGGGAGACCTAGTCTGACTTCACTCTTAACCCTGTTTTGAGCTGGAGGATGGAACAGATGACTTACCAAAGTTTCACCTAACTTGAATATTTCTTTCTTCTGATGATTCAAAAACATCTGCATCTAATAACTATTACACAGGGGAAAAGCTGAGCTCATGGAAATAAATGATTTGAAATTATCCAGTGCACTAATAAAGAGAGTTGACTGAAAGACTACAGAAGAACCTTGTGAGATTGTGTGACTGAGCAATGAAATGACATTTGAAACCCAACACAGAAAAATTGCAAGTCATGCACATGGAAAAAAAAAAAAAATCCTGATTTTACTTATGAACTGATGGACTCTGACCTCAACATTACCATGCAGGAGCAGTATCTTTGTGACCCATTACTGAGGTAATTACATAACAGTGTGAGCTTAGAGCTTAGTGGCAATCAGAAAAGCAAAGCAAATGCTATGAAGTGAAGAAAAAGAAGCAGGTACTACATTGTGCTCACTTACCTCTTGAACATTGTTTGCAGTTCTGGTCTCTTTCTCTCCAAAATGGTGGAGTAGCAGAAAGTGCTTATATGGGCCAAATGGATAATCAATAGTGCAGAATGATTTTCATATGAAGTAGAATTAAGTAGAAGTCTGGAAAAAACAGAACATGGGTTGAAAGAGATTTGGTAGAGTTTTGAAGGCCATGAGTGGCATTGTGAAGGTGACTGTAGACTATTCGCTACCTCTTCTAACCTGGAAAAGGAAGCATCAAAGAAGCAAACCTCAAATCAAACGTAAGAAGTTATGGCTGGAGGCTTTTTTTGTTTGTTTTTTGTTTTTTGGTTTTTTTTACCTGAGAATACAAGGGAAGCTGTAAGTATAGGTGGGCTCAAGTTACACTGAGTGATTTCACAGAAGAGGAATCTATTGAGATTATGTAGAATTTACATATAATTTGCATAAAAATCCATTCAAACTCAGAAAGTATCTGAGCTGAAAGTAAGTGAAGGCTTAGAGAGTACTAAGAGAACTATCACATAAACTTGCTCTCTTCTTTCTCTCCCCTGGACATCTCTTATAGCCATTCCTGAATGGGCAATGATCAGACCCAGAATGATCGTAAAACCTCTGCCATTATTACAGCAGCATCTTCATTTTATGGTGATGATGACAATGAGTGAGAAGTCCTCCTTTAGAAGTATATGGTTAGTCCCATGAACACATATTTAATGACAAACATTTTAGGGGTTTGAGGCCATATGGCAAAATTTATTGGGTAGTTATCTCTTCAAACAATTTGCAGGAAGAGATTATCCTAAAATAACACTTATGCAATCTACCTAGGTCAGAATAGAAAAAAATTAAAGTTAGAAACAGTTACAAGTAAAACAGATCCTATTTTCAGGTCAGAAATTTGTGAATAATTTTATCATTTGAAAAATGTATTTTTCTGCATTAATTAAAAAAGGTAGGGAAAGACTAATCATCATTATTTAACCAGTTTTTGCCTTAAAGAAAGTGCTATGAATTCCACATAGAAACTGAAGTCAGAGTATTCCTTTTCCAAAAAAGCTTACAAACACCAACCTTGCCTGTAAGTCCCTTGTTAGAACTGCACATCTCCTCAATTATTCAGCTATCCAGTTTTGAGACACAGTATTGCACAACATATTAAAAAGACAAGTGAAGTTCTAACTGGCTGTCTATTCAAATGAGTGCAGTTTTCATTTATGTGTATATCAGTCCAAAATCTGTTAATCTACCTGTGCAAAAAAAACCCCTTTCTCGATGGCTGGTACAAAACTGTGGAACGAAATCCAACAAAATTTGCAAACATCACCAGCCTGTTCTTCTAGTGCACAATTCTTCTCATTATCTTGATTTTCCAAGATAAATATTACATTATGTATTAAATAACGACAGTAATCAAAAGCCTATGAAGAGCAAACCCTACTTTGCACCCTTATTTCCAGGAGGAGGATGGGGAAAAAAAAGGATCACTGACACCACTCAAATTGGTTTTTTTCAGCCCAGACTGAAGTTTCTGAGATGTTCTACATCTGTGAACAGAAAAGGATCCAAAGAAAATAGAAAACAAAAAAATAGACATTCAAAATATTGAAAGGTTGTGTAAAATTAGATCTGGCAGAAACAACAGATTTTCGCAAGGCAGTTTCTGATTTTTTGTGATCACCATTATTCTCCTACATGTCTGTATACATGTACATGTAGTAAAGTCAAACACTTATATGCAACAGTCATTATAAAACGATTACTTTTTTCCATTTTTGCCACATTTTCTATATATAAATTCACATTATATTAATTTATATTATAGTTAAACTATGCATACAAAAAATACCTTTCCCAGTTAAGTTAGCATAGGTCTTGACTTTCTGTTTATTTAAGAGAGCAAGCTTCCTGGCCAAATCTGTGCTTACCCTTGTGCACTGTATTTTTTAAAAAAGAACAAAAGCAGCGGATTGAAGATGATTCCTACCCTACTTTTTGCAATCTCCAGTTCTTTAACCTTGTCTCACAGCTGAAGGTTAGGTTGACCCATGTGATTCTCAGCAAAACAAGTGTGTGTGTGGGGGTGAATCTAAGGAGATTTTTGTGATAAACCTTGTTTAATTCTATTTTTGAGAAGGCAATCATCTCTCCCAGTAGGATGATGGCTGAAAACTGCATAAGCTTACACAAATATACAGCGCTGTATCATTTTTGGTTTAGTAAAAGTAATTCACATGCAGGGTGCTGAACACAGGGAAAGTTATGGAAAACATTTCTCACCCAAGGACAGATTACTAGATGTGCTAAGACTTATGGGAACAACCAAAGGTGGCCAAGGTTCTTCTGTGGGGCCTTATTAAGTTAGGCTGTGATCCAGCACCTTCAACTTATTAAGCTGCGAGAGTTTCAGTGATTAAAACCAGAGAAAGGTCACTCACAGACCTTCAGAATTTCCCTGGACTGGTATTTTCTTTTAGGCCTTAGGCCCTAATGAAGACACTTCACTCAATATGTGGATTTTTTTAAATTGGTCTTTTGAGCTGGATTTGTCCATAGCTTGAGAAAATCTTCAATAGATTTTGCTTCCTCAGAACTCTGCATACAGTTATCAAAAATCCCAACCAATAGCAAGAGATGAGGCCTTATAAGATGGCTTTGCATATCATCACCGCAGAGATCAAAGGAACAGGTTAATGAGGATCTGGAGAAGTTTAATTATGTCCTAGGTAAGGAACGGGGGTTAGTGGCTGTAGGTGGGACCGTTATAAATAAGCTTTCAAAGCTCTGTTAGATGGAGTCTAATGTTTGTAAAAGGTATGATAAAACTAGTATTTCTTATGGATTTAAGGTTACCAAAATCAACCTGCTAGTCCTAAAAAACCATGTAGCAGGAACAGACATGATGTGCTCCAGGTACAAGTGATGTCAGTGTCATTTTCTGAGTCCTTTTCAGGTGGGTTAAACATTATTGTTTCATCTACAGAAACACATACACAACTGTTTAAAAATCTTTAATTATAATACTAATGTGAAGTGTTGTTTAACTCAGTCTTTTCATCTCTTGATATCTGATGTGGTTAAAAAGTTAGAACTCTCTTCATCATCTGTATTTTTTTTCCTTTTCTTTGATGCTACCTATATTGGTTATAATGGTATATTTAGAGTCGACTAGTACTTCTGCAACAACACGTATCTTGTCCTCACAAGCTTTTAATGCAGCTGTAGCGATACATTCTGGAAGACTGGCACATGGTGCCTTGTGCTTATTTTACCATATTAATGTATTAAATTCAGGCTGGCATTTCTCATGTTACACAAGATAAGGAAGGAAGCTTTTATACCATTTTCAAACTAACAAACAAAAAGTAACACACCCTTACAAAACAGAACATGTTAACGTTCATTCCCGTTTGGTACACTCTTTTATTTTCTTTTTAAAAACTGTTGAGTATTAGGTGTTCCAAGATCATTGGGACCATCTCTGTAACAATTTTTAATATAGCTTTTAAAATAAATATAACAATATTCATTATTGTAGGGTGGATCCTTATAAAACTAGAAAGACATTTACTCAAATTTTACCACTTGGGATGAGAAAGTACTTAATCTTATTATTTAAAATAAAATGTACATTTCTACCATCTCCAGATGATTCTGTTCTCATGTTATAACTCTACTTTTTACTCCATGAATTCTAGGACCTCCGTAGGGGTGATCCCACAGGTCACATGTGACTGCACAAGATCATATGGAAATTATGGGGTTGGGAGGGAAGAAAGCAGCTGAGAGCAGTGGTCATGTTTGTTGTGGAGCGTCACATCAGGGGATGCTCCTGCCAAAATGTTTTTGGGGTGGCATCTGTCACATTGAAGTGATGACAGAAGGAACTGGATTTTATTCTTCTTATGTATCTCCCTGTTAGCTCATTGTCATGGGTTTACTCTGGCTGGATTCAAACCCCTGAAAAAGTGCTAAAAGATGAGAGAGGTTCACAACAGGCTAGACAGACTCGATGTGAGGAATAATACTAAATTTATTGCTAACAGAATAGAAACTAAAGAATAATAAAATACAACCACTCTTTGGCCACCTGCATCAGTGCAGGAGGAGAAACTCTCAGGGTGATAGCTAAGGTCTCTTTTCGTCGGGGTGTGGGGGATCTCTGCACCCCCCAAGGTCCTTTCAAAGGCTGCAGGGGGACAACTCGCTTCACCATGATCTTCCCCACGGGTTACAGGGAGTTAAAGCTCTGAGTCTTTCATCCTTGTTCTGTGGGGTCCCTCCCAGGGGAATAAGCTCTTGGAGGATCCCTCCAAGTTGGGTCCACTCCTCCCCCGGGTTGCAGGTTCTGGGGTTCATCTCAAGTCTTTATACTCCAATAGTTTTCATCAGAGTCCCACCCAGAATAAACCTGCTCAGCGCAGCTGCTCTCTCTCTCTCGCTCTGAGTTGCAAATTTGAGCGGTGGCAGTAGCTATGTTGGCTGTGCTTCTCCTATCCGCTCTGCTCCGTACCACGCTCTGCTGCCGTTCCGGGCCCACTCTGGGCCACTCCTGGCTGTGCACAGCTGGCCGCTCCAGGCAGCTTTTCTCTTACTCTCTGGAATTTCTTCTGAGCTCTGCTGCATGTCTTGGCCAGTCCTGGCCCTGGCCACAGCTGGCCGCTCCGGGCCATCGCCACCACCCCCACTCACACTGGGGGAGGCACCCCAGCCCTGGCCACAGCACCCAGCCCACCTCTAGTGCTGCGCCAGGGCCCCCCAGGCCCAGGCCAGGAGGGGGGGCCTGGCCCCTCGGGCCAGCCGGCTCTATCTCTCTCTGTCACCTTCTTGGTTCTAATTTCTTCTGCGCAACAAGGCTTCTCTTCCGGCCTCTTAAATATGTAATTCGCAGAGGTGTTACTAAAGCTTTCGATTGGCTCTTCCTTGGGTCAGAACCAGGAAGTCAAGTCCACCCCTGGAATTAACCATCTTCAGTTCCAGAGTGCTAGTAAACCCATCACGACACTCATGAAACAGCTCTTCATAGGAGAGAAGGATAGGAATGAAGATTTGCAGTTGATGCAATCATGTTTGGAGTTGAAATCTCACATGTAACACCCAGTTGTATTTTGTTCTTTTTTATTGAGTTTTTTACTGACTTTAGAGAACTATTTCAGGTGTTTTAAAGCTGAACTTCAGTTTTAATTTATAATGCATATAATCTATGAAAACCGTCGTATCTTGCAGTGCACACTGTGAATTAGAAAACTAAAGGCCTTTGCCTCTACAAAGTTGGTAAGGACAATGTGCCATTTTGTCCAGTGTTTGGCCACAAAATTTCAGTAAATTTTCTGGCCTTTCCTGGAACTACAGGATACTCTGTCAAATTTGGCTAATTATCCAATGAGTTACATCGAGTTAAATAACATGACTACTGAAATGTGAATAGCTTCCTTTTTATGGAAAGACCTTGGTTCACACCATTCTATGTTAGTGTTAGAGATTGGAATGACCCTTTCACAGCTGTTTGGGCTGATAAATAAAAAGAATAAAAGAATGGACAAACAAATACTACCTGCCTAATAGCTGAGAGTAGGTTTTTCAAAACCAATTATGCTGTTTAATAAATAGTTTTCATTTTCCTAAGGAGCTTCTGGGTCCCTTGGTATAAGATTTATTTTCAGGCAGGTAATCAAAAGTCTTCCTTCTTTTAAAGCTGTGATCTTCTTGTGCAAACTAATTTTTTTAAAAAGAAAAATATTACAACCCACTATTATAGCTGAAGATCTTGAGCTTCTGAAACAAACAGATGGACATAAGAAAGTCAATGTAAAGTTTGACTTGCGATTTCAGTGAGCTTACTGACTATTTAATATGACAGGAAACCTGTTATAAGTAGTTCTAACTTTACAGAAAATCCTACAAAGGTCTTTTGCAATAAGTAAGTGAAGTTGAAATGTCATGGCAATTGCTTGAAGAATAACTGGAGAAAGATATCACTGAGTTATGCAATAAACAAAAAGGGAGAAAATGCCTTCCAGAATGACTAAAGCAGCTTTTTGTGTATTTGTGCAGGACCTAGAAACAGCAGACTAAAGGGTAATCAGGGGAAACTAGGGAAAACACTACTCTTTCTCTGGCTGATCTGAAGGTAGGTTTTTTTAGAGGCTATGACTTCCTTGGTGATTCAAAGCAGGATTGCAAATATGGTAACATATGCAGAATACATTAATTTTTCTCAACAGGTTGCAAAATACAATGGATATTGGGGTTTGCCTTGTGAAGGAGATAGTCTACAGTCTACAAAGCATCTTGGAGGAAAAAGATCAAATTCAAAAGAACTTGGAACCTACATCTACAATACTTTTCTATCTCATTACGAAGGAAAACCAATATATTCAACACATATAATGAAATTATTTACGGACTATGTTTTTTTTGGTTTCCAAAACTGTCTTTTCAGTCCTGTTTCATAACAGGTGCATCCTGGAATTACATTCATTAAAATATAAATGGAATTCTGCTAGTTTTTTTGTACTATACCATGGTGGGCTTTTTTGGGAGGGGAATGCAACAAAGAAAAGATATGTTTCTGACATTGAATTCTTTTCTAACCAAATACCTTCCTTGAGAACCAAACATTTCAAGCGTTAGAGGAAATATTAAAATGGAGATTCTTTTAGCTTTGAGACAAGATCAAGCAGCCTTATATCAAATAGCTACTTGTAATATAGGCTTATGAGAGTGTTAGAGTAGTTATTATTCATACTTTAATTAACTCAACTTCCAACTGTGAGTACATACAGGATATTTCCTTACCAGGTACAGCTCCCCACTGAAGTGCTTGCCCACCCAATTCTGATAACTAGTAGCCATGGTGGTATTTAAGGCAGCTGTTTTCCTTTGTCTTTTAAAACTTATGTTTACTGTGGTGTTTAGTGATAATATGAAAGACTTGTGACACAAGCTACAGACTGCTGTTGCCGTTGAGCTGGGAAGGGGCTCTGTGTATTCTATTTAATGTTATAACGGATGCCTTAGTAACTTGAATTTGTCTTCAGATGCTCTACTTAACCAAATAATGGGATAATAATTTGGGGTGCAGCAGAGAGAAAAAAATTCCTCTAATCAAATTAAAATTGCTGCCTCCCTTTAAAAATTATTTAACTTTTTAAAGATAAACCACTATGAATCACCTACTGCTGACAGATGTATTTCCTGTTTCTTATACTGCCTATTGTCATGGTTAAAGTAGATTCTTGTATTTTGTTCCTTTTTTTTCCAACGTTATTTTGGAGGGATTGTCTCTTTAAGAAGTAATTTCCCACCCCCTCACTTGCTGGGGCTGGGTGGGGAGGAAAGGGAAAAGCGCCAGATGGAAACAGAACCCTCATCTTTCTGGGGACCATGCTTTCTGCTGCTGGCAGAGTCCATGTGGATCACCACCACAATAATTCATCACAAATCCCCACTGACTTGCAGGGACACAGCTTTTCTCTGATGTGCCACTGTACTTTCACAATTAATAATATGCTCTTTCTATTTCAGAGAAAACTTTTCAGGTCTTCTTCAAATAATTTTTGAGAAAGTATGTTTGGTTGTTACCGTTTGCAGAGATAGGAATAGTTTTACGTATGAAACGTTATGTTCAAGTTTAATTCTTTGAAGTGTGCTGCTTCAAGAAATTCAATGCAAAATCAAGCTTTCATTACTCAGATGCTGCTTTTGAAATAGACCAAATTGTCTGTTCCTTTTAAAGGCTGCTGGATGTTCACCCCTTGAAGAGATCTCACATGTGTTTATTGTATAAAGTTCTTTTTTACCATACCAGGTCTGCACATGAGAGCCATTTGGGAGCATAGGAGGATAAATCTGGGGCTCTGTTTTGCAGGGGAAGTAAGAATTTTGCAAACACTCTTTCTCTTTCCAGAGCCATTGTATTTTCTATACACATTGTTGGCAGGTTCACTAAGAGGTGAAATTTGGAATTTGTGTTTGAAAGCTTGTGTGCCCACAGCGCTGAGGAAGAGTTGAGGGTGGAATGGCTAGAAGATACATAATAGAAAAAGTCCCAGATGGCACAGTTTTTGTGTTGATCTTAATAGCATAATGCTACTATGCTTTAACAGGACTTCTCTGTAACTTGTGCATAAGGACCAAAGACCTTACTCTGGCCAAGGGCCTCCAGTAGTTCGCATGGAAGGACTGCAGAGATGCTGCATGTTGTGAACAAAGTTGAGTGGCTGAAACCCAGCTGAACATGCAAGGTGCTCATGGAAATGTTCTGTTTAGCCTACCATAAAGGAACAGGAAACACTCTTCATTTCCAGTTCTGCACTTCCAAAGTACATTTGTTGACATTGGGTGCAGGTAGAGGCTGCTTTCGTTTGCTCTGATTTTTATGGTTAATTTAGAGCATGAGAAAAGTTCAACATTTCCTGTGCATATGGTGTTTGCAGCAAGGGAACTCACACTAGCCCAGTTAGATATTGCATTTGTCACCATGCAGGCAAATACCCTGTGATACCTTAAGGTCCTTTTAGTTTTTTGATTTTCCTAATTTTTATAAGTTTTATAAGTAGTTATATAATAGAAGTAGATTTAGAAGCAGCACCCTTATTCTCTTACCCTTAGCATAGTAACTACAACCCTCTTACCCCGATTCCCCATATCAGTATTCCCTGAATTCCATTAGAAATGTTTAGTTTCTTGTCAAGGTAGGCCTGTTCTGTTCAGAGAACACTTGTACTTTGGCCTAAACCGCAGAGTACAGTCAAAAACTGGGTGAATGTGTGCCCTTTGTGCTCTGATGAAGAGGTGGTCTCAAAAGACCCCATCCCCAGTTCTCAAGGAGCGTGACTGAGGGTGGTCCAGGGCAAAAGCCAGAAAGTGGGAAAACCTTGGATTGGACAGGCAGTGTTATAAATTGTAATGTCTGAGACACGGGGGACACACGCATCTTGTAACCAAATTAAATCCTTTTCTTATCTCCAGTTAAATTGCCTTGGATTTTTTTTTTCCTCAACTCCTTTAGGCATCACCTGTATTACAAAAAATATTTTAAAAAAGATGCAATTTTCCTTGGACAGTTGGCTGGTCTGCCTCTTATTTATGCACCAGTCTGTTTAGTATGCAGGGGGGGCACAGTGCCACACTGATTTTTAACCCTAGTGGAAAAAACACACAAGTTGACTATGGGCCTCGAGGGAGTACAGATCTTTAATGGCAAGTTGAGTGTAAAATGTGGTCTCTGGAAGAAAGGTCACCACATTTGCACAACCCCCTTGAGTCAGGCTTAGAGCCCTGTCTGCCTTCAACTAAAGAGACGTTTTCCTGTATCTTGAGGTTGCTTTGCTTTGAGGTGTAGGGAGCACATAACAGAATTAGGGGAACTGAGTGATGTTTGTTCATGTTTGTCTGCACTCTGCATCCTAAGAGAAGACTTTTGAGAAGCCAAATCAATACTACAACCATGTCTGGTGCAGCTGCTCTGTTGTTTCAGTATGTTACAATAATGAATTGAATTCTCACAACAACAGGCATAATAAGTACTGCTCAGCCCTTGGTATTCAATCACCTTTTACTGGTTGTATCTTTCTAAACCCCACTGTCAACTAGAATTATACAGAAACCCACCACAGACCTTTTGTGGCCCTCAGATGAAAAATGCAGAAGCAGGATGCTTTTCAAAGACATAGGTCTATGATGTCCTTCTTCTTCAGGCAAAACCACTTCCCCTTTTTTCTTGAAACCTTAGCATAAATCATTCAGAATCTGAAAACCAGGATATTTTCCAGCAGGAGGGTCTTTTAGCTTAATATCAACCTCTTGTGTCTGACCACCTTCTTGTTTTCACACTTTTTTTCATGCACTTTGGATTTCCTGAGTCATGATTCTCTGTTCAGAAAGGGGTAAAGCATAAGAACATCATTGGTGACTGTGGATATGAACTATCTAATATCACTCTGACATTTTAAGTTTTAATTTAAATTACCAGACTTTTAAGCAGCTACCACAGCAAAAATGGGTGTTGATGGAGGTGACCTATCAATTCTGCAGCACAGCTTTCTCCTTGGCACTGGTGCTTTGAATTCTGCAGGAAATGCCCTTGAGACAGGCAGCCATGGGCACAGAAAGCAAATCATTGCCTGTGGAAAATGAAGACAACATAGCAAAACAGCAGAGAGGCTTGAGAAGAAGTCAGGTCTGAAAATTTGCAGATAATGGATGGGACTCAAAGCTGTAGCTTGGCTCACCTTGGTGGGAGAAGTATAGGATGAACTCTTAATGGGCTTTTCACACTTATTTTAGCCTAAACTTCACTTGAGTAAAAATCGAGACAAAAACTTTGGCTTTCCCAACACATAGTTGAATTTTGAGGCTCAAGCAGCCTTTTAGCATCAGTCCCTAAAAAGGGGTTTCTCCCTCTTGTAGTCATCTGGGTTTGAACATGCAGAAAGCTGAAACAATGTTGCAACAAAATTTTCCTGGTTTAGAGAGGAGAAACTGAGGTAGAAATCCGTGCAAAGACTTGCAAAATGATCCAACAATTAGCAGAGCAAAAGAAGGAGCATTAATTTTCTCTCTGCCAAATCCACACAATCATTTTTTACCCTTATTTTTCATTGCTCAAATAATCAAAATTTGCACTGCCTTCATTGGCCTGCTAGAGGAGTGACACCGTGACGCTGAGAACCTTAGGGCTTTATTTTCCTTTTAGAACTACAATGTTATGTATAAAAAAAAGAAGGGGGAAAAAACAAAAGACATCTTCCTGGCTAAAATATTCTGCTGTGTCAAGGGTAGAAAACCCAAACTTAGCTTTTAAAATAAAAATAGTGTCATATCCAATTTCCCTTCCTACCTCTGTCTAAATTCTGAAGTGTTTTGAAGTAGCAGAGCTTTGCAGCTGCAGAATATCAGCACTATTTTCAAACATGTGGTAATATTTTTCCACACACATAAAAGTGACCCAACCCTAACAGTGAACCATACTGTTTCAAAAATAACATTAACTTTGACAACTTCTTTAGCTATTTTGTTTGATGTTAAACTCAAGAGTACTGACTTTTCCTGAAACTTGAAAAGAGCACTATGCTTTTCCTCATCCCAGTTGATATGATTAAGTGGTTTTTACTACAGCCAGTAACCAACAGGACAAACTGGGATTTTGAGCCACATTCCAAAACCCTCTGTATTCCTCTGAGTTAACACCTAGAAAAATGCTTGTGATGGACACAAATCCATTTTTATGATACATCATTTAAAAGGCTTTACTCCTTTTAGTGCAGCTTATTAAAGGCAGACATGTTAGCCCTGTTTCACCCTGACTAACATCAGTGGCAAATTCCAATTGATTTTGCTTGGGAACAGGTTTGGGCCTTTCATTGTCAAAGATTTCTTTTGAGAGCTGACATTTGCATGGAATCCTTCTTCCCTACAAAGCATTTTATTACAAATTACCATGATTAACTCTAAACAGAATAGGCGTCTTTTAAAAACTGCCTTTTTCACAGTCAATTTATTCTACTTAATACTTAAAAATTAATATCATTCATGGGAGGTAAGCAAGACCAAACTAGAGAGTCAGAGAATTACTACTTTTTGTTTGTTCTCAAAATAATTTTTTTTTTTGCCTGTTACTAACCTAAGACAAACTACGTTCCGTTTGATTAATTAATGATAGGAACCACAAGGAAACCATGCAAAAATTTAAACTGTGCTTTGAAATGACAAATATTTGTCTTTTTGATATTCCTCAGTACAAGTCTGAAATAGAATTTATTGAAGTTCAGCAGCTGTATAAAAATGTTCTATAGCAAGAACACAGAAATGATTTAATAAGTTCTATGAAAAGTCAATTTGCATGACATCAGCACCTAGCCTATAACGGGTGGTAATGGATTGTTGGCTTGATTTTATACTACTTGACATCAGATTACAATACACTGAATAAATGTTAACCTATAATCCCTTTAGTAAAAGCTGGCATTGTTTGTCTTCTCTTGTAGAGACTACATTGATTTTCTTTTATTGGATGCTCAAGTGCTGCACCTCAGATTGATTACTTTGAATTAAATGTGCAGAGAACATTTTTATTATTCTAAACCAGGAGTCTTAACATTAAATGGATGCCTCACCCCCTGCCACACTGCTAAAAGTGTGCTCTACCATTTAATTTGGATTTCTTTCATTTTCTCGTTTCTTTTCAAGGCTTCTGAGATGCTGACCCCTGCTCTGACCTATGCCCCTTGACCCTAACACATCTGACCAGTGATGACTCTGAGGGTGGCAAATTAATAGCAGCATTGCTTGTTAATTGCATAAGAGAAAAGCCAAAAATTCATCACCTCAGTCATGGCCATTGCTTCCCTTTGACCCCCTTCTCCCACAAGGCTTTTGCTGATGGTCACATCTGTGGTTTTTCTATATCCTACATATTTGCCATATAATTATTCAGCATCAAACCTTATTAATCAAATCGATGTTCTGTTTTAAATGGAAATTGCTGGATTAATACAATCATTCATTTCATCCTGAAAATCTTGATGGCTTTAGCACATGGAAACCAATCGGAATATAAAAGAAGGGATGTAGAGACCTGATTGAATTAGGAGAGGCATGCTGCACATTAAATTACATATGCCAGCAGGAGTCCATGCTTTTATAGTAAAATACTACTGTGGAGTCTATACATATAAACTGCCTGTGATTTCTTTACGCTGGGCAGTGCTCTTGCATTAAAAAGGGCTATAATAGCCATTTATATTTCTAAATACATATTTTTAATGAGATCTGGTATTTCATAAGTGTTTTATTTCAGTTGCTTTAAATATTTCTTTAAACATTGCACATTAACAAAACAGCAAAGAAGATGTTTTTACTTCTTACTGTTTAGTTAAATAGATCTTTGTCCTTTTCCCTACCTAACTTATTCAATTATGCATGAGTAAACAGTATAAGTAATTAAAAAAAAAGAAAATAAGTTATGAGGAGCTTTGTCGGCAAGCTGTGAAAACACTGAACACCCTAAACAAACTGCAACTTACCCCATTTGGTGATTTCTGGTCTCCTTTCACGTGTAGTGTAAGTTTTTAGTTTCCTCCCAGTGAACCTGCTATGTAAAGGGCAGGACTGGGAAGTCAAAAAGTGATAAAATGTAAAAAAATCCCTAACCAAACCTAACAGCATTACAGACAGACCAGCGATATTACAGACAGATTTGATGAGCAACTTGCAGTACTTTGGATGTGACTTGCATGCTTCTGAAAACTGGTGGAAGACAAGTGTTGCCATTGAAATCCATACTCTGTAAGTAAGGATTTTCTTTGACTTGCAGAGTGGGACTGATTTTTGGTTGTTTGACAGCAGGGTGTGAAGGGAAACATGAAGAGGTACTGTTAGGTATAGTGCAAGCATTTCAAATTAAGACCAGAAGACATGGAAAGAAGAATGGGAGCTTGCTTCTTTCCTCAATATATTAGATCCCTACAAGTGCTCAAGTACACCAAATCATTCCAGAGATCATTGATTGCCATTATTATTTTGAGATCTGAGCACCCAGTTTTGCATAATTATATCTGGGTAGTATGTTTTTAAACATACCTCCCTGCCATATTCTTTTTCTTGTCATGTTTTTATCCAATTAGATAAAACTCAACCCAAAGGAAGTGAGGACAATGTATTTTTATAGTCATGAAATTCTGCTCACATTGTTTTCACTAGGCTGTATCATGAGGTGGCCTGTACCAACAGGCATACTTCAGGAAATCAAAGTTTTCCCAGAACACATATTGGAAAACAAGCTCAGTTCAGAAGAAGAAACTGGAGCAGACCTCTCTTCTAGCTCAGCTTGAGCTCTACTGCATTTTGGCATCAGAGCACTGAGCAAAAGGGTGACATGCTCCCTGGATGGGAGTCATCAGTAAAGATTTCTTTATGTCCCTGGCTTCCATGTGGCATGATAATTCAGAAGAGATTTATATGCAAAATCCTCAGAAAATGCATTCTATAAGTAATAAAATTATGTGCTATCATGCAAATCCAGTCTTAATACATGATTGAAATTACTCAAAAGATGTTTACACCAATGTAGTAATGAAACTGCATTGGGCAATCACAAAAACAAGTTACTATGGTTTATTTTATGACATAAATTATTTCATTTTAATATCTCTCCTGTCAAATTAGATGAATTTACTTACCAAACTTTATACATAGTTCCTGATTAGTTGTAAAAGAAGATTAGTTGTAAAATAAGTCAGCTTAACATCCAGACACAGGATTTTAATAACAACTTGATATACAAAGACTGTCAGGTGCTGTCTGCTAGTGAGAAATAAATAATACCCTAGATCCTTCACTATAATTACCATCATTCACTGTATATACAGGATCTGCAGTGCAGCTTGGGCTGGCATAGAGTCAGAAGTGCTTAATGCCCCTTGCCTGGCCTCCAGCAAAAGCTATATATGGGAGTGAAACATTGGTGGATGACGGGAAGATGCTTGCTGGGCTGAGACCCGCAGGTGACTTCACACAGTGGTTCAAATAATGAATATAATTATATGAAAGCCTTTGTTCCACATCCAGGTCACTTAAAACCACATGGACTGTGTCAATGAGGTCCTTCTCTTTTTCTGGGGTGAGAAGTCTCAATCAATGTGCCAGTGATGCTTCCTGGTCACAAAGAAAGTCACATATTCAGGGATATAAGTCACATATTCAGAAGTCACATAGTGACTTTTTTCTCCAAAATTACATGTGACATACATTTTCTGTAGTTTGATTTTTCTCTTAACTTACCAGGAACAGGAGAAAGGATATCCATATTTTCACTCATGTGGGCCTCGGAAACGTAGTGTTGATAATCCTACTCATGCTACGACCACCATTTGCCTTTCACCCAGGTGGCTTTAAACAAAACTGCTGAAGTAAGTGATTAACCTTAAGCTTATGTTTGAGGTAGTGGGACCCAAACACATTCTTTAGCAAATTTGTTCAATAGTGATGAACCTTTTAATTGAAACCCAATTGATATGCCATACCTCAGTGTTTTTCTCCTCTATGTAGGACACATTAGGTATTATTTTGAAACATATATCCTTTCTAAATGATTGAACAAAAGAAACTCTCCAGCTTTGGGGAGAACCCTTGGCACAAAGAAGTGACATTTTTGTCAATGAATAAAGTTTGTAAGGGTTAGAGATACTAACAGAACAAATACTTTTCAAAATAGTCTACGAATTACATGGTGTAATGTAAGGGAATCCAGCTGAATAAATAACATTCAAAGGATGAGCTCTCCATTCTTCTCACAGTAAGGTAAAAGATAATGGAAAGCATGTTCTAAGAATATAGTCATACAGATAACAAGCTATGAAACATACAATGATCCAGTCAAATCTCTGAAATGCATAACCAATAAGAGCTAAATGTTTTTCAAAGAAAACATTTTCAAAGTGTTCATGTTTTATGTTCTGCTATTTAAAGCAAAAAACCCCACCAAAACCAAATCCAAAACAACACAACAAAACAGCAACACTTCTAAATGATAGGTTTGTGCAAATTAGGCTTATGCCTCAGTGCCTGATTGACTGTATCACATAGGGATTGGAAGAGCACAGGCTTAGACCCCTGCCTTCCTCTCAAAGGAATGACTAAGGAATTTCCAAACCTGAGACGTATATTTCTTTGTGCAATATGTGCGTCCACTTCACAAGGTTTCTAACACACTGACGTTGTGGGGGGAAGCATTTGAAATAATCACAGAGGAATTTTCTACCAGCTGACCATTTAGAAAGAGTATATTGCCCTGTGGTAAAAGCTCAAGTTTTTAATTCACATACTGCCTAATTTTAAACGCAGAAAAATGCAGCAGGCTGAAGGCTTAGAGCAGCCCAATGTCCCTCCTTACACCAGCTCCTCAGATACCCCAGGATGTCTCAACAAACACTTGAAATGCTACCAAACCCTAGCCGCCACTTCACATGATTTATGATGTCATTAATGTCAAGCTATCAGTGGACAAGAGTAAAAGAGACAACAGCAAAGCTGACTAAAAACAAATAGTTTTGATTAAACTCAAGGACGTTTGGTACAGCTTTCAGCAAAAAGGCATTAATCATTTCCAAAGCTGACCTTGTTTTTTTTCATCCCAAATGCAAACATAATATGTGTAGGGATTCTCACAAAATCTTTGAAGTCTGCTGTCTATGCAGCTGAATTCCCTTTTTAAGGCAAGATTGATTAACAGCAGCACAAACACCTTTTTTTTGATAACAAAAATTATGAGTTTTGTTGATAATTGCCCGAGCACCCTAAAATTTGCATCTGGTTTTTTTTTTTTCTGTTAAGATATGAAGAGTGTTCTTTAGATCTGGGGCAATTTTTTTCCAACTGAGATCCCTATAGTATATTAGAATAGATCAGTATCCACAGTTGCACATAACCCGTGGAATAACAGCCCATAACGGACAGACAATGACTAAACAGCCTAATGATCAGCAGAATAGAAAAAAAAAAAGAAAAGAAAGTATGCCAAGTGGAATAAATTATTTTCATAGGAAAACTGTATGAATGAAGAACTACTCTTGGGGTCATTAACTTAGTTTTACAGAACTAGAAATGTGAATAGCAGACTGCATTATTAACAAACACAGACAAATATTTAGTTTTCTTTGTTTTATACTGACTTGCCTGTTTAGGTATGGGTATAACGTGTGTGCAAGTTCATCCTGTGCACATATATGTGTATTAACAGAAAGAGAACAGAAAGTATAACAGAATTTTTTTGGGAGGCAACCTCAGACTGGATTAAATCACCTCAGGAAACACATTCACACACATAGTAGAAAGATCTACTATAACTATTTAAAATGCAGATGGAAAGTAATATTTCAAGCTTTAAAAACATTATTAAAAGCCCCTTTTCTGTAATAATGGGTATTATTTTTGGAGCTAATGAGGATTTGTACAAAAGTTCATCTTCCATAGAAGAGGAGTAGCTGCTTCCCTCTAAATCTTAAAATCTTTTAAAAAATCTCAGTCTTCTCCTCTCTCATTCTAATAATCAGCTTATAGTATTATTATTTCACAGTCTATATCAAGAAGGTTAAGTATGTCCTTCCAGCACACATGTCTTTCATAACTTAGCATGCAATTAGATTATTAATGTAAAGTTACAGGAGAGCTATTATGGCTTCAGGACAAAATAATTAAACAACTATGTTTCAATTTTAATTGTTTATACAAGTGCGTAATTTTTTTAAAGTAATATGATTTTTTAATAACACGTAATCCAGATAATATCCCACATTCCTTTGGCATGTACCATGAAAAGGAGTGGTACCCCCCAACTCCAGCTGCAAACATTTTCTCAAAACATACTTGAAACAAAAATTTTTGCTTCTAAAATTAGTCATATTTACTCTGATTAAGGAAAACTTTCTGCTTAGCACTTTTATGGGAAAAAGACAGGCTGTATTATAAGTATCAACTGTGCATGAGAACATTTGTAATATCACCCTTAGAGAATAATAAACAGATAATAGAGGTTGAAATTCTGACATAGTTTACAGAACAATAATCCAAACATCTGTTATAATGACAAGGGATTTGAACAGAGTAGAGAATACATGGGAAAGCTATGCTACTTTTAGTACAGTTGTAACATTAAATCAAAGCTCTGCAGCTCAAGGCAGCTTGCTGTTAATATAAACAATTTTCTACATATTCCTGGGCCACAAGCCAGATCTCAGGATTCAGTTACGAGCACAAGGTCAAGAGGGAATCAACGGTATGAAATTACCATCTATGAATCAAAAGAATAAATGGGTAATTAAGGATGAAAACAAATTAGAAGATATACTCTCACTTAACTCATCAAATAAATTTGCTGAGTAACTTCATGCACTGAATATATTTTAAGATCTGCAGAGGCTTTAATGCATTTATTGCTTAAATCCACAGCATCAGCAATTTTTTTTGAGGTAGGCTTAGCAAATCACCTTTTTATATGTACTTCTTTCTATATCCAACATCTGACTACAATTATGAAGGTAAATATTTAATCATGTTGTTTGCTCAAGAGAAAAGTAAATAGGATTTCCATGAAAATCACATTTTTTGCTCTGTATTATACCCATGACAACTAAACTTTTATCTCACTTCTGGTCTCATTTTATCTTCCACATTGAAACCTTGCCTTTTTATGCTGCATTGAATGTGACAGATTCACTGTAATTGTTGAAGAAGAGGGCTTGCCTGTAGAAGACTTTTAATGTAATGTTTATAACTATTAAAGGTTTTGCATATGTTTGCTAAAGAGCACTTTTTTTTTTATTTACCCACACAAGCAGACATGCACCAACATGTGAGCCACTTGCACGTTAATGAATATTTTGACGTGATGAGCACAGTAATTCATATTCCTGAGAGACTAGGAGGAAGAAAGCATCTTTAAAAAGTGAATCAAGAAAATGTGTTTCTGTCTTTCTTGCTTGGGTTTACCCTACTGGTGTCAATGGCCTGGCATATTTAGGGGCCTCATCCTATATAACTATCTTAAATCTGTGCTTTCTATGGGGATGAGTGTTTTCATAAGAGTACGACACTCTCCTCTTTAACTACTGGAGAAGACTGGGTAATCAAGTCAGACTAGGTGCCCCATATGTATAAAGTTGTAGTTCGGTAATGGGAGTCCCTCAGAGACACATTGCTCTTCATCCCTCTCAGCTAGGTTCAGCATTTGTCATGAAATACAGCCTGAAACACCCTCAGAGCTAAATGCCCCTCTCTTTCTATGCATTGTCCTGAAAACTCAGCACTGATGGTTCAATCTCTGCATAGGTTTAAGTCACAATCACTCTATTAAAATGCTTGCAGTTACTGCTAGTTACTAATTGCTTTATGAGCAAGGCTACGAAGCAATGAACCAATTTTGTGTGAGCAACTCTACATTTAAATACGTTATTTAATAACTTCTGATTGCTATGACTGCTCTTGAGGTGAAATGTTGTTTAACTTTTCTCTTAACTGTTGAATATATTGACAAAATGTAACTCATAATGTTTTAATAACTGTGACGTTATCAGTTCCCTTCATTCAAAAATACATGTACTTGATTATTTCTTTGTGAAAAAAAATTCTGATTTTGTTCCTCTGAAGGATGATGTATAGGCCACCGTCTTTCCAAAGAGCTGCTAATATCAGATGGCACAATCACTGTAACCATCAGTATTTCTTCTTACTAGCCAAAAGATGATTAGGGATGTGATGTTAGATATCATAAGATGCTGAGATACGTCAGTTCACAGATCACGTGTTGGAACTGAACTCTGCATGAGAGGAAGGCTTAGCACTTGAAGCCACAGAACAGAGAAGGTTGTTTAGGATATTTTAGATAGTACCAGGTTTGAACAGAGGTGGAATGCTGTTGACTAGCTTGCTAAAGGGAATAAACTTGAACTTATCCAGTCATAGGACAAATAAATTTTAGCTCTTCCATTGCCAGAGAAAATATCCCTCCTCTCGTTACTCAAATATTAATAACTATTAGAAACATTCCCCTTTATGAGTACTACTACCTTTACTCTCTGAACTCATTGATGATGAATATTGAATAAGACAAGTACTGAAAAATACTTAAAAAAAAATAAATATAATGAAGTCGTGAAGACTGTGCTGTGTTTTTGTGCTATGTGTGCCCACTCTGACATTTGATTCTGATTTTGTCCTTATTGCATCCCATTATATCACAATAATTTCACCTGCAGAACCTCTGCACTCCTTGAAGGCAGGGTGAGGAGTAAGCCTTGGAGTCAGGCCAGCACTGTGCAGTCCATGCTGATCTGCTGCAAAAAGATGCAACAGCAAAGTAGGTTTTCATCTCCCAGCTTCCCCCTCAGGCACTTAGACAATTATTGTATGTGCAACCCTTTGTTCCCATCATTTTCTCTGCACCATACTAATATTTCCACAAATGAACTAATGAAAATTAAAGGAAGACTGCGGCATGAGAAATAGAATAAGAATTAATAAGAACAAGAAAAAAAACCCCTTCCCAATTGTGTTTTTATGGTGGAATATCAACTGATTATCCTTTGTCTAGTGGTACTATGTCTTCACCTTCTAAGACGTGTGAAGCTAATCTTACATATTTTACTGGCTCATGGGGCAAAAGGGGAAAGCTCCTGAGAGTGCTTTAACAGCACTGTGTCTCTGAAGTCAAACTTTTTCAAGAATACCACTGACAGATGTCAGCATCACAATTCCTCAAAATGGAAAAGTAGGGAACTGTCCACAAATGGGCACCTTTCCCTGACACATTTCCTTAATAAAATAAAAGCTCTTATAGGCTATACTAGAGGTCAAAAATTTTTCAAAGCATTTTCTCCTTATCTTGATAAATACCTTATCTTACCTAGTGTGTTTCCTGAATGAGAATAAGCAGTACTTGACAGCAGCATTTTTAGAAGAAAGGCTGTAGATTTATTTTTAAAATTGAGGAACTTTAATGTTGAATATTTAATGCTGAATATTTCTTTTTTTAATCTAAAATGTTATATAGCAATTTTATCCCCCTTACAAAAGCTAGAATGCAAAATGATCAGTCTGCTTGTCAGTGTGGGACAATTTTTAAAAATACATTTATCTTTCTTGGTTTAAATTAGTTCACAAGCTAACTCACACAAGCTACAAGCTACAGAGACATGACAGAAGGGAGACAGCAGCAGTATAAAAAAGCCAACAAAAACATTTCTTCAAAAGAATTTTACATCACTTTCAGATAGTAGGGAAACATCCTGTCCTACAACTATCACATTTTAGATAGATACAAATCTAGGTATTGAGGGAAAACTCACTGGATTTTTTTCTTGCTTTTGTTTTTTTTTTAAATTCATTTTTTCAGGGTTTTTTTTTTCCTAATAGTTGCTTTTATACTGATTGCACCTCATGCATCTCAGCAAAAATGTCTTGAAAATGTGGTATTGCAGAGCATTAAAGTTATAGCTGAATTCTTCTGGAAATTCCTATATGTACTGTTCTTCCTTATTTTAGCTCTCCGGTTTTGCAGAGAATCAGAAGGTAAAACTGGTAAAGGTAGCATTGAAAACATAGTTATATTTAAGTTGATGTAGGAGGGATGAATGTTCACCCCCAGACTATAGCAGGATTCAGACTTTGATAGTCAAAAGAGGGGATAATACTATAGAGAGGTAAAATGTATGGTTGGGTTTTTCTTATGCTGTTTTGGCTGGTCCACTATGGCCATCTGTGTACTTGTCTTCTCATAAAGGAATGCTACACTATTCCTGGATTCCAGCATTACAGAAGGTATCCTCACCTTGAGGTCTCAGCAAGGAAGTAAAGAAGGGAAAGAAGCATCTAGCAATGCTTTTATCCAACACAAATGTCAGCCTTTGCCTCACAAAGCAGAAGCTACAGAGGAATTAGGGCCGTGAGAATGGATTCCCAGTCACTTACATAAGGGTTATTTTTTCACTTGAGTAACTGTGCCAGTGCCAGGGGTTGTAAATTGAAAAGGTCTGTATATGTCTGTGAATAAAAGTACTTCAAGGATACATTGTGAGGTGGGACTACATAAACATCATCTCTTGCTTAAGGCTATGCCTGATGTGGCAACGTAGCCTTTAATTTGATTATAGCATGTTTTGCCATTTAGACCAAAAAAGGAAAAAATGAGGCCCATGAATAGCCTTGTGGGAACCAATATACCTACGCTTATAATTAAGCATAAGTTCAAGGATTTTTATGGATAAAGGTTCATATTTAAAATTACAGCTTTATTAAATTATTTGCCACCCTCAGTGACAAAACTTCAAAGCTCTTCTCAGGCTTTTCCACAAAGAATGGGAAATATTAGAGTTTCTGGTATATGTTCATTCTGAAACATTTTAAGTGATAATCCCATTCCATCCAGCAGTTAAATATTATTGTGTGTCTCAAAAAAAATTGTAATCCTGGGAGTGGGTGTCATGTAAAAATGCTGTGTTAAAGGAAAACTACAGTAATTAGCTCTAATACTTTTGCTAGTTCAATGAATGTTTACTTAGAAAAACATTATGTAGCAGAAAATTTATTAACTGGCCTACAAAAAGATGCAAGAAAATATGTACTGCTCGTCTCATCTCTTAGCTCTTTCAGATTTTTAATTTAGGATCCTGTTTCTGCATTTGTAAATAAGGCAATGGGTTATGTTTTAGAATTTTGTGTGGAAGTTCTCATTCAGCCGTGCTTCACAAATTTCATGAATTTTACTGCTGAGATTCACCACTTCTTCTTATGTAGCATTTGCACCAGCAAAATTTCTTCATTTGTTTTTTTGTTTGGAGGTTTTGTTTGGTTTTTTAGTTTGTTTGTGTATTTGTTTATTTGTTTTCCCCAGAGATCTCACTTTTTAATAGAGGGCAATGACAAATAAACCTTTTTGCACCATCTTGGGACATTCGTTCCTTATCGAGTTCAAAGGAACACTGGAAAATAATAAATGAGTCACTGAAACTATTTTCTGCAGCATTCGAAAAGACCTTACGAATGTTCCCCATGCATGTGCTGACATAGCCCACACAAGGGAATTCATGAAGTCTCGTGAATTCCTAAACTGAGATATTTCAGCGGGCAGAGGTATTAAAAGACATAGCTTCCCATCCTCCTTTTTTTCTGTTTGTCAAAAAGTCAATATATTTTCACAACTGCAAACAGAAAATGGATAATATTATTAAATTAAGTCAAGAACTTTATGTAGAGGAAAAAAGAATCTGTAGGTATGTCCATAATCTTAAATGGGGATACTTATAATTGCTGGTTGTGATATTCCTTACTATGGTGAGTTCTGACTAAATTAGTAGTAGGAAGGAGCTGTGATTGAAATTCCCGTGGTTTGATGAATTGGTAGAGGAAAAGTTGCACTTTCCTCCTAACTGTCCACAAAATCCAAATTGACTCTTTGCTCCACAAATTGCCTAACAGCAAAAAACCTTTTAGTGGTGGCATCTTAAAAGAGTTCTAATTATTCTTAGCAAATTATATACAAATATAATAGGGATTTCACAAATATTTAAACGACTACAGCAATAGCCTATTTAAAGCTTAAGTCAAAATCCCTTGATTGCTGTATGGGAACGGAAAAATGATACTGAAAAGTAGCACAGCAAGGGGAAGAATTTATGCCATTCATAAAGTTCAGAGGAGGCAACTTCACCTGGGATGAAAGTCAGGATCCCCTTTAACACACCTTAAGTAAAGCATCTGACATGTAATCACATCTTCTTTGTGAGAAGAATGAGATCTCTTTTCTGTGGTGGCCAGTGAGAGGGCATGAGGGAATGGCCTCAAGATGTGTCAGGGGACGTTTAGGTTGGATATTAGAAAAAGGTTCTTCACCCAGGAGATGAAGTGGTGGATGGCTGGGTGGTGGAAAAGACTCCTCAAGGAAGTGGTCACAGCACCAAGCCTGACAGAGTTCAAGAAGCATTTGGATGATACTCTCGGGCACATGGTGTGACTGTTGGGGATGGTCCTGTGCAGGGCTAAGGGTGGGACTCAACAATTCTTGTTGGTCCCTTCCAACTC
This sequence comes from Manacus candei, assembly GCF_025592945.1. Classification (NCBI taxonomy): domain Eukaryota; kingdom Metazoa; phylum Chordata; class Aves; order Passeriformes; family Pipridae; genus Manacus; species Manacus candei. The sequence goes on from NW_026138064.1 coordinate 390,279, forward strand.
AGCATGTTCTGTGATTATGTAATGGAGATGGATCACTACATCTCATAAATCTGGCACATCTGCTACTAGTTATGACTGTCAGTTTTGCATATCATCCCTAGTGGCTAAATAATTCCTAGTTAATTTCATTAAAACTGATATTGTCCACTCTGCCCTTTGAAAATCCATTCTGAATTTGGACTTGGTTTTAGATTGATTTTTAGGGTTATGTTTGCAGCAGCAAGTTTCCATCTTCACCTCTACTGTGTAGACAATATAGTAATATTTACACTGTTCTGAAAGCCTCCAGACCTTTTCAGAGCAAAGAAGGTAGCTGGCAGTAGGGTTAAAAATGGTAGTGGTCAGACTGGGGTACTGTCAAGTTGATTTGATTTTTCATTTTTCCCTTGAATCTGCACCTAACATTGACACCATATATATATATACATGTATCTATCTATATATATTTACATAAACAAGCATACATTCTTTTTCTTTCAGTTTACCTCAAACACAGATTCATTGTGGATTTCAATTTCTATTGAAACACATTCAGCAGTAGCTAGAAGAAAGTATAGTATGTCAACACACTTAAAGTACATCAATCCAGGCGAGTAGCATATTTTACTATGATACTGTGGATTTTTAGATATGACAGGTGAGAAAATGGACAGTGATACTCATGTAATCCTGAGAACTATTTAAAAAAGTATAATATTATGGGTATCCTAAGAGACATCAAAACACAGATTTTTAGAGTTTAACAATATGCAAGATATGCCTATGAGGCATGAGGGAAAGGTGGCATTTTCTCTGTCCCAATGACCTATAAAACTTCTCTGCACATACAGCCTGAATCAACATTTTATACTTTGAAAGAAATGCATACTGTAACCTATAAATTTAAGACAGCAGAAGAATAAATAGACCAATATCCACTGACACATTTGGCCTTATTCTCTGCTGCTCGTTGCATCCTGCACAAACACATGTGCAGGTGCATACATACATACAGGTTTTCCCATCTATAGTTGGTACAAGCATGATAATTAATTTCAATTACAAAAGGGTTATTGTACTTCATAAGAAAGTTAATATTTTAGTAGTTATTGTTAATTTGGAGATTCTTAGAAGAGGATGAAAATTGTAATGAATTTCTCATTTACCTCATACTATACTTGAGAGAAGACAGGTAAATTTTACTGAGTGCAGTTATGTCGAATAAAATGATATTTTATGATGGGCCAAGAAGTTAGAGTATTATTTCATGCACATCATCTGTTTTTCAAGTGAAAAAGCATCTTTACTTATGCCACTGAAAAGTCAGTCCAGCCTGAGGAATTTCTTTGGCTATAATGTGACTGGGTTCATTGAACAGTCCAAGAGCACTTAATTATCAGTGGTGGCAACAAGAGTAGGGTTACTACAAGGGTTTTGCCCCCCTACTCTGCCCTCCCCCCCTTTTCATACTAGTATAACCTGCCTCCATATTGGTTACACAACCTTATGCAGTCTTCTTCCTGAGCGGGGGTTGATTCTCACATCACCTGAAACCATTCCTATTGTCATCCTCTCATCTTTCCTTCTCTTCCAGACACTGACACAGTCACTCTTGTATTCTCATCCCAGCAGAGGCAACTTTCTTGTTTGGATCAGATGTGAAATCAGACACGTGGTCTGACTGTTTTAGGTATTAATTCTTACATTTTCTTACAGACTATAGAAAACAGTAATCTGTAATAAAAATAGTAATTACTGTTTAATAAACACCACAGATGGAAATACAGTTTAAATAATAATGGAAGTCAAGAGAAAAGTTACAAAAGTTGTGCAGCTTCTAATTGTGTCAAACATATTTATGATTTCCAAGTGACTTCTGCTTTCAAAAAGAAGAAACTGACAAAAATCCACTTTGGCATAGAGACTTTTCTGTCTAGAGGCAAAGTCATCATATGAAATCAGTGACACACAGGCAAAGATCTCAATGCATCTGAATTAAGAATGGGTTTCTGGAGTTCAAATACCACATTAAATATTAACAAGATAAGAATTGGGAATTTGGAGCTTCTTGACCCCTTCAGATATTTCCATTTGTACATACACTTTAGCCTTGTTCAGCAGGATCTAGACAGATTCCCCCATGCAGTTTAGTTCTTGTGGGATATTGCTTACTTTGAATATGTTTATTCTTTTAGAGAATTTGTATGCTTATTTTAAGTGATACAGGTCTCCCTTTTTAAATCATAGGAGAATAAGAAAAGAAGCATGAATGCTTTTCCATTTCTCCACTTTTGCAAATTATTTTCCCCTTACAATACGTAGCAGAATGTGATACTTTCAGTCTAGGCCTTCCTGGAGACCAGCTTGTAAGCAGGAAGGAACTAGGGAAGTGACCAAGGAAGTATTCCATGCTATTCCTTTATGTAAACTGAGTTATAAATAAGGCGTAGATAAGAGAGCTCACTCTCTTCTCTTCCAGCGAGGTTTGGGAACTGTGGGTCCCTGTCTCAGTCTTGCTAATCTGGAGCTGAAGCCTGCAGTGACTGCTGTGTCTGCCAGGCGTGAGGGGAGAGTGCTGGGCTGCGTCCGGCTGTCCTGCTTTTCTCAAGGGGAGTGGTGAGATTTTGTTAGTTCTTTATCTTGTCGGTTACCAGGTTTTTCGATTGTGCATACCTCTTTTGTTTTTGTCTATTTTTGTCCCTTTTTGTCCTTTTTTTCCTTTTCCCTTCCCCTCTTTCCCTTTTAGGAGTGATTTGGGGTTCCTGTGTTCATATGTACATAGCACCTTAATTGTATATCTGTAATATATGTAAAATATATATATATATTTTATATAGCTTTTGCTATTTAATTTTTTTTTCCTTCTCTCTCTTCTGGGAGATTTTCTTCTGTAGTCTGTGGAGTTTGATGGGAAGCCAATTACAGCCGGCTACACTGGAGCAATTGGAGAAGAATGTAACTGTGACTTAAAAAGAAATTGTGCAAATTCTAGCTCTCTCATATTTTATTTCCACTAAAGTCAGTGGGAAGTTATGCATATTATTTCTGCAGTATTCAAAGGCTAATTCTGTGGGCATATAATTGTTCAAAACTGAGAAAAAAAATGTAGGTGTTTCTTATAATACTATTCCATGCAGCTCTAACAAATATATTAAAACCCTAAGCCTTGGTAAAACCACAAGCTTATTTGTCAAGGAAATGAATGGGAAAGTCTTTTGGTTTATACAGTTCCAAAAACAGGATTTATTGACACACTCCATGGAAACTGTATACCCTAAAACTGCTTCCTAACTACAAGTATGTGCGCATCTTTTCAGTATTTTGCCAAAGAGACAAAAATGACATTAAAAGGAGTGAAAGAATGCTAAGCTTGCAAAGCCAAACATTCAAAATTTAGTAAATACCAGAATTCAGATTGCCCAGGCAACCTTGTTTCTGACAATGATAGATCTGAGCCCTCCTGTGGTTTGTCAGACTTTGTTTCCAGAGGTACAAGACCCCTCTGCCTTCTACTTGGTGAGAGTTTCCTCAGGTGAGGACCAGAGCCTGAGCTAGGCTGTCCCGCACACCAGTTATACTCAGGGACTTCCCATCACCTCCTGGGGAAGGTGCTTGGAAAGCGCAGCGTGCTGAGAGCCTTAGGTGGATTGGAGAGGTAGGACAGAGCCTCTGTACTTCATCCCCAGTGCTTATATCCAGGAATCACCTAGTAAACTAAACCTCCTCTGTATGCACAAGGAACAAACTTTTCGTGAAGAGACTTTTCGGAAACTTCCTAAGGCAACTCCAGGCCAGCTGGTCAGTCAAGTTTACCTGTCTAATCTTCCCCAAATCTTTTGCCTCACTAAGTTAATAAAATGAATGGTGCTCAGTGGATGGATAACTGCTCAGTTAGGCTTTTTAAAATTTTTCTCATTCCTTTATTTGCCTTAGTCCTTGTTTATTGCAAGGGATAGAAACCCTGCTTTGACTATTACCAAGTTATTAATTTGTTAATGTCCTTTGGAGCATTTCTTAGGGTAGCTTCTGAGTGAATTCCAGATATTAATGAATGCATTTTTGTAATATACATTAAAATGATACTCATAAAGATTATATGTGCCATAAAAAAATTGAAGTATTCTTTTTAATTTTCAGGTGAGTGTACTCAGATTCTTTGTAGATTAGTTGGATGTACATTCTCATCAGAATGTACAAATATGTGTCTGTAATAAAACATATTCATTGCAGATAAAACATTCAAAGAATTTAGCTGTCAGCTTGCCTTATCTGTACTGAACTTATATCATATTTAATTTTTGTTGTTTTCATTATTTTTAATATAGTTTTAAAGTTGTCTTAATTTGAACAAATATATGTGGGCATTCATCAACCTAAATGCATGTGCCTGATACCTGTCAAATTTCAAGTTACCCTTCTTGCAAAGGGCTGTGCATATTTTTTGATATAACATGATCAAACCCATATGCCTGTTTATTCTGTATTCTTGACAACAGCCACTTAAAAGCAATGGTAGTCCAAAGCAAATTTCTTACTGAATGCAAAATTTTAGATTGACCAACTAAAAATAAATTGAACAAATAAAAATTTAAACTCTCAAGTGTTTTCCACTATGAACATGGATTTTTCTTGTGCCTCCCAGCAGGACCCAGAGAAACTAGTGCTCTGTCCAGAGGACTAAATTGGTGTTATATTTGTCATGTGCATATTTTTAACAAACAGAACATGCCATCAGCAATTTGATATGTGTATTACTTAATCTTACTTAATCTTTTTATGATTCTGTCATCAAGAACTTGCTAAGGAAGAGGGAAGGCACATGGAATCAAGGTACCAGGTAGCTCTTGTCAAATATTGATTTGTATTTTTGAAAATTAGATCCTTTCATTCTCCCAGGAGAGCAAACAAGGAGACTAAATCCCATTTTAAGGAATAGTAGGGGATGACCTAATTTGACATAATTTTCCCCTAGTATTTATAGATGGTTTCTGGTGCTGTGTCGAGACCCTTCATCCATGTGGAGATGACTGCAAAATTGCTCAGCCTCTGCTGAGGGTGCAAGCAGCCACTTTTCACATGATAGTGGAAAGAAGAACCACAAACTCTGGTCTGGAAACCACCAGTGCTCCAAAGGCTATAGAGGAGGAGGCATTTCTTTGTCAGTAGCTTCAAAACAAGAACGTAGACTGCTTTTAGGCTGTCCTCTGCTTCCCAGCTGAGGAGTGTTCTCCTCCTTGCCTTCCCACCCTGACCTTTGGGTGGTCACACGTTATCTGTTATGCTGTGGATAAAGGTAGTTGAATTATTCTGGGGAGAAATAGATTCTCACAGATACACTAATTGCAGTACTTCCAAAAGAAGAAAACAGTGAGGACACAGCAATTTTGTTCAGAATCTGTGTAACTTTTGTGCTTATATAAGGCAAGTAATTCAAGAACTATGAACTTTCAGCACTATTCCTGTTGGGTTTTCTCATTTCCAAATCTCATCATTTAATACATGATTATTTTTACTCTACAGACCACATTCTGCAATGAAAAAGTCCTCATGTACAAACATCATTTTAATTCAAGTCAGTTGCTTGTGATAGCGTATGGACAATATTCATCAGATGGTGGTTTCATCCATTATCTATTTCTGTCTACGACAGGCACAGAAATACACATGAAAAGCATGTAAAATTTGCTTTGAATGATTGAATCTAAAAGGGGGGTTTGATGCCAATTTATGCCCCAAAACAAGGCGCGGAGAAACTGCTCAGAGACAGAATTTCAGTCTATAAGCAGGAGGTATTTATTTCACGGCCGGGGAGCAGCCAGGTCGCCCTGGACAAACTGCTCCGACTCGAGAAACACACAATCCAACTTTTATACACCTTTTACTAAGCAATTACATCATATATTATGAATATTCATTACATTGCAACATCTGCTTTTAATATTCATAACAGGTGGAGTTGAGGCGGAGTTATAGGCGTGGTCCTTAATTTGGGGAGAACTTCGGTGGGAGTTCCGGTCTTTCTTCATCATGAGCCTCATGTCCTTTTCATCATCATCCTCCTAAACTTTTGAACCTTTCCTAATTTGGTTAGCTTCCTTATGAATTTGGCAGAGAGTTTTGGTATTTGGCACTAATACCTAATTTCTTGGCTTGTCCCTCTCTTTATCTCTTTGGTTTCCTCTCCATATGCCTTTTTTGTGTGTGCTAGCATTTTCTGTTCATGTTTATGTTCTTCTGTGTCAGGGTGTCCTGTACCTCAGTGAATTTATTGTCTCCGCTTTCCTAATACTGAATTCTATGTGCTTCGCTAAAGCTTGCATCTATATTTTGTGCTTAACTCTTTATATTGCTTAAATTCGCTTTTCAGGTGTTACCTGGCTTCATTTCCCCCCTTTTCTCAGAACTTACGAATTCCTTCGTCAAGTTCTAATCCTAAAGGGCGCTGATATGCTTTTATCATTGCCCAAATCATTTGGGTTCTCTTGACCATGGACCTCAACTTACACCACAGGCATATATTCATGAGGGTTAACAAGAACATGCCTATAGCTATAATCAATATGGGGTGTACCAGGTAGTGAAAGACTTGAGTTGCTGTTGGAGAGTACCCTGTGAAAATGTCCCACCAGTGATGTTGACCTACTTGTGCAACTTTCGTCAAGATATTCTTTATACCCTTTGAATTATGCTCGACTTGCCACAACATGCGTTGGGTCGTTTGATTCACTCTTTGAACTAACTTTCTTACTTCAGGATGCACAAGCATTTCTTTGAGAAACTTAGTATCCATGCCTATCTGTAGTTTGGGTACCTCATGATACAAGGTGTAATCAGCTTCGATTAACTGTTGTGTGGTTATGGGTGCGGTATAGTTAAAGTCACAACCTACAATTTTTGTGAAGTTACATATACAAAAGTTAGCATCACTATTCAAACGGGCTCAACTTCTCCTTTGATCGAGGTTTGACCCTCAATCTAATCAGAGCAATAGGCAGAGCTTGATACCATTGTAAGTTGGTTTCTTGACATATTTTAGCAATTTGTTGTTTGATAAGATGATTCATCTTTTCTACTTGCCCACTAGCTTGTGGCCTGTAGGGCGTATGTAATTGCCATTTAATCTGCAATGCTTTGCTTATTGCTCTCACAACTTTTGCACAGAAATGCGAACCTCTGTCTGAGGATATACTCCTTGGTATCCCAAACCGCGGTATAATTTCGTTTAACAAAACTTTAGTTACTTCTCTCTCTTTGTTTTTTCTACAGGGAAACGCTTCAGGCCACCCAGAAAAGGTATCAGTTAGTACCAATAAGTACCTATACCCCCCCTTTTCTTGGGAGTTCAGAGAAATCAATTTGCCATATTTCACCTGGGAATTTGCCTTGATTTATTGCTCCTTGATGTACCTTGGTCCCTGTATTTGGATTATTCTTCAGGCATCGTTCGCATTGGGTTGTAACTTGTTTTACAGTAGTGAATAATTTTGGCCCTGCTATTCTAGTTTGCAAATACTGATAAAGCGGGTCTAAGCTCCAATGCGTTTTCTCATGTTCTGTTTTTACAAATTGCCACATTAATTTCTCTGGTATTATTAATTGTCCTGTTTCTAATTGACCCCATCCATTGTCTAATAATTTGCCTTTGTTCTTTTGAATCCACCTATGATCTGAGTCCTGATAATTTGGTTGGAAGTTGGTATCTAGCTCTTCTGGTATTAGAGCTGTTATAACCACTTCCTCGGTTCTTGCCGCAGCTAATTTAGCTTCTGCGTCAGCTTTCCTATTTCCTATCTCTGGAACAGTGTTACCTTTTAGGTGTCCTTTACAATGCATTATGGCCACTTGTGCTGGGAGTTGGACTGCTTCTAACAATCGTAGAATTTCTTCTGCGTGTTTGACTGTTTTCCCTTGGGCGGTTAGCAGTCCCTTTTCTTTCCAAATTGCTCCATGAGCGTGTACAACAGAGAAGGCATACTTAGAGTCTGTCCAGATGTTAATTCGTATGCCTTCTGCCAATTCCAGAGCTCGGGTAAGAGCTATTAATTCTGCCTTTTGGGCTGAGGTCCCTGCAGGTAAAGGATTTGATTCGATTACCTCTTCCGTTGTGGTTACTGCATAGCCCGCCATCCTTACTCCTTGCTTCACGAAGCTACTGCCGTCCAAGAACCAGTTGTCTACATCTTCAAATGGCTCTTCTTTGAGATCCGGGTGACTGGAGTAGACTGCTTCGATGTTTTCCAGGCAGTCATGCTCAATTGGTTCTGCTGACATCCTTCCTTCTAGAAATGAGGCTGGATTCACAACGTTAGTTACTTGAATGGTTATGTCGTCTGACTCAGCTAGGATTGCTTGGTACTTTAAGAATCTGGAAGGTGACAACCAATGGCCACCCTTCTGTTCTAGTACTGCGGACACAGTGTGGGACACTAACACAGTCATTTTCTGGCCCATCGTAAGTTTTCTGGCCTCTTCTATGTTTATGATCACTGTGACCACTGCTTTCAGACAGCTGGGCCACCCTTTGCTCACTTCATCCAGTTGTTTGGAGAAATAAGCCATGGCTCTTTTGTGTGGTCCCAATTGTTGTGCCAAGACTCCTAAAGCCATTCCTTGCCGTTCATGAGAGAACAGCTAAAATGATTTTGTTACATCGGGCAGGCCCAAGGCTGGGGCTTTTATGAGTTCTTGTTTCAGTCTCTTAAAAGCTCCCTCTGCTTCGGGAGTCCAGACTAGGACACTCTTAGACTCTTTCAACAAATCATATAGTGGTTTAGCGAGTATCCCGTATTGATAAATCCATAAACGGCACCAACCTGTCATCCCTAGAAAGGCTCGTAGATCTCTCGCTATTTCAGGTTTAGGCATTTGGCAGATGGCTTCTTTTCTTGTTGTTCCTAGGGATCGTTGTCCTCTGGAAATTTCATATCCCAGGTACACCACTTTTTCTTGCGCCAACTGCGCTTTCTGTTGAGAGACTCGATATCCACTTAAACTCAAGAAATTCAACAGAGAAATAGGCCATTTAACACACTCTTCTTCTGATTCAGTTGCTATTAATAGATCATCTACGTATTGCAGAAGAGTGCCATCCCCCTGTGGCCTTTCACTGTTTTTGTAGCCTTGAGGTAACACTGTCCAGGTTAATTGGGTCTTTCTCCCTTTACTGACAAATTCCCATTCAAAGGCAAAAATCTTTTGGCTTTCTGGGGCTAAGGGAAGGCAAAAGAATGCATCTTTTAGATCTAACACTGTGAACCAAATTAAATTGTCCTTTAGCTTGGTCAGGAGGGTATAAGGGTTTGCCACCACTGGGTGTAGAGTTTTTGTTATTGCATTTACAGCTCTCAAATCTTGGACCAATCTATAGGTTCCACCAGGTTTCTTAATTGGTAAGATTGGTGTATTATAATCTGATTCACATTCCACTAATAGTCCTAATTCCAGGAATTTCCCAATTATGGGTTCGACCCCTTTCCTGTCTTCTAATCTCAGGGGATACTGCTTCCTCACTACTGGTCTTGCTCTAGGTATAAGTTCGATAACAATAGGTGTTGCCTGTCTTGATTTCCCAGGTACATCAGTAGCCCATACCAACGGGTATGCCTCGCTCATAATCTGCTCAATACTCCGGCTTTCAGGTTTCGGCTCTATGTAACTGATTGTCAAGCTTAGGGCTGTAATCAGTTGTTCTTCATTTACCTGGAATTCCAGTTTGTCTTTGTTGAATTTTATTACAGCTCCTAAATTTTCCAATAAATCTCTACCTAGTAGAGGTTTTGGAGAATTTGGTAAGTACAAAAACTGATGGATCCCCATTTGCTTTCCAATTTTGTATTTAATAGGTTTTAGGAAATAAGCTTTTTCTGGTTGGCCTGTTGCTCCTACAACTTGTACAAATTCATCGCTCTTGGGTACCAATTCTTGATTTAAAACTGAAAATGTTGCCCCTGTGTCTATCAGAAAATCTAATTCTTTTTCACCTTCCCCTAGCTCCATTTTAACCAGTGGGTCTGCTAGGGAACGACTCACCGGTCCCCTTCAGTCACTGCTCTGATGTGTAACAGCAGTGTTTGCAAGCCTCTCTCCCAACAGGGGGCAGTCTCGTTTCCAATGGCCTATCTGAAAGCAATTGGAACATTGGTCTGGTCCTACCCTGATGGGTTGAGGTCCAAATCCTCCCCTCCCTCTCGTAGGGTAACCTCGACCCCTCCCCCTTACATTTGTGTCTGGGTATTTTGTATTTTGGGCTGCCACTGCTACTGCTACGATCCGAGCAACTCTTTTATCTTCTCTCTTTTTCTCTTCTTTTTCTCTGTTGTTGTATACTTCCCAGGCCTCATTCATCAATGTCTCTAGATCTCTATTTGCTGGATGTTTAAGTTTTTGTAATTTCCTTTTAATGTCGGGAGTACACTGCCCCATTACCAATCCTAGTAGCTGTTGTCTCCCTTCTTCTGATGCTGGGTCTAGGGGTGTATATTGTCTCATGGCGGTCCTGAGTCTATCCAGAAATTCTGAGGGACTTTCATCCTTTCCCTGTCTAACATCATACAAGGCTGCCCAGTTAATGGCTTTAGGTATTGCTTTCCGCAGACCTAATGCTATTAGCTTCCTATATTGCACCAGTTTCCCATAAGAATCGGGGTTGTTTGGATCCCACTCCGGATTTCTACTTGGAAATACAACTTCTAACTCTTCAGGTAACATGCTGGCATGATCTCTCCCCGTTTTTAATACTAGTTCCTTTTCCGTTTCTGTTAATTCTGATAGCATTACTTCTATATCACTCCAGTCAATGTCTAGGTTCTTTGCAATTAACTCGAACCTCTTAGCTACCCCTTCTGGATTTTTCCTAAAATTCCGGGCTTCTTCTCTCCAGCTGTTCAAATCACTTGTCGTAAATGGCACCTTTACTCGTCCCTGGCCTCCTGCAATAGGCATTATCTGTCGGAGGGGAGCTATTGTATGACTTCCCCCGATCCTTTCTCTTGCCTCTTTTCGTGCTACAGATCTAGTATAGTGTAGGTGACTAGTTCCTTCCCCAGGGTCTTCTTCTTGGACCCCGGTATCTATTCTATTCTTTATTTTTTTCTTTTCTCTTTCCCCGTTTCGGTTCCTCGTCTTCACTCCCTGTTCCTGCCCAGTCATCTTCTGCCAACCCTCTAGCATGATTCACACAGTCCAGCCGCCTCTCTCTCTGAGTTTGGAGGAGATGCTGTCGGCGTTCAGCCTGCCCGGGGCTGCGCTCCTCATTTTCCTCTATCTCTCTGGTATCCCTTTTATCGTCTATTTGAATCACTATGTTTAATCTTTGTGAGTTGTTTTCCTTTTCCCCTTGAGTTATAATGTCACTATCTTCTTTACTACATCTTGTCTTGGGGAAATCACCCTTCTTTTCATTGCCCCCTGGTCTCAATGGGCTACTTTCGCCCTCATAATCAGCTCTTGGTGTGCTACTCTCCACTCTATAGATGCTATCTTCTTTTCTTGGTGTACTGCTATCTCTATTTCTGTCGTCTTTTGGTTTAGGCGGACTACTCTCTTCCCCGTGACCCTCCGGTCTTATCAGGCTACTTTTTTCCCTATCGACCTTTAATCTAGGTGGACTGCTTTCTTCTCTGTAACTTTCTGATCCCTGTGGACTACTCAGTCCCTGCGAGCTGCTTTCTCCTTGGGGGCTCTCCGATTTTGATGGGCTACTTTCTTCCCAACTGTCTTTTGATTTTTGAGAACTATATCCGGTCCTAAATCTTCCTAGCTCTAGTGAAATATCTCCTAATAGGCTAGTGTCTCTTTCACCTTCTCTCTGCTTTGGTCGTGGTATCCCGTATCCTGGAGCATATGGTTGATACTCCCATAGACTTATTCTACTTTCTTCTTCACTGTCCCTTTTTTTAATTTAAGACACTGTTGTCCGATACTACAAGCATCACAACAGCGTTCTTTTGGTTTCAAATTTTTCTTATCCTTTTCCAAAGCTAAAACCAAGGGGTCCTGCGGTGCAACATTTACTCCGCATTCTCTTTGCCACTCAGGCTTATTCCTGAGCGTGAAAAACATATCGCAATAAATCACTTCATCCCACTTGCCCAGTCGACGGAGGAACAACATAAGCTGTAAAATTGTATTATAATTTTTTGTCCCTTCAGGTGGCCATTTCTCGTCATCATCTAGTTTGTACAAAGGCCACCATTGAGTGCAGTATTTTAGGAGTGTTTTCTTGCTTATGTTTCCTCCTGGGGCTCCCCCTAGATCCCTCCAATGCTTTAGGATACACCCCAGGGGGGGTTTTCATATTTATATCTTTACTTTGCTGGCTTCCCATTATTATCGTAGGGCCTGGTGATGTAGTGATGGATAGGGTTTGTGAGAGGTAGTGGCTTACCAGACAAACCTATAGGGTGCCCTTCCGGACTTTTCTACTATCTGTGCGTCGGTGATGTACCAGCTAATCTGGGAATCGTGTTCCCAAACAGGTATCCAATTCAGAAACTCTTCTAATACTAGAGGATCGTATCCCAACTTCCTACTCTCTTTTCTTATTTTTCTTATGAATTCCTTTACGTGATATTCTATTACGTCAAGTAATTCTTGTCTCTGAATCCGTGCTTCTATGTCCAATTGGGCTAGGCTTCCACTAACGTATTCACACTGTGTAGCTTTCGGTATGTCAGTAAATTCTACTTTAAATCGCAATACTTTCCTTATCCTATTCCACTGTCTTAGAGTATTTCTGATTCTGTCCCAACACTTCATGTACGCAATCTCCAACCGCTTCGTCCGTTTCTGGCCTGGCTCCTCGCGGAGAACAGGAACCGCAGAGCAGGACTCCTCACTCGCCCCGCAGCAGAGCCGCGTCTCAATCACACTCACACACACACTTACACACTTGATATAGGAGAACTTTCCTACCTTCTGGTTTCTATCTGAGCATTCTGCGTTACCAGGTAAGGTCGCGAGATGGCGTCGCAGACCGTGAAATATGGCTTTGCTGTCGGCTGTCCGATCTATGTTACCACAAACTCACAGGATGTTGCTGCAAACTATAAAACACACTTCACACAGAAAATGCAACCAAGATGTTACAAATACTTGTCTATGAGTGTGGCGGCAATAAAATCTCACCCACTTAGTTTCTGCCAAATCTTGATTTGACCAACAGCGTATACAGTGGAAGGTAAGGATACGATTGAGCGCTATTTCTTGTGTTCCTCTTGGACCCAAAATATATTTACCACAATTGTTACACAAAGCTCTAACATACAGTGAGCAATAACAGAAAGGACAGATTTTAATCCTAGGATTTATACGTGCCGGCAAAAGCTTATTCACTCTTATAGAACTGAGATTGCAGTCATTTCCCATATAGAGTTAAAAGACGTTTCAAGGATTATACTGTATATGAAAACACAACATCTAATTTTTCAACGGACAAACAAACCGCTGCAAACAATAAAATCGTAAATGAGAGTCTCTCAGTACCTAAATAGCTTATTTTAGTTTCGTTTTACTCGTTGACAAAAACCAGAACAGTCTGCAAGAGAAACCGCATTCCAAGAATTCTTTGCTGGTACAAGGAGTTCCCTGGGTCCTAAAGCTCCTAGAAACACTCAAGCAGCTTCGGAAGAATTAAAAATGGTTAACTCTCTGATTCGAGCACAGTTTCCAATGCATTACCAGACAATATCTTGCACGAAACAAAAATGATCAGGGGAAATTAGAGCAAGAACATTTGCACACAGGACACAGAAACATAAAGGGTGAACACAGCATTACAAAGAAAAGACAATTTTACACTGCAGTGTCGGGACTCTAACCCGATCAGGGACTCTAACCCTTTCTTGGCAGGACTCTAACCTGCTATCTTTGCAGGACTCTAACCCGCAACTTTCAATACCTGGGACTCTAACCCTTTCTTGGCAGGACTCTAACCTGCTATCTTTGCAGGACTCTAACCCGCAACTTTCAATACCTGGGACTCTAACCCAGTTTTAGGGCTAATGCTGAGGCGTCCCTCCAGCTCCCTTTTGGGCGATAGCGTCCTATCCCCACCAACTTAATTACTTTCCTTTATAAACTGCAGTTCAAAACATAAATACCTCTTAATTTGGAGCAGGAGATTCTTGTCCACCGTTGCGCAGGTCCAAGGGGTCCGGGAGACTCTGCCGACAAAAATTCAGTCGGGGGGCCCTGAGAGCGTCCCGGCCCCTTGGGTCCTGGCTCAGGAAGACCCCCCTCTCCTGCCTGGCTCGCCAAAATTGATGCCAATTTATGCCCCAAAACAAGGCGCGGAGAAACTGCTCAGAGACAGAATTTCAGTCTATAAGCAGGAGGTATTTATTTCACGGCCGGGGAGCAGCCAGGTCGCCCTGGACAAACTGCTCCGACTCGAGAAACACACAATCCAACTTTTATACACCTTTTACTAAGCAATTACATCATATATTATGAATATTCATTACATTGCAACATCTGCTTTTAATATTCATAACAGGTGGAGTTGAGGCGGAGTTATAGGCGTGGTCCTTAATTTGGGGAGAACTTCGGTGGGAGTTCCGGTCTTTCTTCATCATGAGCCTCATGTCCTTTTCATCATCATCCTCCTAAACTTTTGAACCTTTCCTAATTTGGTTAGCTTCCTTATGAATTTGGCAGAGAGTTTTGGTATTTGGCACTAATACCTAATTTCTTGGCTTGTCCCTCTCTTTATCTCTTTGGTTTCCTCTCCATATGCCTTTTTTGTGTGTGCTAGCATTTTCTGTTCATGTTTATGTTCTTCTGTGTCAGGGTGTCCTGTACCTCAGTGAATTTATTGTCTCCGCTTTCCTAATACTGAATTCTATGTGCTTCGCTAAAGCTTGCATCTATATTTTGTGCTTAACTCTTTATATTGCTTAAATTCGCTTTTCAGGTGTTACCTGGCTTCAGGTTTAGGGGGAATTGCTAAGAACAGACGTCTTTTTAGTTGTGGTTTTCACTGAAATGTCTCTCTTCAAATTCCCTAGGTCCAATGTCTTCCTAGTTGTGGGTGATTTTTTTTTATTATTAATTTGAAATCAGTTGAGCTAATTTCATTAAGACATTTAGATTTTTTCCAGGGTTATTTAAATATTGTTGAATATGCCTAAGAAAATACAGAAAAAAACATAAACCAAAAAACAAAACAAACAAACAAACAAAAAAAACAAACCAGGAGTAATCTAAAAACTGTAAAAGAGAAGTTGTAAATTGTTTCTTTGAAGAACAGTTATTTTATTGTTATTATTGTACCTTACATTTCTTTAAAACACATGCAACATCTACTGGCTTCAAAAGAATGTCCTCCTTTACCTTGCCTTCTCGTGGCTAGCATTGACCAGCCTCTTCCATGGATCATTCCTCAGATGTTAAGGAACAATGCAAATAGAGCTAATAAAATCATTATCGTGCATGGAAACTATGCCATTCAGAATTCTATCAAGGTCTGTTCTCCATCAGAGCTTCAGCACCCTCTTTGGTTTATTTTGCAATTTTTTTTTATTCCCCCCCCTCACAGATATTCCCACCACCAGCAGTCTCCAGTGTGTGAGTACCACCATTGATAGAAATATCTCCTGCCAGTCCATCTAGTTCTTTGAATTGGCTGGCATCTCACTAGCTGCATGTTGACCACTATTTTGGAGATCCTGGTATGTGGTTGCAAACCAAGCAGTGTAATGACTGGCTAAGGGTTTTCTGGGCACTGACAGCAAGAGTGCTAAACATTAAATCAAGCCTTATAGGAGTTAATGTTGGACTGCTTTCCTGTAACCAAAACACCATGTACTTCACTGTATGTAGGATTTAAATAGTGCAGCACTGCCCACAGCTTTCTGAGTCATGTTAGCTCTAAATTCCCTAGCAAATTCAAATGAATTAAGCTTTCTAAGATTTTCATTAACTGAAAAGTGACAATGAGTGAAAGAATTATGCAACCAAAACTTGTGAGGCTACAAAATAAGAGTTGCTAGGGGTGAAGATTCAGAAATGTCATAGCAGAGTGGGAGAAAGTTGAGACTTCTGTTAGCTAAAAAGAGGTAAGAATGTTTGGGATTTGAAACTGAGATGACTGATGCCTCCAGTCCCAGCATAGAGCTACACTATCTTTCCAGCCATCTTTCAGTGGCTGCATGGGATTATGTAGAACAAACATAACCTTTGGGGACATTATTTTCTCACATTGTCGACAACCACCTTCTCTCATGTCTTGCATGTATCATATGCATGTTATAAACACCATCCTATTACTGGTGTCTCAATACATTAGAGTCGGGGTATAAACATACACATTTGTTGATATTAAGGAACACAGTAGTAGACGGAACCTCCTCAATCACTGGTCCCAGTTCCCTCTTGTCATAAGTAAACAAACCACATAATTGCTGCCATCAGTTGATCTAGCTACAGCAGACACTAATTAAATTTTCAGTTCTTATTAAATTCAGCATCAGTGAAGAAGAATGTAGTTGAACATTTCAGATAAAATTGTTAATCTTGACATTTAAATATTCATCATTAAGTTAGAGAGTTAGCAGCCTATTCATAGAAGAGAATTCAGGTTCTCTCTATACAACTATTAGTAGTGAAGGTAATTTCTTCTCTTTACTTTTCTGGGCTGGGAAGGGTCTCAGTCACAAAGCCTGGAAACACAGCTGTTTAAAAAGAAAATTTTAATTCTTTGTTGGCTGGTAAGTGATTTAAATAACTAGTGCTTGCTACACATGCTTCAATTACAATCCTTCAGTAAAACAACCTGTGCCTGTAGAATTTCAGTCATGAGACAAAACAACTATTTATAAATTTGCACATGGAAAATGAAACTACGGAAGAAAGGAAGCCATTTTCCTCAGTGATTAGAAACAATTGCTTTATTTCTTGTTCTTTTCAGCAACAGACCAATCTTGGTCTTTATTTGCAGATTTTATCCTTGATGCAATATATAGTGGTAAGAGATTTCTTGCATCTGTTCCTTTTACATTTTTACTAGAATTATAAGTTATTTGAATTGTTGGTGTTTAATGGTAAATATATTTTAAATAAGGGTTAAATTAAGGTCACTGGTAAGTAATTTGAATAAATAAACTCTAGTTATAGCCTAAATGACTTAGAGAGAGACTGTGAAGTCCATTGCCATGCAGAGGGATACATTAATAACACTGTAGTTCTAGGGACACCTCCACATTGCAGTTAAAAGTGTCTGCAGCATAATCTAGAGATTATCAAATTTTCAAACTAATTTGGGGGAAGACTAGAAGTCTCCTGTGCAAGCTAGTTTCCCTTACTTTCACTTGGCTGTAGTACACACTTGCTATGAGAAAACTGTGTCTTCCCATTTGTCCAGCAATGTGGAGAGTCAAATTAAATAACCAGATGTATTTCCTGCTTATCTTGATAAAGAATAAAATTCGGAGGCCTACTGAAAATTAATTTGTTTCACCCCATGAGCACTCCAGGGTATTGTTGAATTACTACTCAGTTTCCACATCTCAGGACTTAGTTGACAGGTGACACATGTCACATTAACTGGCCTGTGAGATGCCTGCTTGAAGGATTAATGAACAATGTAAATCTATTTTCTATAGGGAGGCCCATCGTTAAAATCCAGAATACTAGACTAAAATATTTCAATGAAATGCAATATTGCCACAGTTCTGGCCCTGCATTCAAGCTAGCAGGTATTTACCTTCTCCCTATGGATTCTGCAAGTGACACAATCCTGCAAAATACTTAATAAAATTAAACGAATGATTTCTGTAGCGGCATAAAAGAAATTGCTGTATCATTAGCATAATAACATTTAATAAAACTTATTTGTCTATACATGACTTATCTAATATGAAACCAGTTTAATTTCTTATGAAACATTTAACTGTAGCTGCTCTAAAACCAGTAGAAAATGTCCCTATGGTTATTTGAAAAAAAGTCCAGTCAACAAGAGCTCAGCATATTTTTACAGGCCTGTCAGATAAATCTCTCCATGGAAGTTGTCATGCTCACAGAAACTCAATAGAGCACAGCTTGGTAGTGTACACCACATGGAGTCTTCGTGAGGATTAAACCCATGTTTAGTTAAAATGTAAAGTTAGTTTTAGAAAATATGCAAAAAGTGATTATTTGGAAAAGATATTACAGGATCAAAAAGAATCAAAATATATTGGTCAACAAGTATAGATTTGTTTTCTTTAAAGTAAATATCCCATATTACTTACAAATGAACACAGGATCATGAGAAAGAGGAAGGAAACTTTAACTACTAATGATTAAAATAAATCAGTATTTTATGAACACTGTTGTATTCATTTTAGTGCTTGTAAGTGTGCCTTTTGATATAGAGCTCACACAACGGTATTTTAGATTGTGTTTTCAAATATAAGCACAAAGACATGCCTCACTATTCTGCTCACTCACTGTATTACATACAGGGGAAACAGGCACAATAGCAAAATCAGGCAACTACATATGTTAGTAGATCACAAACAATCCCAACAGTTATACCTTCGTACAAAGATTTATGTATTTTGCAGATACACCCTTGTGCCACAATAAACTTGTTTTTGCTATGTTTATGCGAGAAGATGTTTAATCACACATAGATCTGTCCCAGCCATATAGAATTGATAATATTGGCATGTATGGGGATAGGAATCCACGAGAAAGGACTCATTTGTAAATGCCTTAGTGCACATCATATCTGCTGTTACACAGGCAATGTATACAGCACAAAAGTGTATGTTGTTTGCAGTATAACAACAGTGCCTTTGAAGAACAGGTTTTTTTAATTTAAATTACTTGTTAAAGTAGTACCGATTTGGAGAATGATGCTTCAACAACACAGAACTGGGCTACAAGAGACAAACCTGCTGATTAATTACCTTATGTGTAGTATTTGTGAGCCTACATTCTACATCATTCTGGTTTACTGACCACAGAGATGAAAAAATATTAATTATATTAATTGGAATTGTATTGAGGTTGCTAAAAATGGAACTAAACTCATAGTTTTTGATATTCTGGTACTTTCAGCCCAGGCTACAGCAGTGACTATTTTGGTATACTTTTCTGTGTTTGCACAGTCTGAGACTTGAAAGCTCCCTATTTCTGTCAGTCCCTTGTTGGTCAATAAGTACTGGAAAACTTGTGTGGGTTATGGTTTGTTGTCCAAGCTGGAGAACCTTTGCTCAGAAGAGTCCCTGCCCCTGGGCATCCTGGTGCAGGGATTGTGACTGTGCACCTACAGACCTCACTGGTTACAGGAGCAGAACAACTCCAACTTGCAGTTTTCCTCCCTAAGAATAAAAAAATTGTGGCAAACTTAAGGCCTTTAAATGTAGAGTTCCAAGGGATACTGCTAGATCCATGTCACTTGAGATTTACTTTTTGAGAAATGAAAGCTCAATTGGTGGGGAGCAGCTGAAAGTTTTTTGTGTGTTCATCCAACATTTTTTGCTTTTTTTCTGGGAAATATGCATCCTGTTTCTCCAGATTCCAAATGGAATAATGACATTTTTATGTGCTACATTTCCTATCAAAATAATACTGTAACATACTCAGGTGTTCAATTGTGTGTACTGTGGATATAAAAAGGGAGAAGGATTCTTTATATATATATGCCCTGTGTATATGTACGTATGTAAAATGTATATTTACTTTTTCATGCTTTCATGAAGGCAGAAGTCACTGAAAAAAAGGACTGCACAGAAATAAACCAGACCCAAAACTGTTGTGAAGTGCACAAGCCTGCAGATTAGATGAGAGCTATTGAGTTACTTATGCAGAGTCTAATTCTGAAATCCACTTCTGTACATTCAGGTAGGGAGTAACTCAGGGTAAGGGCTGCAGCATTTTGCTTATAGAGACCATTCTTCTTGTGATCTCTTCCTGCAGCTCATGCTGGAGCTGGTTTCAATTCTGCTCTTGAAACACAAGTACTACTGCCAGCTCACATTCTTTCCCTTTCAAAAATTTCACAGGTTCAGACTCACAATAGGAGCTATAACTTCTGGCAAAATTATGATGCTGATACTTTTTTTTTTCAAATCTGTTTGCAACTATTCAGTCAAGAGGTCTATGGACTTCAAAAATGTCAAAAACTGTGACAAATGTGTTTTATTAACACCAGTTTCTTAATAATAAATTAGTGAGGCAGCAACAAAGAGAGAAAACCAGATAAATTTGGGTTTTTTTCAGTGGATGGAAGTTAAACAAAGCTGGTTTTGACATATTTTTACTTACAACCAGAATTCTGACCACTTTTTTCATTCCAGTTCCTTCTGAACCATAAAAAAATCAAACACCACTCCAATTCATAAGGTTTAGTTTTTTCATATCTAGGTTCAGTTCATTTTAGCTACTAAGGGCAAGACTTGGTATGGTGACTTTTAAAAACATCTGAGGACCTCCAAGTTATCCACACACCTTCTAGAAGTTCAACAAAGAAAGCAGAAATATTGTTTCTTTTCTGGCATTGTTCTCTTGAATGGAAACTGCTTCATGGCCCCAAAGAGAGTTTGATTAAATTAGATCTTTTCTGTCAACTTGTGCCAAGTTCCTCACACTGAGTGTCATCCAAAGCTCCCTTAGTGGAATAACCTCCTTTGTAACACAGCTGCTGTTCTGAGTAATCATACATGTTGAGAAAGTTTTCTGTATGTATGGCCAGTCTTTGCAAGCAAAGATTTGGGAAAGGTCTTTACCCTTCCAGCCTGCGCAGTGGATTTTTTAGGTGAGACACAGTGTGCGCTGAACTGAGCCCACCCTTTAATCCTGAGGTTCATCTGCTGGGGCTGAGCACACTTGGACAGTGGCAGCGAGGTCCTCAGGACGTGGGTTTGTTTAGAGTGACCTTCTCTTAGATGGATGGCCTTACAGGGCTGACGAGCTCCATCTGCCCGGGTTTAGAGTTTCCCTGACCGGGAATCGAACCCAGGCCACAGTGGTGAGAGTGCCACATCCTAACCACTAGACCACCAGGGGGCCAGAAAGTTTTCTACTGACTATTTAAATACCAGTGTGTGAGATCAGGAAGTCAACTGCAGCATGAACCAAAATCTCAACTCTACCAGGGAAATGCACTCTTGACAAGCTACAGTCTTTCAGGTGGATGTTTGCTAGACTCCAAAATCCCAGTCTCCGATACCCATGGCTGGTTGTAAGTGACAACATCTTCTTAGAAGGCTAAAAGATTAAATGTTTTTCAAGTAAGCAAGTGGGAATTAGGAAAGTGAGTCTTGCCTACTTATGTCCAGCTTTAGCCAACAGCATGAGTTTCTGTAGAGCCAGAACACTAAAAATTTATCAAGTATATTTTTATGGCAGAATAAATACTTCTTGTGGATTGGAATTTCCTGCCTCTGATGAGATGGGAACCTCGTGCTATTCTTGCTCAGCATGATCAGAATGTTTCCTGTTTTTACAGATCATCCAAACATCTTCTGTGTCACACTTAGCATGTTTTCCAAGTCAAGCTGGCAAAAGGGTATTTTAAGCAAAGTGCAAAGCACAGTAGGATGTACTATATAGTGCCATCTGCTGAAAAGTGAAGTGCTCACACATAAGAATAGAACTTTGTGCATTTTACATTATTGCAGAAAAGAAGCTAGAGATGGGATGATATTTACCAGCAATGGGTACATCCCATTCATCCCCATTTAGAACCACTATCTCAATTTACATGATGAATATGAACAGTAAGTTCTGGAGTTGATGGTATTGTGAATGGTGTGAATGATTCCCAAAGAAGACGCTTGAACACATATGGAACACATTCGCATCACCAGGACTCTCCATATACTGTTTAAGGGATTTTACTCCCATCCTAGAGAACATTCCTCATTTCAGGCCCAGATATGATGTGAAAAGAACATAGGCAGATGTAATTTCCTGTTTAATAATTTTACCCTATGAACACTGGTGTGTACCCCCCACATCAAATCTGTTTTCTACTTTTCTATTTCATTCTGAGACTCAAGACCCTTGAGACAAGGACTTTGCTTGCTGTTTTTATTAGTCATTTTTAGGTTTTGTTCCTTTGCTTTTAGAAAATCACTGAAAGACTTTAGTGTTGGCTGCTTCACTGCATTACTCAATTGACCAAAGGGAAGACCAGTCGTGTTGTCCTAATAACTCTGAAACTGGACATAAGACAGAAGATCTGAAAGAGTAACTTGCCTTACTATATTGTCTTTGACAAACAAAATGTCATAGAGAAAAAAGTTGTATTTTATGAGATAAGATGGAGGTTTTAAATCTGAATTTTTTCACAAAAGCCTTGTCTGCACAGGAAAGCTCTCTCAATTAATATAAACCCATCTTTAAACTCTTATTTTAGTAGAAAATTTTCTCTTGAAGGTTTTCATTTGTGTTCTCTGAGAGGGCTTAAGCTACTTCATACCAACAATTCCTACCAAAATAAGACTCTCCTTGTGCAGATAAACTATTAAGAGTATGAAGTATTCCTAAAAATTTTCATTATCCTTGTTGGATTAGAGTTTATTCCATAATCTTCCAAAGTACAAGCTTGTCAATCTATTATCAGTTGAAACTATTCAAAAATTCATATATTCAGTGAACTAGCTGTCTGGAAATTAACTATTGCATTGTGTTTTTAAAGTCAACCCAGAAGAGAAAGACGGATAATTTATCCCAGATAAACCTTTTATTTAAAAGTCATAGATCTGAGACCTCACAAGCAACTAGCAAGCAGTTCACGCAGTTCACTTTAAGTTTACATCTTGCAATGGACTTTAAATATTTGCAATAGTTAAAATATTTGCAATACATATGCTTATTATATATTCCATCCGTTTGATTTTCAGTTGTTTGCTTAATACTGACTCGTAGAGAATTCCAAGTGGGGCTAGACCACTGGTGGACTAGAAATTGAACAATAACTTAAGTATAGCTTAATTCACTAAGATCTAATGGACCAATTCAGATATAATTTCTTTCCAATTTATTTCTCATCCCACTGAGTGTTTTTGTGTGGCTGCCTTCACAGGGATATAGTTGCAGCTTGTATCGTTGAAGAGTCCACTGGCAGGGATACCGAAACAAAACACTCGGAAGTACATGAAAAAACATTCAGTTGGGAGAAACTCAAAAGCTACAGTGATGGGTGCAGCCATAGGAGAAAGGCAGGCCTCTCTAAACTTTGTGCATCACATTGGCCATCTGTCCTACAGAAAATTCTTTTTTGCCGTGTGCTCCTCTTGCCTTTAAACACACACATTATGTTGCTTTGGAAAACCTGTTTTTAGTGACTGCATCCACAGACTGGTCCGACTTTTTAGGTCTTGCAAGTTATTTGCATTGAGTTATAACTGACTGGATTGGTCACCATTTACTAAAAAAAAAAGTGCACTGGTATTCTGGGTTAAGGACGATCTGACTCAGAAGCTATTGTTCCACAAAAATTGCATAGTTTCTTTTCTCATTATATTTTTATATCCAATTATTTTTAATTTTTGTGAAACTTCTTTTCACTGTGCCGGCTTTCAAACTTATGTTCCTGAATAATATTATGTAGCTGAAGAAAATGACCCTAGGAAAGGCCCAAAGCCAAAACCTCAAATGTTGTCATAAATGTTGTCCCCTAAGCCTTCCTCCTTGTCTTGGAAAAAACTGAATCAAACAGTTGTGCATAGCACCTCTGAAACTAAAAATAGATTACAGGTAAATTATTGTTGCCTTTTCCCTATCAAGATGAAGAACATGCAAAAGGCATATGTGGAAAGATGCACTGAGGGAGGGGAAGAGATGGAGCAAGAGAAGAGAGTGGGAAGTCTCCAGGGAGCAAGACAGGGTACCCCACTGGGCCACCTGACAAAGGACAATGTTGGAACACCTCATAAATGCTTGGTCATTCTTCTATGCAAAAGGGCAAGTGGAGGCTGAAAGGTATCCTAAATGGAGCATTTGGCTGTGTGGTTTTTACATATTACACATTTCATATATTCTATGAGAAAAAACAGCCATAGAGCGACATCAAAAACATGGTTGAAAACAACCCACAGAAACATTTGTGAAGCATCATTCCCTCTGCTCTGGAAAAAAAGACAGGAAATGTTTTTTCCTTTTACATATAAGAAGACAAAATAAGAAATATCTTCTAGACAAAATTGTCTTTTTGTTTCAAAGTACCTTCAATTAAACCTTAACAGTAGCTACTGCTGTGAGAGACTTTCAATGAGATTGCTTCTGAACAAGTAGATGGGTTTCTTTTGTATGCTTATCAGTATTTTTAACAGATATTAATATTGTAAATAGAATCATAGAGTTGTTAAGTTTGGAAGAGACTTCTAAGACCTTCAAGTCCAACTGTTAAGCCAGCACCACCATGCTCATCACTAAACCCTGCCCCAGGTGCCACATAACATAGTGTTATGGTTTAGGAATGTTATTCTCCAGTTTAGTGCTCCCACTTAATATCATTTATCGCTTGTTCACTCCCCTTCTCCCTATCCCCTCTGTGATGTGCTGGAGAGTAGAATTGGAGGCACAAAAGGTAAAGATCACAGGTTGAGATAAGAACAATTCCTGGAAACAGCAAGGAGATAAGAAAAAAATGAACAGTAGCAGCAACAATACTAATGACAGAAGGTACACGAAAGAGACACACAATTCACATGAAATCAACAATACCCAACTGCTTCCCTCTGCCACACTACCTTGACCCAGAAGGGACTCCTTCTCCCCAGAAAAGTCTCCCTTCCCCCCTTCCCCAGAAATGATATGAGGTGGTATAGAATAACCTCTGGGTCCTGGCCATGCCCTCTCCTGGCTACTGCAAAAATTAACCCTGTCCTGGCCAGAAACAGGGTGCACAATTCTGTGCAAAGACATATCACATAAATTGCTTGCCTGTATTTTCATTTTTCATTCTAGTTGGAAACTTCTTTTGCACTGAAAAAAGTGTTTCAGCTCACAAAAGCAGGTGGGAGTTGGCCGAAAGTCTAGTTGGCAAGATCCACAACTATGGACAAAATTAGCGAAGGGTTTTCACTCAAATGCAGAACACACAGTTGGTCTGAGATCAAACTGAAGAGGGTGCTGGGTCATACCCCAGTGCATGACCCTGAGCAGAGCATCTCTTCCCATGAGGGTGCTAAGGCCACAGGACTCAGGTCTGTGGTCAGCCTGTGGATCCTGAGCCCTGACATTATTTTGATGACTCATTATTTTATTTAATGACTCATTATTTTATTTTAATTTTATTTTATTAATGACATTATTTTAATTGATCACTCAGGGTGGAGTAGTGAGGAACTGAAAGAAATGAAAGCCTCTTTTTCAAGCTCATTATCTTCAGCCTGCTAATTGCAGAGCTGGTACAGCTGAGGATCCAGCCTCTTATGATTAAAGCCATTTCCACCAGATTGAAGATGCAAAACTAATGATGAGAAAACAAAAGAGATTTTGGAAAATAAAAGCAATGTGGTTTTAATTTACTCGTGTAAGTTCCAAACAATGTGCTGTGTTGTCTGCTGAAGTCAGTGTGTCTGACAGCTCAGAGCACTGTTGCAGTTTTGCAAAACTGCTGTTTTCTCAAATGCAGAACACCTTAAAAGTTTCTATATTTTGAATTAGCAGCAGGTATGTCTACAATTTTATTGCCATTCACTTTAGTTAGTTTTCATATTTCTCAATCTGGTAGAATTCTCTCAGTCAGATTCCTGCTCAAAACCTGTTGCCACACTTGGCATTAATTTTTCTGAGATCTATGTTTAAACACAGTCATCAATGAATGTAGACTGCATTTCTGCTGGCTGCATTTTAGTAACATTCAGGATATAACTGCAGTGTCATGTAATCCGTCTGGATTTTTTTTTTCCCCATATTTGTAATTCACTCAAAGAAATAAAGGAAATTTTCAAACATTATGAATTCTCACAGTTTTCCTGCTATCAGGTGACATTATTAACTCAAAAATACAATAATAATCTGATGAGAAATAAATAAAAAAAGAAGCTTCAAAAAAAGAGAAAGACATATTAGCACAAGTCTTTAAAAATTTGGTTCAGAAATCACAGAATTCAGATGAGTGAAGAAATATTAAAAATTCTTATATCCTGTCGAGCGTTTTCTTTTAAGTTTTCCCATGACTACTATCTCTCTTCAGGCTGGAAAATATAGAAAGGTATTTTAAAAGATATTTTAATGCTTCTTTTTGAATCTTAGAATGAAAGAAAGTAGTTACAGGCAGAAAAAAAAAAAAGTGAGAAAATGCTTTCTGTATTGCAAAATTTAACTGTTTTCCATGGACAGTTCTGCTTTAGTGAGAAAACTTTTTTTCAGTGTACTGTTTGGTATAAAAATTCCTTAACTCACCAAAATAAAATATTGATTTTAAAGTTGATTACTATAACAGGCAGTGGATCCATATATTTTACAGCAAAAACAAAAACCCCCACAAAACCTATCAGAAATGCTTCTTCTGTGCTAGTATCACAAGGAATCATGAGGATAAGAATATTGTTGGATGCAGAATGATAGAAATAATACATATGAAAAAATTAGTAATCCTACAATCAGTTTCTGAATTAAAAATCTGCATTGTATAAAAATGTTTTTATATAAATCCTTTTCATTTTTTCTCTTAATTTTAATTTCAATTTAGCTTATTTTTAAACTTTAATGCTGTCTTTCTATGGTTTAAGCTTTTTGTGACGTTTCATTTTTCACTTTGAGCTAATGTTGATTTCACAATTCTCCCTATCAGAAGAGAAACTTTGTTGTTATAAAGTGTGAACAGCTGTGCAAAATATGGACCTAATGTTAGAATTAATGCCAA
Organism: Manacus candei; assembly: GCF_025592945.1. Lineage (NCBI taxonomy): Eukaryota > Metazoa > Chordata > Aves > Passeriformes > Pipridae > Manacus > Manacus candei. Next base: position 417,064 of record NW_026138064.1, read on the forward strand.
GGACAAATGTTCAGTGCTTTTGTTTTTTCTAGTTTATTTTAAGTTTCTAAACTGGACTATCCAAAGACTAACAAATTAAACTAGAGGGGGAAAAAAAGAAATTAAGTGAAGCTTATATCCTCATGTGATAAGAACATGTCAAGCATTAATATTTTGAACAAAAATATGGAAAACTTTTAGCATCTTCTAAAAATTACTATTTTTTTGGGAATATAGAACATATTTGCAATTTTTAAAAAAATATAATTTTGCTTAGATTAGTCCATTGATCGACAAGTGCCAGGTAAAATTGAGGAATATGAGGCAATAGATTTTCCAATTTTGGATTTTTTTGGAACTAGATTATCTTTAAGGTCCCTTCCAACCCTAAATATTCTATGATTCTATGATAGGTATTCTTGTGGTGGCATTTGTATTTCTGGCTAATTCTTATTTGAACATCTGTTTCATGTTAATATTAAAATAATGTATTCCCAAAAATAAGTTAAAAAGGGTGAACTAAATTAATTCTCTCTGTAAAGCATTGTTGAAAAAAAGTGGGTATGTAGGAAGGAAATGTAGTGCAGAGGACACAGCAATGCTGTTCTTTGTGAGCAAGTAGTGGAGGGGAAATTAGAAGGTTGGAGCTCTGATTTTTTGGTATTGAGAGAATATAGGCCATAGGATGTAACTGCAGAAAGCTGCTTGATATATGTGTGAGTCAGTGGTGAACCTTGAAGGAAAGAGAAATGCATCAAGCTATACCATTCTCATGACTTGAGTGGAAACATCTTTAAAAGGCTGCTCCATGAAATAATTTAAATATAGCATTCCTCTATATTTTCTGCAGTTACATGTTTAATAAAACAAAAGTAGTTACTATTTCAAGGGATACAAGAGTGCAAACAGGAAATTGGTAAAAGATATCTCCTAAGAAGCCCAGATACTGCAGTCAGAATGGAAGTTATAGGCTAAAGATACACACATAGCAGGAAAGAGACACTGTGTAACATATGATATTTAATATATTTTACACTAAATACTGACTTACGTACAAGTTATGATTGATGTATCATATTTAACTGGCTGGAGAAATAATGTTTTTAAACCGGATTTTGTTAAATTATATCTGACTTTTGAAGAAAATATTAGTTAAATGCATATAAGCATGTATATTAAAATACATATAAGCATGTATATTCAAGCATTAAATATATACTTATGGATTTACATATATTTCATAGTATATCAAAGGGGAAGCATCAATCTTGTTCAGTTTCCACTGACTTCACTAAAAATACTTATACTTTTATATAAAAGTTGCAATCCTATGCAGCTTTTCAAGAGTCACAGATTCTGTCAAGAAAGAGCTGCTCAGCTGAGAGTATTCCAGCTCATAAGGCCTGGTTGCATTAAGTTAAACTACCAGCCTCTTCTTTTTTTACCACAGTTCTCCATGTTTGTGATCAATAAATAGCTGACAATAATAGATCAGTCCTTCCAGCACTTAGAATGGGCTACTTAATTTTCACGCTATTTGATGTTACTGACGTTATTTTAAGACTGATCCTCTTTCCAAAGGGATAAATTCACTGGGAGTTGCACTGAATAACAGAGAGAGCTGCTTCTTTTACAATAATGATAATAGCCTTGACCATCCTTTGCGTAATACTCCTTTTCTCAAGATTTTTTGGAAATACAATCTAGTTTCTAGATGAAAGCCCCTAAAACTATAAAGTATTATCTCATCTTAGTTGAGATGAGTTAAAAATTCTAGGAATGTGTAAGCAGAAATGTTTTTTTGAGTTGCTGTAGCAAAATGCTCATTTTCTAGCCAGGTATTTTGATAATTTTTTTATGAAACATCATAAATACATATGATGTTTAAATGAGAGACAAATGAGAGCATCAGATCTTCCAAAATGGTATTTTGTCTAAAAACGTGAATAACTTCTAAAACAAACTTTGAAAGTAATATACACTCATTCCTTAGTTACATTTACATACACAGTCTAAAAACTCTATGAAGAATGACATAACTGAGTGTGCTGGTTTAAAGGTAAACCAGCAGGGGAAATGAACCCAACCCAAAAGAGAGATTATAAGTCAGAATAACAATTTAATAAATTAATACAATAAGTACGATTATACAGACAAACAATTGGTTTTAACCCACAAACCCCAAATGTATAACCCAGCACCCTGGGGCATGAACATAGTGGTGTTTGTTGGGCCCCCTGAGTCCAAAATAAAGGGAGAGGGGGAAAACCTGTTGGTGAGAGTGCTGTTGCAGTCTGGTCAAGAGTGGTGGTTGCAGTCTGGTTGAAAAGTGGTGGTTGCAGTCCAGTCAAGAGTGGTGGTCTGCAGTCCGGTTGAGAGCGTGATCTGCAGTCTTCCTCTGGATCCCATGAGTGGTTACAAAGGTCCCAAGACTCCAAGATTATATATCCTCCAGTTCAGGTAGGAATGCTCAGTACCTCCCTCAGGGTGGGGGGTTCCTTAATGGGTGTGAGGACAAGAGCAACTCCCATCTCACAGGCCTCTTAGCACCTAGTTTATAGCCTGAGGAGTCAGGCTCTATGTGCAGATGGTGTAAATGGTTCATTGATAACAGTTTCTGGGAAATGGCATGGAAGGCTATAGAATACACAGTTTTGGGTTACACCCATCCAGTGATGAACTGGTCTCAGCTGTCCTAACTAGGACACTGAGTGACTGAGGACTGTATCTTCCCTACTCCATCTTCCAACAAGGCTCTTTGTACAAATCTTTTAGCATTTATAGGTACTCCACAATGAAGGATATAATTTTAGTTGAAATAATGACCCCTAACATGTATTTCAGATGCTTTGAGTTGAGATTCTATTACTTTTCTTGACACTTTTCACTGCTGGATTTGATTCTGAAATTATCTCTACCATATACCTTTGAAAAAGATTTTCCAGTGGGAGATGGGTGGACAGGTCTTGCAATGCTTATACTGTCTCAGTTCTTGTTGTATTTTCCAGATGCCAAGATAGTTAGGTGGGTTTTAGGAAATTCTGTGGGCCTTCCCAATCTGTTTCTGGTACTGCTCAAAACAACATAAGAAGAAATTTTATATAGAAATAATACATTTCTATATTATATTTCACTTTTCTATCTGCTTCCTAACCTCAAAAATTAGCTGAAGAGTGATAGTATGAGGTGAACTCAATGTTTCTAATTGTCCCAGTGTTCTGGAAGGGCTTTTGGGAATTTAAAAGATTCTTTCAGAGAAATGAATTACTTAGCTTGTTAAGCTGCTTGTTTCAGACAATGTAAAATTGAATGGGGTAGTTTCTGTTTTGTCTCAAGAAGATTCAGAGTAATTAAAGGCTTGAATAAATTATTATTGATATTATAGATGAACTTAGAACAGAAACTACCATAGCTCTCTGTACTGGTTTTAAAAACCCAGTGGCAAAAAGTTAAGACTGGTCCAGCTGCCCCCTGACAGTGGAGGGGGAAAATAAAGAAAACAGGACTGCAAGAGTTAAAAACGTTAGTTACAGTTTTACTGAGGCAAAACCTCACAAATAACACAATACAGAGGAAAAGGGTTTACCCCCAAAACCAGCAAAGGCAAAATCTTACCCCATCTCCCATCCCAGGGCATCCCTGTTCCCATGCTGTGTGCCATGTGGCTCAGAGAGCAAAGGAAGTCCTGTGGCAAATAAGTTTCCACAGTTTAACGACCTACCCAGGCCCTCCCTGGCCAGACAAAAACAACAGGGAACAGGGGCAAAGCAAAACCTGGAAGACCATTTCATCCAAAGGGATTTATGCTGCTGAGACACTGGTGTGGGTACAGCATAATGGGAGCATGAGTGCAGGGGGCTTTTTGTACCCTGCTGGGTGACTTCCTCCAGCACTGGTGCTGCTCCACTCGGCTCTGCTGGTGTTTGGGCTCCATGTGGCTCAGCTGGGGCTCATTCCCTCATGGCTGCAGTTGTGGTAGCTCTGGCGGTGGCAGTGGTGATGTGATGGGTTCTCTCTCCCAGTGCCGAGCAGCCACATGGTCCTGACCCCCAGTCCCTCACCCCCTCTCATGCAAGCCCAGAAAAAGAATGTTGGTGCTTCCAAGCACAGTGTTGATGGTGTAGAATACAGAGTTTGGTCACACCCACATAGTGTTAAACTCTGCCTTCTGTCTCCGTGAGTAGGACACCCTCCTAGATTCCTATGGATCAGAACACAGGAATGTACACAAGACTAACAATTATTCTATTGAACAGAGCAGGAAAAGGCTAAATAATCATCATCTGAGAGCTTTGTCTGAAAAGTCCTAACATACTGTATTTTTAATATTTAATGAGAAAATTCTTTCATACTCATGTTGATACTGAAATTAGTTACACATTCGTACACTCGAAGCTTGCAGGATACTTTTGCTATCCAACAGTCCTAGTTCTTAAAAGTAGCAGTGCTCAAGAATCAGATTATTAAAACTGTGGTGTTATTCCTTGCAGGGGGCCCCCAGTGGTCTAGTGGTTAGGATGTGGCACTCTCACCACTGTGGCCTGGGTTCGATTCCCGGTCAGGGAAACTCTAAACCCGGGCAGATGGAGCTCGTCAGCCCTGTAAGGCCATCCATCCAAGAGAAGGTCACTCTAAACAAACCCACGTCCTGAGGACGTCGCTGCCACCATCCAAGCTCACTCAGCCCCAGCAGATGAACCTCAGGATTAAAGGGTGGGCTCAGTTCAGCGCACACTGTGTCTCACCTAAAAAATCCTCTGCGCAGGCTGGAAGGGTAAAGACCTTTCCCAAATCTTCGCTTGCAAAGACTGGCCATGATGATTCCTTGCAGGCCTTTAACAATGAGAACTTAACACGTACAGATCATTTGTCTTTTTTAAAATGAAAACCAAGCTTTTGTCATAGTTCTATCACAAAGCTGTTTTCTGAACTCATGCTTCTCCTAGTGATTTAAACATACAAGTACATAGGTCCTGATTTCTGTTAGTACTGTCATATCTTCAGCACTCTCTGTCTCAGTGCTGCGGCCAGGATAAATACAAACTAGTAAACAGATGGGTTAGAGTAGATAACCACAGAGAGAAACTGATAAGCTATTCCAGTTGGTAGTATTTTATTTACATAGTTTCATAAAGCAATATGTGCTGAGGGAGGACTGGCTCGGTATTTTAGCATGTTCTCTTTTGCAGAGAAGTTGTCAGAGAGTTTCACTGACTGGTCTTCCATTTTTCATACTATATTAATTATGCCTTTTGGATTAAGAACTGCTTTTCTGACCACAAATTTGTGGCGCTACCAGATGGAAGAACATGCTCATTTCAATGGATTTGGTCCACCTCCTTTGCCAGAAAGGAGTGTTAACTTCAGTATAGTTTCTGTTTATATCCAATTTAGCATAAACACAGTGAATGATGAGAAGTTAACCACTCCCTGTGGATGAACAGAGCTTGAAATTGCTAAAAGTTCCATTGCTTGAAATACTAAAATTCTTGTATGCGGTTTGTTTCATAAAGGATGAATTTTGGGAAGCTGTGTATGATGCTAAATCATACAGAAACCCTTATTTTAAGCCAATTTTTCTCCTTAACCAGATCATTCTTCTTGTAATATGTAGCAGTCCAGCTGTTTTCAGTGTGTGGTTTTATATTGCCTGTATCTGACAAGTCCAGATGAAGAGCTGGTTCAGCCCTATATCTTACAAAACTTCTCACTGCGCTGTGCCTGAGTAGCACCGAGTTCACAGGTTTTGCTTGAGGCAATTAGTAAGACACAGATCTGTGCAAATATGCGTGCACAATCCCTAATGCCTGTAGAAGAGTTTTTGGAGGAGGCCCACTGTACTGACTGTTCCTTCTGGAGTATCTTTTTATGTGAAGATTACATGAGGAGAAGAGAACGTATTATACAAGTGAGTCCCTTTATACAACGTTTCCCTCTGTGAAGCTTTATCAGTGGAAAAGCTGCAGGCAGCAAACCCAAGATAGCCTGTAACTGATTTTTGAGAAGTGCTTTACACCATTTCCAGCAAGAATGCCATCTCAGTCTTCAGCTGAGGATATTTTCCTTGGGCAGATGATGTGTAGTAATTTTTGGAGGAGATAATAAATATCCTTCCTTACTAATGCATTCCATTTTATTAGCTAGATCAATATTGCTGTAATTTCTATCCATTAGCATCTCATTGCTACATAGTACATAAAACTATTTACATTAACACTGATCAAAATTGCAACAGCATATATTAAAATATGAATGACATACAATCAGAATTTTCTGTTTCTACTGCCTCCAGTTATTTGTGACCTCAGATATGAAGTTCAAGTTTACACTTAATAGCACAATTATGTAAATCTGTAATTCTAACACTGAATTACAGCTGGTAATGATCAATAATTATATTTCTGTATGATGTGGAGTTAATACTGCCACCATAGATTAATGTAAACAACAAAATTATTTCTGCAGTCAAGAGCTAACAAATCATCATAAACAAAGAGAACTAAACCAATCTCTTTGGAGCTTAATTCCCCCAGCATAGTAAACAGATTTTTTATTTCCGATGAATGTAAAAGCAGTGATTAAAGAAAACACATCTCTACAAAAATTGCACAATGGCCGTATCTGTTAGTACAGTTTGATTTATTTTTAAAAGAATGTTTGAAACAGAGGTTGAAATAAATAAAAATCTCTCCAGAGAAATCTGGATAATAATTTTGTTGGAATAGTTCTGGGGGAAAATAAACCCTGAAGAAAAAAGCAGATTAAAACAAAAGCAGAGTGAGGGATAATCAAACACAGTATATCATAACTTTGGAGTTCTTCAGAGTTCATTCACCTGTAATATTGTTCTCTACTGAAAAGGACAACAGGAAATGCATAGTGGGACATAGCAGTCCTTGAAGTAGCTGGGAATTGGCTGGAATAGGTGATACTGAGGAATATTTGTTGTGATTTGTTCACTATTCTTTCAAAAACATAAAAACATGGTTACAGTAAGAACTTTTTTTGCCTTTAAAAAAGTTCCATCTGAACATTTTTTTACCTTGTCTTTGATACTTCTTCCATGTGCAACAGATTCTGCATGGGCATACCAGAGAAATATCAAGTAAATGGGAACCTTCTCTTGTCTCTTTGCATGACAAGAACTGGTCTGGTCATGCAAAATGAGGCTGCAAGGTCACCCAGAACTTTGTGATGTTGTCAGTGCTCCAAAACAGGTCTAACACCTAATCTAAATGAATCTGAGTCTGTTTAGTTAGAAAGCTGATCCATGCACACTGATACCCTGATGACTCCCTTACAGAATTGGTTCAAAATTTACCTTGTAAAAGTGGTAAAACCCAGGTAAAGCTGTGGAAAGCTAAATATAATAAGCTGTACTTACTCTTCAAGTGAGAAGTGTAAGTACAAATGGCAACAGTGCAAGAAGCCATTTAGTGGCTGGAGAAATGTTGAAGAATTCTTGAGGAGGAACAGTGTCTGGCCTGAGTTCCAGTTTCTATTTCTTCATAAGTAGCACATTTTCAGAACAGCATCATGAAACATGAAGGAAAATGCATTCAAGTGCAGAGAAAATTGGGAAAGTGGGATTGAAATCTCTGAGAAAGGGAAATAATCATAATCTATCTTTAGAAAATCTTAGCAAACATTGTTTTGGAGCACAAGCTGAGCTTTCTCTGCAGTGCCAAGTGGCTGTTCCAAAATGGAACAAAGACTTACTGATTCCACTGAGCTTTGTCTCATTCCTTCTCTTTGCTTTCTCTCTGATACACGTAATTAATTAATTAATTAATTAAAAAAAAAACAAAACAACTTATTGCTGCTGTTGGGTTTCTGTATAACCCAAATGGGGCTTATGTTTCTATTAAGTGTGTCTCTCTCTGCAGGAGGAGGTCTCATAACAGCTTTTAGTTAAAACCACTTATTTATAGGCTTGAAATAACTGCAAACCCGTGGATTCAGTAGGAAGCCTGTGCTACAGAGACCTGAAGGAATATCATTTGAATGGCAAGAATGTGTAAGACTTACTAATATTTTTTTAGAGTTTTAGTAAGTATTTACGAATAACAAGGGGCACATAATATTACACTAATTCTTTTAAAAAATTTGTAATTAATTGCAAATAACATAAAAAGTGGTTTTCTAGTACCCTCTTTTTGCACTTGAATGACGGAAGAAAGCTGCTCAGTTTGTTACTGGTTTTTTGACTTGTCAGACAGTGCCCTAAGTGGGTGTAGGGTTGGCTCACAACTTTTGATTTAGTTTTTTAGGCAGTTAAATTCTGCAAACTGTTGTGAAAATGAGAAGACTAAGAATTGAGTATTGAGGAGGGGACTAAACAACTATTGTAGCAAGGAAAATTGTTTGAAAAAAAATGGAAGAGTCCTAATCATTTCAGTATTAATTTTTTTAAAAAGATCTTCCCTTTTACACTTCTTTTCACTTTACTTCCCTTCTAGCTGATATATTTCCTTTTAAATTATCTTTCTGTCTAGGAAAGCTCTTGATAAATAAATTGCAAAACATTAAAAAACATTTAGCTGTACAATAGGACTAGTGGGGAATCCAAAGACACAGAAAATGATATTAAGAGAAACACTCTTAAACCTAAATCAAGCCTTACAACATCATTAAACCTAATCCAAACACTTCAGAATAAATTTAAAACAGACTCAAACTTTATAAAGACAGCAAGTGGGAGGATAGAAGATAAAACAGGAAAGAAAGAAGAAGTTATGAGAGGAAGTCTCTGTGTGGCTTTAGGGTACTGATTCCAAAAATCACTGAAATTACCCTAGTTTCAGTCATGTTTTTCTATTCACTTAGCATCTGCAGGAAAAACAGAGAAACCCTGTGTTGTGGCAAATATTTTATGAAAGATGTAGTGCCCAGCACTGAGAATCATTTGGCACAAAATTTGGCAGAAATAAACGAAGAGAGTCTCTTGTATTCTTTTGATGTATGACTACAGTAATTTCAGAGAAAAGAGGTGTATGACACACAAAACTAAAAAGCAGGATCAAGTAATTATGCTCAAAATTGAAATAATAATCAACTGCCTTAAAGGATGAGTTTTGTATGGGTTTAGTACAAGATATTTAGCCAGTTTATTTCAGAGTAATGACTCGCTCTGAAACCTTCTCCCAGTCTGCACTCAGTTTTAAAACTATGCCAAAAGAAGGAACCTGGGAAAGTGTGTTTTTGGGGATCTTTTCTTCCTGTAAAATCTTCATAAAACTTTTTATCATGTCAATATAATCCAGATCTCTAGCTATTTAAAGAATCTGTAATGTTTGACATACTAATTATATGAAAGACTATCAGATAATTCAAATGGAATTTATAGTGACCCAAGCTAAGACAGAGTTTAAAGCAAAAGACCAGAAGAGAATTTTCCTTTACCTGGATCATTATAAACCACATATTTCTTTCCATGCCCTATCATATTCCCTGGATACATCTTTGGATGTTCCTTTTCCTGTGGGAATTACTAATTAGTTGGGATGGAACAAGTAGTTGACTTTTATTTAGTGCTCTGCATGTAGTGAAACAAAGAAGACTGGATTAGAAAATAAATGTATGTTTCATCATGAAAGCTTTTAAAAGTGTATCTGATGTAAATAATTTAAAATACCTTAATGGCTGAGCACAGAACTTTAGAAAACAATCCTAGAAATATGTGACTGGACCAACCATTAAAAAAAAAAACCCACGAGTATTGGGACAATGGAAACACCATTTTAATTTAAGCTATGTGTTGAAAGATGGCAGTTGAACTACTTAAGTCATATTTACCGTAGCGGAAAATAATGTGGATCACAATACAGAGCATAAGTGCACATGTTACAGAATTTTTTTCTATCATACAAATTTGGAAATCTATATAAGAAACTTATAAAGATGCAGAACTAATATTCAAAAATGACATACTTGAGGGCTAGCCAGAGGCAAAGAGAAAAGTCATAGCTTTGAGTTCTCCATTATTGGCCTGTTTTGATACTTCAATCACTGCTTCTGCTGCTGTGGAAAAGTGTCACATTCGTGAAAGGTATCTTGCTATCAAATCATTCAAAGCAAAGAGTCAGAAATATCCTTCCAATGCTTTATGCAAAGAGACATATTGCCAATGTGATTACAAAATTGTGGTTGCTCTGCAAATTCTGACCCCTGAATTGCAACACAAGAGCACAAACTGGAAACTCTTTGGCAGAACATAGCAACCTTAAAATTATCCTTTGAAGATGCAAAATTTCTGATCAATTGTAAAATGAAATTCAAAGCACTGGAATATTGTTTATATGAGAGATGTCTCACAATACTCTGTCTCAGATACCACAATGAAAAGGAAGGCATTGATACTCCAGATAATGAAGGAGAAGGGCTATTATATTTTACTACAGTTGAATACAAGAAGATGTGGAAAGAGTCGTCCAGCCCATTGCTTGTGGGTAACATATAACAAGACTGCAGTGTAAACTGGTCTGGTTAACTCCAGCAGTAATGGTTTTATTAAGATGATGACAACTCACAAGCAGATGTAGGGCACATATCATGACAGGGCAGCAAGGTTGATCTGCCACCTCCAATCCTGGTGAGCAGGTGGAAGCATAGCAAGGAAACAATTAGAAATTTGATCAGGTCTTGGTCAAGGAAATTGTTTCAAAACAAGGATAGATGTATGTTCAGGTGTCAGAAGCACACCCTGAGACATATTTTAAAACTAGTAAGCCCAGCCAAGTTAACATGACTGTGATGGAATTACAAAAACAAACAAACAAACACACACAAAAAAAACCAAACAAAAAACCTCCCCAAACCAACAAAACTCTAAGAAGGAGTAAGAGCTGCTGGGAAAGGTGGTAAACAGACCAACTACTCTGTGGAGAAACCAAATCCCTGCCATAGAGAATGACTCAATGGAGGGAAAAAAGAGAATAGAGCCTCTGTCCATCCCTAGCCCTCCACCTATTTGTAGATCTGTGCAAGGCCAAGCCATAACCTCTGTGGAGGGACTGTGTGCCCTTCCCAAAGAGTCCATGAGTGGAACAAGGTCACAAAAGGGCTGGTTGATCCCTACAGGATGGTTGCATAGCAGGAGTCAGTGCTGGCTCGGACTTTAGGTTTTCTGCAGTCACTCTGAGGAATAACGTCACAGCACAGAGCTGTGAGGAGGTCTTCAGTGATTATGTGGAGGAACCAAACACTGGCAGCTTTATTTTGGGGAATTATTTAGGAATAGTATTTGCTCCATACTGCATTAAACTGATCATGGTTTTCTTCCCATGCTTGGTACCACCTCCTGCAGCTGGAAGGCAGTTCTTCCCACAGTTATGTACGGTCTTTTGTTCTCTCAGGTGATCACCTAAAAAGTTGTTACAAGTCATTGAAATTCATAAGTAAGACTCTGCTTTGCATTAACTTGTTAATCCTCTGTTAGAGAGGCACATTTTCAATGTGGAGTTAAAATCTGCCCCTTGTTCCACTACTGCAATGTCTTTTACTGCTTAGTTCACCACCTGCTGTCTTATCTTTGGCAAACAGCAGGTACTCATGCTTATATTGAAAACAAAAAATACATTGAGAATTGGAGCTGAGGTGTTGGTAGGAATGTCTAGGATAAGACATTTGAAGAGGTATCAGAAAAATAAAGTCAATCAAGCTCTGTTAACCATATGAATGGAACTCCCTTTTTAATATATGCTATGGCTTGCTAACATTTGTCTAATATACTCCAGAAACTATATATATGATTCACTCAAAACTATTTTGATATCAGTCTTAGAAATCCACATTAAACAACTATTATCACTTGTAAATTACCACTTACTAGCACTGCTAAAATCCCATTTTTACTGTTCATACCATATTATATGTAGCAGTTACACGTAAAACAGCACAAGATACCTATCAGATTCTTTTAAAATACAAATCTTAATCTTAACTAATCTTTCCCAAAATATACCCCTCTGTCCAATGCAATTCACATCAAAGCCTGATATTTCTAAAGCAGCATTGATATCATCACTTAAAAGCTGTCAAACAATCAAAGAATGACTGGAAAGGAAGAAATCAATTGGAAAAACTATATATTTTCTGCACCTTTGTGTTGAAGTCTCACTAACAAAAAAAAATATTTATTACTTTTAAAGAAACCCACAGTGATTTGTTTTGTTTCCCTCAGTTTCCTTAGGCATATCACCTAATCTTGCAATTTCCCAGCACTTCAGAAATCTGACATTTGTGATGCTTTTGTATAGAGAACTGTCAACACTTTATAAGTGAGCTCAGGCTTCAGAAGGGGGGCCTTCAGGGAGGTTGTTTATTTTCTATTTGTTCTAATGCTCCCTCATTGAAAACCTAGAAAACAAGATTTTTCACATACATACTCTGAGAAACAGACTTTTTTTTCCCCCTAGCTATGCTGGAGACCTCTCCTATCCCAAGTGGTAAGGAGGTAAAGATTATAGTCAAAATCAAAGTATCAATGAAGTCTGCAACTGTTACTGCAATATAGTAAATTAATTTACAACTGAGCAAGCAACACTCTCCTTAAATGATCATTTTACCTTTCTGCCATTAGAACATGTAACGGCATTATCTAAATGACTAATGAATGAATAATTATCTAATGAATTATCTAAATTACTCTAAATTTCTAGAGTAAACCTACCAGATACATTTTTTTTCTTTCTTCCTTCACAGTAGCATCGGTTGACAAAAATGTTTGTTCTTTTATTAAAAGTTTTATTTTATACTCTCACTGTACTGTACATGTTTGTAAACTACTATGTAAGAAATAAGTAAATAAAACTTCATTTCAAAGTCATTTTGAACAGCCCATAGTTAATTCATATCCTAACACCGTGATTTTACATAGTTAATTACCTTGCAAATTCCTATCTATCTGGCATGCTTCTTTCTTCAGCAAAGAAGCTGAAAGAAATGCTTCACAGTGCCAGCTGCTGCTTTTGCTTGACCCCTTCTACTTGATAAAGAGTCAGTGGTTGATGATCTTACCCTGATCAGCCACAAAAAAACCTGTTGGACTCTGAGGCAATGTGTGATCATTATCATCTAGGAGGTTGAATTTATGATTCAGAAAATGTGATGTTCTGAAGGAACTCTTACTTTGCCCTGAGATCCTTCAGCTCTTACCCAAACCTATTTTTCACATTATTTATCTCCTTGAAAAAAAAAAAGATCGGGCTAAATGCTGTGGTAACTTTTAGATGATAATCGACTCAACATTTATGTCAAGTTGAATTGATTTTTCCTATGTGTAGGCCAAAACCAGGAACTGCATATATATTAGGAGAATGAAAAAGAACAAGGTGAGAAAATGGATTTTGCAGAGTATGCCACTTGTACATCTGAACTGCTAAAAGAAATAGGTACTCAAACTGCTATGGGCAGAAAGTATTTTTCTATCTGCCATTGACTACAAGATTATGTTTCATTCTACTTAACATCTGCCTGCTTCTGAAAAACTCTATATTTGGGGTTCTAGTTTATATTACAACCCATTAGATGCAGAAATAAAATGATTTACTATAAAAGTTCAAAATTACAAGCTGTTGCAGACCATCTGCTTATCAGTCCAGCACAAATGCATCATCATAGAAATACATCCTTTGCAAGGAATCTTCCTTTAAAGGGGTATTCATTTAAGGGTTTTATAAAGGTATAGAAAAGCTACTTATCCAGGGCATTAGGAATCATTAGGAATGTTATGAATGCCATTAAAATAAGAGCACAAGTCTCATAATGAAAGCAGTTTGAAAATCAAGTACAGATGAATTTGTCTTTACAAAATGTTGGGGGAAAAGCTCTTAAAAAAGGATAGAAAGCAACAGAATAAGAATATTTAATATATGCAGATGTGTGTGCTCAATGTGTAAATAAGGCCAGGTCACTCTATACCATTTCCTCACATAAACAAAAAAAGCTAGGGGTGAGAAACTGTTTTGACTACGTAATGTAAGTAGTGGGAGGGAATAAAAGATAAGATATTGTGTTGAAGCAAAGATTTTGGGGTTTTGATTACAGCCGCTGTTTAAAGCAGGGTTCCTCCTGCTCTGGAGGAAACAATCACATCACAGAAAATCTATGACAATATTTGTCTACTCTTCTAATGCCTTAATCAGCAGTAATATACATAATTACTCATATCGCACAGGACATAATACTACATATGACCACATAACAATTTAAAGAGTTCCATTACCTTGCAGTGAGGACTTTTATTTGTGATCCTACCTTTTTCAGAAGTGCTTGGGTTGGACGAGGATGAGGTCCAGCACAAGAAGAGATATTTTTTTATTCCAACAAACCCAACAGTGCAGTTGTCAGAAAAACACTAGAAAGAAAATTAACTTTTTGAGTATTCTCTGGAATACCAGGAGTCCATGGGAATCGTGCCCACCAAGTCTGTAAACCTCCACATGTCAATAAGAAAGGAAATTCATACCTTCTATCAGAAATTCCTCCAATGAAGAAATTTCCAACAAAGAACAAAGACAACTCTGTGTTCCTGGAAACAAGATATTGCTTTGGGTGCAAGTAACTGACATGGGATGTGGGACTGGCAAAACATAAGAGACTGAAATAATTAGGTTTTTTATTAAAATGTGTTTCTTTGATACTCAGCTATATAAAGAATGGTGTAAATGTTTATGTACTGTAATTGACTCTTTCTGCTTGTCTCACATGCACATCCACGAGATGCACAGTCCTGTTTGTTTAAATATCTTTGCATAACTGCACTGTGGAAGTTGAACTTCAAGGTCCTATGGATTGGTCACTTACTTTTTTCAGTGGGATTTGGCTCAAAACCTTTGTAATCAGTTCAGAACTAAACAGTCCTCTGACCAAATTGAGAAAAGTGTTATTCCCTCTCCAACACATTTAAACTGCAACTGGCTTTAGGAACTCACAGATTGTCTTCCACTTTCAAGCAAGTATTGAAAATGTACAAAACATTTAGGAGCAATTTAACTTTTATTATCTTGCTTTTCACTTCTTTCCAACTTTTACCCATATTAATTCAAAATATTTCCTTTATTTCTACACTTCAGGTTATCTTTTTTTACTTTCTCTTGCTTCCGTACCTCTTCTCTAACACTTTTCACCATCCAGTTCCATTTTTTTTCTATTAGCTTTTTTCCTCTATTTCACATAATTTCCCAAGACAACAGCTCTATGCTCTTGGATCTTCTAATTTTTATTTTACCTGCTCAATGCTTTATTGTCTGTTCCCAGTTTTCTTCTTCTCTCCTGTAGGATATTGCATAAGCAGTATGTATTTTTAATACCATACAGCAGAGACCATCCTTCAAGAGACAAAGATAATGTAAGATTATATGCGAGTAGGAAAGTTACAACAGAAACAAAATTAAAGCAACTCAGTATGTGGGTGAATCAGATAGATTTTAGGGCTTCGCTCTTTTTTATTATGCTTTGAAAAAATTTTAGTTTTTCTTTATTTTCTTTTTTTTTTTTTTTTTTTTTTTTTTTTTTTTTGGTTTGGTTTGGTTTTGGGGTGGGGGTGGAATTTTCTATCCCTTCCACTTGTCTGCTTTTTTTTTCTCCACAGGAATTCTTGTCTCTTGACCATTTTCCTGGATTCCAAACATAACAGCAAAGAAAGAAATCTCAGCCCTCCATTTGAATAATCCCAGTTCAAAACGGAAGAAAGCAAACTTTAATAACTTTAATTAAAAGCAAACTTAAAATATTACAGAGTGGGTGAGCTCTTGTGGAGGAAAGCTGAGCTTACAGTTAGCAATAGTATGGGTAAAATAATAAGGAAATTAATGTTAACTTTTTTCCATAAATATATTTTAAGTGTGGGTAGGGTTTTTTCTCTGCTTTATCCTTAGGGAAATGAAAAATTCACTGTCTTGAGGAAACAATGGATAATCTGAGATAATAATTTGGGTTTTGTGTATATTCAACCTAAATTAATCTTCTAATTTTTATTGTTTACCAGATATTAAAGACAATATTGAAAAATTTTTAATGGACAAAGAACAAATGTGTGGATGCACAAAATTACGTGTATTAATTTTTTTCTTTAGGAGAGAAATCAGATTTTTATGACTGTAGGGGATTGCAGAAAATTTATTTTACATAGACAATAATAACTCATCAACAGTAATAACCTTATCAGATCATTCTAGAATCTGAAGGCTCAGAGAAACAGAAATTTCAAAGCCTCTGACACCACTACCTGAACCATACCTTAGAGTCCTACTAGTAAAACTTGTGGCAAATCCACACCAGCATGTTTTTTTTCAAATGGATAATTAAGGTATTTTCTGTGATGATTTCTGTTGCAATTACTGAGTTTATGAAAAAAATTTCATGAGCAGACTTATATCAATTAAATTGTTGCTTTAAATGACAAAAATCTGAGCATTCATACTTAGTAATATTTGGTCTCTAACTTACCTAATTATATGTGGGAATTTCAATAAGTGTTGTGTACAAAAATCACCCATTTTTAAATTTCAGTACAAATCAGTTTTTAATTGGTAACTAAAACTTTAAGGTGATCTCTGGATGCAACTTATGGTACAAATTTTTGTACCTAATTTTTGGTTTTAATTTTTTTTTTTTAATTTTACTCTACACCAGTAGAAAATGCCTAAAACATGGAAGGCAGTCAAAGGTAGTGTATAATTATGTATAAGAAAGACATTAGGAAAGCAACAGTAATCCAAATTTCAAATGTTATTTTGTAATTATTTTCCATCTGAAATGAACAAATGAGGTTGAGAATGGTTTTCTGTGACCTGGCACTAGCTTAATACAAAGATAATGGCCCACAATTTGTGATGCACATGAGTTCAAGTTTTGGGTTTTGGGTACTAAAGTACCTGAAGCACCTGTCTTCTGGAAAGGTATTAATAAATGATTAATTCAAAACATCTAGGATACTTAGGCAGGTATAGTGAAGTATGTATATGGTAGAATAAAGGAAACATAATCTGATTGACCTTGCAATCTGCACACTGTTTCCTTCAGTACAGTTAACTCCTGAGAAACAATGGGAGTAGTGGAAAATCAAACCTATATGTGGCCTTTTACAACAAATTAAAACCCTGTGAAAAAAACTCAGCCATGCTAGAAATGTGGAAAGATTATATTATAGCGAACTAACTCACTCTTCCACTACAACTGTCACTGCTTTTTTCCATCAGTTTTCCTTACGAGTTTTGGGTCTGGAGAGAGTGAAACTGCATGGACTAATTTTAAAATCAACCTGTTAGTCCCAGTTAGTGGGATTATCCTGTGAGATTTCCTTATAAAAAAAAAATCAGAATTAACTGAAAGAATGAAAATATGAACTTCAGAAATTAAAAAATTAAAACTTTTCATCCTATTTATCCTAAAAGTATGTTTCATATTTTATAAGGTATAGCTTGGGTGCTTCTAAAAAAGCCTTCATATAGAGTACACATAGTGTACATCATGGGCATGTTCTTATATTTTCCAAGTAAAAAATTATTTTGCAAAATTATTTTGCAAAAACTACGAATATTAAAGATCATTTCACCTACACAGCTGCCATCTCATTTCAATTTGCATCCAATCTACAGTAATTATGAACACACATACACTCAAATAGACACATACACACATATACATGCTGTGTACCATACAAGATTGAAAAAAGATCCCTTGTAAATGAAATCTCTACGCACTTCTGTAAGAAGCAACAAAACTGAAGAAAAGAATCCATCAGAGTGCATTGTTTTGGCTTTCAAAGTGGTTATTAAATACTCACAAATACTTTTCTTTCTAGGAGGAAGAAAGAAGCGAAATTAATTCAGTTTTGAACATTTATTTCAGAAAATATTATAGATTTCTGTACAAAGATATCAACCTGCTTTTGCTATTCATAAGATGACCTTCAACTGAACTCTGGAAAGTAAATGGCAGGAAAGTTTTCTGAAAAACTTTAGTGAGGATATAAGACATTAATGAACATATTTGTGTTGGACACTTTCCCTGGTATTGCATATTCAGAGTGATAGAACCACGTTATTTATTGTATTTTTTCAGATCATCTGCAATGTTAATTTATATGAGTTTGATATCATTTTTGTTTTTTAGTTGTGTGTTATTCTGAGAGATCTCTGGGGAAGGAAAGGATTTATATGCTTTGTGTACACATTCTGCAGACTAAGCACTTTGGCATAATTATTTTTGGCACTCACTAACTGATTAAAACATCCAATTTAATTCATAATCAGTAAGAGTAAACCTTTTTAATATACCTCAAAAGTAAATTATCATTTGCTACTCAAACATCCCTTTCTGCACATGTCCCCAGTAAAGCTGTTCTTTTGGTTAATGTACCTATTAATGAGGGTTTCCTTTTATTTCTTCCTCTGGGCAAAACTGCCTTATCCTTTTTAGAGAGGTAGGAAAAAAGATGAGATGGAAGATGACCGTCCTCCTACACAGATTTCTAATGTCATACCAGTTATAATGCATTCTTTTGTGTGTGTGCGTGTATGTTTTCTGTAGACTCAGCTGCTAAAGAAAACACATCTTTGCTTTGTGTTTACTTATGTACGGAGAAATGTCAGCAGTCAGAAGGAAAAAATATTTGAAAAAATAATTTGCATGACTCAGAAGAAAATTGTTTAAGCTCTTCATTTGGCAAGAGTTGTGGTTTGTTGTTTTGTTTTGGTTTTGGGTTTTGTTTTTTTATAAATTACATTTTGATTTTGCTACAAAGCCTATTTAAAAGCATGTTCTAACCGTGCCTTAGCACTGAAACTTGGAGTGAAGAAAATAGTGGTTCTGAAAGAATGGAAAAACATTATCAGCCATGCATGGGGAAGGAAACACTGTTTGCAGAGCTGAAAACTCAGACAGTTATCACTGGAAATAAAAAAATCCACAATGTTCCTTGATCACCCCAAATAGTGTTCTCTCCTTAGCTGGGACCAACATGGAAGTCTAAGACAGCCACAGAACAGTTATCATAAACTTAATAGAAAATGGTGACTGTAGGTTTTGGAGGCTGTTATAGCCACCTGAATTTGGTTCAATTAACTCAAAATGATGTATCTGAGATTAAAGAGGCCTTGTTTTAGAAAAATGTGGTCAATTTGCCTTTATTTCTTGTTTGATGCCACTTACATGGTGCCACCAATCCAAGCTATTATTATCAACACAGCTTTCTGAGAGTTGCATCTAACCTGCAGTAAAGATACTTTTGTGATCAGTGTTCTTAATGTTTCAAAACAAAGGCAAAAGTCAGGCAACGGTTCAGAAAATGTTCAATGGGGAATAAGCCAACATAAAATCAAACACTGACTTTCACGGCTAGCTGCTGTATCTGTTTCCTTTATTTGTCTCTCCATACAGAAAAGGGTTGTCATAGAAGCAAGCTACCATCAGGGTTTAGAAACTGAAAAATAACTCTTTGTATCTGATAAAACAAAGCAAAACCAAAGGAAAGAGCTTCTGAGAAGGCAGCTCCAGACAGCTATCCATGCTAAACTGAGTTCATTAGGAGGCTGCACTCTTGGCAGTGATGCGATACTCCATTACCCTCCGCTTTAACTGATTTATTTTAAGCACAGGAAGAAAAGTCAAGATTGGACACAGAAGGAAACAATTGCTTTTGACCTGTTGTGCTGCAGTTTACATGTAGAGGTGCCTTTTGGTCTAGTTGCTGAAGGGGAAACAAGTACAAATATCTTGGCCTTGGCTGTTAGGGTCTGATTATAAGCACTGTGCTAGAGAATTCATGGATTATTCATGTGTAATTACAGATGGCTATTGTGCTCTTTTAAATCATACCTATGGCCCATTATGGCCCATAACAACTGAAATAGCAATTGTCATAGTAAGGTTTGGGCTCTGTCATAGAGTGTAGGCTCTAATCAATAATGATGAATGGTAAAATTTAGCATCAAGCAGGAGAAAGTCTAGTTGCCTCCTGCTATAAATCTGTACAAATACCAAGTCGTGCAGCTGCTGGATCTGGAAATTTAAAAGGCAACACTCTCCCTCCACCCCCTACACATGCACCTCTATAAAAGTTGAAAAAGGAGAAATGCACAATATGTCAATTCTAATAATCCACATGCTGTTAAGACACTTTTCTATTTATTCAAAGCAGGGTGAACCCTAGGTTGTTTTCAAGGTCAATTCCAGGTGAAAGGGGGGTCATCTGGAGGCCACCTCGACTCCCATGCAGGTCAATAACGCCTCCTCGCTGCCCCAGAAGACAAGCTGCTCACACCCAATCAATCCACCAACGCTCCTGCTGCACCCAGTGTAATGAACAGTGAATAAATGTAGCCTATCATCACAAAACATGCTTTTTAAGTACCTTCTCTTTTCATGTAAAACCTCTAGCTGTCAAATTCTACATTCACTCATCCAGCAGTGAGTAGCAAAAGTGAGAAATCAGGCTCTCATTGGGGTTGGTAAAAGGTCATTGCTGACAGACACGGAGGTTAAACTGCCGAGTTAAAATACTGTTCATTACCCACTGCAGCTTTTTGCTAACTACACTTCTTTGTGTTACAGTCAAGCACTACATCAATATGCCCCTCCTCCTAATTCATTAACAATTGTTGAATTGTACAGAAGGGGAAAAAAGAAGGATTGATCTTTTATACCTTTTTTTAAATCTCTTTTCCGTGTCAAATACTTTTACATCTTTATCTACTCAGTATTAAATACTCTGCTTACAGACTGTGGTGTCTGCTTGCCATGAACAGTCATCATTATGGGTACAATTCCTGAAAGCAGAGACGGCCAGTTCGTCTGAAACCCCAAAGATTTGGGGCTGCCAAAGCAATAGTTTCTTTTCTCTTACGTTTTTATTTATTACCCTTAGCAGAGTGACATCTGTATAATGACAAACTTGAAATTTTGCATTACAACTATGTCATATTAAAACATGTTTGAATAAAAAAAAACTTTTGTCCTGCAGGTGAAGCAAAAATCATTAAAAACAGACATAACATACTAAATTGATATCTAGCTCAGATAAAATGCCTGTGTCCTGTTCTTGCTGACTGGGTTAGGTCTTCATCAAACACCATCCTCAATGTAGATCTCAAGACACTCCCTAATCTAATATTTTATTAAGAAATATTTAATGTCTGCATTTTTCCATGATTAAAGAATTTTGATATATGCAAAAGAGCCATTTAGAGAAGCAAGGAATCTTTGGAGTTCAAATGGAAATAGCAGTGAAGTTTTCATTTGTACCAAAAGCAATGATTAGGTGGGAATTCTTAACAGTTGAGACCAATTTCCCAAAATGAAATTCCATTCTTTGATTAAATAATGAGTAGATGGGATTCCCTTTACTGAAATGGAAAGACTTTATTTAAAGATAAACATCTTAAAAAAATAATTGCTCAAAGAGCAATATGAAAATTATCTCTATTCGTGAAGAAAATAAAGGTTTATTTATACTCCACTACAACAATAGTCTTGACTCAAAAAATTACCATTACCTATTTAAATCTTTAAAAGAATACACTCAGAGATATATTCAAGAAAATATAAATTTTTCCTTCCTCTATGCTTTTTCCCTCAGTGGGACTGAAAATAAAATGTTATGACTTAAATCACAAGAGGCTAACATCATTTTTAGCAACAAGGGCTGCATAATTCCAAGACTATGAGTGAGTGGCTGACTTTAACTAAAATGTTTCAGTTCTGTGCGTATATAGGTACATAAATAATTCAGAATAAATCCCCGCAGCGGAGACAATGGGAATCGTAAATTATCTGTGTGCCGACCTCAACATTAAAGGCAATGAACATATAGCAACAAACTATGAGTGTTACTCATTACATACATTTCACAGACAAGTTAAATTTTGAATATTAATTTCCTTCTGCAGCTTGTAGCTAGGTGGTATAATTTTCTCTGTTCTTTTTCCCTTCCCTTCCCTTCACTTCCCTTCCCTTCCCTTCCCAAACCTTCTCAAACCTTCCCTTCCCAAACCTTCCCTTCCCTTCCCTTCCCTTGCCTAGCCTTGCCTTGCCTTGCCTTGCCTTCCCTTACCTAACCTTGCCTTCCCTTACCTAGCCTTGCCTTCCCTTGCCTTGCCTTCCCTTGCCTTCTCTTGCCTTCTCTTCCCAAACTTTCCCTTCCCAAACCTTCCCTTCCCTACCCAAACCTTCCCTCCCCTCTTTTTCCCTTCCATCCCTCTCTTCCCTCTGCTCCCCACCGCTCCCCTCCCCTCCCCTTTGCCTTGCCTTTATTCTTTTTCTCTCATTCTTTCTCTCTCTTTCACCTTTCTTTAACAACATATCGGATAATCTGTTAAGTTGTTGTGAATTATAAAGGAATATTTATTCTTTTTCTAATTTAATAGTTACTCATGGAAATTGATGCAGCCAACTCTTTGCTAGAGGTTTCTTGGAGAAGGCTCAGCCATGCAGTCCTCCTTCAGCAGGAAGAGAGCGCGGCCAAGTTTCTTCTCTGGATTCCAGGGCGAAAAGAGACTTTATTTGAAGTTCCCGCAGCTTATGTGGGTTGGGGGGGAGCTCTAGAAGGAGGAATGTGTTGGGCCGAGGTCCGGGGGAAGGGGAGTGGTTTGAGGGCTCTCCTGACCAGTGTGGGATACAGGAGGACTGAGGTCCCATAGCAGGCTCAGGACTGAGGAACAGCCCATCCTGTTCGAGCAGAGGCAGGGCTGTGTTCGGGGAGGGGGGACAACGTGGCTTCTCGTGGGGGGGCTGTGCGGGCGTGAAGGTACCTGACTCAGGGGAAAGCCTGTACAATAAAAATGCAAGTAGTTGTTGATTTTCTGCAGTGCTCGATCCCGGGCCGTTGCTGTGATGGACTCGTTTTTAAAGTTGTTCTTTCCAGGTTTCATAATCCTGGCATTCACCCACAAGTTACCAGAAAACATTTTTTTTAAAGCTAGATTTTTTTTTCATGCATGCAACTCTTTATGACTCAGGGATTAGGTATTTGATGCAGTCTGATGCATGTAAATCATCAGACTTAGGT
Organism: Manacus candei; assembly: GCF_025592945.1. Taxonomy (NCBI): domain Eukaryota; kingdom Metazoa; phylum Chordata; class Aves; order Passeriformes; family Pipridae; genus Manacus; species Manacus candei. The sequence goes on from NW_026138064.1 coordinate 440,051, forward strand.
TTAAAGGTAGTGTCTACCTTTAAACACCAGGAATATTTTGGAACACTTACCAGTAAATGACACAATCATTCTAATCATATCTGAGCTTCCCAAGTTTTCCATTATAAAGGCTGAAAGTGTATTTCATCAAAATCCAAGAGAGACCACATTTATATAGCTTTTCACCTAACATTTTTTCTCTGACTACTAAGTGACAGGGTGTTTTGGTTTTGTTCTGTTTAGTTGTTTTGTTAAACTCTAAATATTGCACATAAGAATATTTTTTTTTCTAAAAACTGTGTACAGAGGGAGACATTAAGGAACTCAGCACAAAATATTACACCTCTGTCAGCATCAGGAAAAAGTTAGATATATGTTTTCATTAAAAGCATTTTTCCAAAGGAGTGGATTTCAGGAACAAAACTGAAACCATATTTAAAAGCTTCAGTACTAAGACCATACTTAGGGGCTTTTAACACAAAAGAGAAGTCAATGGGAGGTTATGTGCAGTATGCAGCAATTATGGGACAAATTATACAGGCACTTGCACATTTCAGGTTTAGCTGAAATTATACCCTGACTGTTCTGTAAATCTTTACTTCTCTTAGGAAACTCTACTGGGGCTTTTCATAAGAGGGTTTAGAGGATCAATATCCATTTGGAAACTCATGATGCTGTTTCTGTTAAAAAGTGAAACAGAACAATACAGTCAGGATGCTAATCCCTTGATTTCAAGAGGACTTTATTCACATGAATAAGGGTTGCCAGTTCAGGCAAGGTCTGTTAGATGAATATTATGTATTTTCTACTGTCTATTTATATTCAGGGGTTTTTTGTACACTTCCACAGCTGCTTTGACAGAAACAGGAATGCTGGGCTAGGTGGATGCTTGGTCAGACCCAATAAAATGTAGTAATACCCATTTTTTGCAGGTGCATCCAGAGAAGTGATTTGCTGCAAATTAAAGGTGTCTCCATGTATGCTATTTTTGGCTGTAATAGAGTTAATTTTCTTCATAGTGGCTAGTGTGGGGCTGTGTTTTGGATTTGTGCAGAGCACAGGGTTGATAGAGTAGAAATGTTTTTGTTATTGCTGAGCAGCACTTACATAAAGCCAGGACCTTTTCTGCCTTTTGTACTGCCATGCTGGTGAGGAATTTGGAAGGATGGAAGGAGACACAGCCAGGACAGGTGACCTCAAGTGACCAAGGGGATATTCCATATAATATGACATCATGCTCAGTATGTAAATCTGGGAAGAAGAATGAGGGAGGGGTGGAGTGATGGTACTTGTCTTCCCAAGTAACCATTATGTGTGATGGGGCCCAGCTCTTCTGGAGATGGCTGAACGCTTGCCTGTCCATGGGAAGCAGTGAATGTTAAATGAAATTGAGATAATTGTGTGCTAAAAAAATAAATCATCTTAACCCACTTGACTGAGACTTAGATGGTTTCTCTTCTTAGAGAAAGAACCCTCATAAACCACAGTCCAATTATTCAATTTCCCTTACTAATTATGGAAACTACTAATTTTTGGCCTCAAGCACTAGATGATGTATCTCTGAAGGACAACATCAGATTTATCATAATCTGTGACTCTCTTTGTTTAGTTAGAATAAAAATAAATACTTCACAAGCTGCAGTGCGCAGGTAACTTTGGATTCTAGGTTAAATTTGACTGCTATGTTCTCTTATACTAAATATTACCACTCAAAGCATTTTCGGTTGTAAAATAATTGCAAATATTGAGATATTAATTAAATGCAACAAAGCCCAAGTACAACTAAAGAACAAATTTATCACAAGCTCTAACAAGGTGACAAATGATTTTCTACTGCCCATGGTGACCTGGTTTGATTATCACAACATGGAGCTGTTATCTGCCATGATTCATTTAAAGAAAGCATTTAAACACAATTCCATATAATCTCACATTAATCTGTAAATCTAGTTCATCTGAGTTCATGTATATTCCATGGATGTCCTAACTAGTGGATAGGGGGTGCCTGAAAGGAGGTAAGACAATATCCACTAAGAGCTGAAGATCTGACCTGGCACACATAAGGTAAATTGGATACTGCAGTGAGCTTGAAAAGGTTATTTTTCTTCTTGGAAAAAGAAGAATCAAATACAAAAATTCTTTTCTGAAAGTAGAAAAAGTAGCTCTTGGAAGATGTTCTTCAATGTCCGCCTCTTTCTTTGAGCAATACATGAGAGGTGGGATTCACCTGCCAGCAGATAGTTCTGCAACAAGGTTGGTTGCACTTGTGTCTTCACAATCACAGGAGAAAATAATTTTTGTGGCACAACTGACTTGATCTGAAAACACATATCCAAACTGCATTGGTTGGGTGATGTCCTAAAAGTACCTGATCATTTCATTTCTTTCCACTGCTGTAAAAGGAACTTGGACACAGCTGTCTACAGCTACAGACGGCAGAAGTTATGTGAGACAAATCTCACAAAAGCTATCCTAGTCTAGCCCAAAATGTTTACTTGTAGCAAAAGGTATTTTAACCTTTCGACATTGAATGAGGAACAGATAAAAATTATAGGAAATGGCTTAGTATAAAAACCTTACTCATTGTGTAAAAGTAGTGACCCAGTGCAAAACAATGTTGCATCGAAAGCCTGAAAATTTTTTCATATTTTTTATCAGTTTGCAAGCTCTTTCAATAACACATGCCTCAAACTTTTTTCTACACTGTTTGTTGCTGTTATTTTAATCAACTCTTCATTATGCTCTCATAAATTTTTCTTCCTAGATTTTATCCTACTGTTTTGGAAATTGAGAGGATTGTCTGGAGCTTATGTTCCGCCCTTGAATACATTGATTACAGCAAGGCACTTAAAAACAATTACCATAAACACAGCCTCTTCTTTCTGAAGTGCTTTGTCCCCTGCTCAGATATAATCACGGCTGTCATCACCATGGCTAGGCTTCACAAACAAAGATTTAGGAAGGGCTCTACCGACATTTGTTACAAGCATGCTGGTGGCTAGAAAAGCCAATACGAGATAGACATATCTGACTGCAAAAGGCACAGCAGAAGGAATCCTCAGGTGGTATCTACAAGATACGATTCTTTCTGCGTTGTCTTTTCTCCTCAAGAGTGATCCTGCGTAAGTTCTCAAAGGAAACAGCAGCATTACAGATGGTGTGTCTCCAGACCTCCCGACTGGAGGCCAGAGTAGACCAGTTATGGTGATCAATATGGCCAAGGCTGAGATGTTGTTTCAGGGAGTCCTTGTATCTTCTCTTCGGGGCTCCTCTCTTGCGGCAGCCAGTGGCAAGTTCACCATAAAGCAGGATCTTAGGGAGGCGGTGGTCCTTCATCCTTGAGACGTGTCCTGCCCAATGCTACTGTGTTCTCAGCAACATGGCCTCAATACTTGTGACTGCTGCTTGTTCTAGAACAGATGTATTGATCACATAATCTGACCAGTGGATGTTTAGGATTGTACGGAGGCAGTGCTGATGGAAGCGTTCTAGGAGTTGCAGGTGGTGGCGGTAGATGACCCATGATTCGGATCCATATAAGAGAGTAGACAGCACAATGGCTCTGTAAACACTGATCTTTGTGCTTTTCTTCAGGTGTTTATTTCTCCAAACTTTTTTATGAAGCTTTCCAAAGGCACTATATGCCTTTGCTAACCTGTTGTCAATCAATCTCCATCAATCTTACCATCCAAGGAGATGAGGGTACCTAGGTAATAAAACTGCTGAACTGATTTGAGCTCTGATTCACCAATGTTGATACAGGGATGATGGAAAACTTCCTGAGGTGCAGGTTGATGGAGAACTTCTGTCTTCTTCTGACTTCCAGCCCAAAGAGGTGCATGTTGATAGAGAATTTCTGTTTTCTTTAAGCTGACTTCCAGCCCAAAAAGCTCAGCAGCCTCTGCAAAGCAGGATGTTAAACGCTGCAGAGCTGCTTCTGTGTGGGCAACAAAGGCGGTGTCATCAGCATAAAGCAGCTCCCAGACAAGATGGTTTAAGGTCTTGGTGTGGGCCTTCAGTTGCCTTAGGTTGAAGATCATGGCTGTAATGACTTTTTAAAAAACAAACAGAAATGAGCTTATATTCCAGCTCTATATTCTATTATATATAGAAACTTTCAAGGAAAATTCTTCTAATTATTATCGGTATTTTCTGTGAAGAAGCTGTTGAAAATATTTGAGCCTGGAAGAAATCTGATCTGATCTTTCACTTGACAGATGTTAGCCTGTGTTATGCCTTAGTTCCTAGAAAGAGTTGGAAAAATTTGTCAAACAGTAAATCAGATGAATGGTAACACCACTGATAAAGGAAACGGTTTGGGAGTTCGCACCTTATGTAAGGTGGTATCTCAATGTTATCTGAAGAAAAGACCAGTGGAGAAGTTGTAAAAAGTTAATCTTGAAACTTGTGTGTCCAGCAAATTGGAATAAAAGAGCAAAATCTGTACGAGAAGAATGAGTGGGTGCCATGGTCCGTGGGAGAGGGGTGAAGGATCGCGGCACTGCACAAAGGTGTCCAACGAGGTTTGAGGTTGCAATGCTGGTTTAATGGGGGTGCACAAGGGTTTTATCAGCTCTGGCGTGGAATGCACCAGAAAATAGGGTGGAGCATGAGACAGACAGACAGGGAAATGAATAGGGATAGGGACTCAGGCAAAGAGGGAGGAACGGGGAAGGAACCGGGGAAGGAAAGGACGAATGGTAGCTCTCTCCTCTCTGCAGCCTTCTCAGCCAATCAGAGGGAGAAGCGGGGAAGCAGGGAGCAGACAACTCATGGCATGCCTGGACATGCCCGGGTATTACAACTGTAGGGGAAATCATGCAATGTAGATATTTGTAAACAGATAAGAACTGTAAACTCCATATAATAAAGTCTTTTCAATCACTGTATATCTTTTTCCATTCATGAAATCATTCCCATTCTGATCCTTGCTCCTCCACATGTTCACCTCTCTTGTTTAATTAATGCACGGCCAGAAAAATATTTCTTGTGATGGTCTTCTTGCAGCATTCTATGACACAGGAAATGGTTAGTAACAACACAAACAGAAAAAGCAAAATTTCAAAGCAGGTTAACAGGATTTGCTTAAGCCAATTAGGTAGGTTGGGTAAACTCAACTTGTCAAATAAATCATCAGTGGAGAATTTGGGTGACATTCGTAGGTCGTTAACCAGATTTTGTAACTCTTTGATGCTTTTGAACACGTATTGGGAGTGGTCAGAGAAGTTGAGACAGCACATGCCTTCAAACTCCTGTCACCCATGGCCATGCATTAAAAGAAGGAAGTCTATTGTGGCCCTGTTTTGGAGGGATACTTCCTTCAGTTTTAAGGTGTCTTTAGCCAAGCCCTCCAGGGTGATGCTGGTGGCATTAGCCTCTTTTGCCATCCAGCATCCCAGGCGTGTTAAGAGACCAAGGGCAAGCGCTGTACCAACCCCTGGGAGCACCACAAAGGAGCTCCAAAAATTCATGGTTTTGGACCATAAGAGGGTACGAGGGTCACAGTCCTCTGGGATTGGCTGATAAATATTGCTCACTGATTTATAAGGGGAGGATCTTTTGGATTGAATTGGTGCTGATGGAATTTGGTTTGAGAAAAGGAATTTGCTGGGGTTAAAGAGGGAGAGCTGCCCTATGGTACAGGGGCCTCCTACTGGGTAAGAGGGGACATCTGCCCAGGCTCTCTCACAACAGATTAAAAACTTTCCTTCTGGTAACACCATTGGTTTTGAGCCGACAATCTCAGTGATTATTTTTTCGGGCATGGTGTTGTTGCACCAAAGGGAGATGTTTTGATAGTTCTCTTTATAGGGAGTTACTTTGTGGCTGTGAACTTTTACAGTGGTCCTTGTTGTAAAGAGAAAACAACAGTTTGTAATTATTGATCCCATAATTTCAATTTCCATAGGCTCCTCAGTCCCATATGAGGGGGTTCAAAGTGTACCTTTGGACCTTCATTCGTAGGTATTCCAATTAAACATGTCTGAAACAGGTTATTAATGTTCAACAGGGACAGACAGATGGCTTTATTTCCTGTCCCCTGAGCTAATTTTACCCAGATGTTCTCTGAACTGGCATAAGCCCAGTTTGGAAGCCCAGCTGCAGTTTCCGATGTTCTTTGCTCGATTCCTATGTCTAGGAGGATGATGAGGAGGCAGGTACAGGTGTAACACATGGTGGATCCTGGTAGATCTTGACTCTTTTTGCTGGAACCCACTTTGGGCCTGTGGAAACACAGGCGTGTCCTTTCCCACATCATCTTTGCCACTGGAAAACAGTTGACTTCTATAGGTGGAAGGGAGACAAAAATGCAAGTAAAAATGTTATGTTCATTAAGTCCAGTCAGCAATGTGAGTAATACTGTAATTCTTCTCTCGCGTGCTGCTAAGTGTGAGATGACCAGTTAGGTTTCTTCGGGGTCCAACTCAGGGTCAGGGTCGCAGATATTTGTGGGTGTAACATGCATAATTTGTTAATCATATTTAAGTTGAACTGCAGGGAATGGTAGGCTTAAAATAATCCATTCTAAATGCTGTGGTTTGCTGGCACTTGCTGAAAGGACGGGCTGCGAAGGATGGAACGCAGCTGAGGGGGTGTTTGTGTCATAGCGCCGCCCTGGGCACTCGCCCCCCTGTTTCCTTACAGCTCCCAGTCGCACTGTCTGAGGTCTGGCAGTGAATTAGAAGTCACTTTTCTTTTTAAATCAGGTGACTTTTTTGGTGGCAGCAGTTCCCCATGGATATTAGTGATGGATCTGCAATCTCTAGTCCAATGTCTCCCTTTTCCACATCGCTGGCACAGTGTCTTTGGAAGCTCAGGTTTGGTGTTTAGTTTAGGGCAGTGTTTATTCAAGTGCCCCTTCTGGCCACAATTGAAACATTGCTGTGGTCCAGTTAAAGCTTCCACAATCAGTTTAGCTTTGTGAGATACTGATCCCACATTTTTACAAGCTTCAATCATCTCCAGCAAGCTGGGTTCTTTTAGCATTTTTAAGGCTTGCTGGCAGTTTTCATTAGCTTTTGCAATTACAGGCTTGTTAAACAGAATGTCCTGGCTTTCCTTCTGTTGGACTTGGCGTGCTATAGCCTCCTTTAACCTGGTGATAAAATCAACAAAGGGTTCATTTGGGCCCTGATTAATTAACGTGAATGAAGTCATTTGCACATAAGCATCAGCCACCTTTTTAAGAGCTTCAACTGCTAGGTCTTTTGTAGCATCCAAATGCTTTAAGTCTATACAAACTCAGTCTTGCCGCCTGGTATAAATGCCTTCTCCATACAGCATGTCAATAGCACTGCTAACTGGAATGCCTTGCCTTTCCATCTTTTCATTAACAAACTTAATTATGAGCCGTTTCCATTCTGCTTCAAAAACGGACACTTGTACTGTAGATAGCAGTTCATTAAGCACCACCCTGATATCATAGGGTATTAAATGATAAACCAGGAAAAATGATTCGAGCAGTCCTACAGTAAAGCGTGTTCCGAGACCATATTCCACAATTGCTTTTTTAATGTCCTTTAGCATAGGGTACAAAATAGGCTCCCACTCCGGAGAGCGTCCTTCCTCCAGGTATATGGGAAAAGCTTTTAAAAACTTGGCATCATGAGCCTGAGTAGCTTCTATCCTAAAAGCCTTTCAAAGACTGTTGTAGGGCAGCGGTGGTTTTGCTGTCCGGCAGCTGCTGGAGGCTTCAGTAACAAAAGCCTCACGGGCGCGGCCATCTTCCCGGATGTTATTGTCAGAAGAGGCCCTGGCCCTGCCCTAGTTTCCATCTACCCTGGAAGGGCGATGGCGTTGGGGTAGAGGGGCGCTGGAAGGAGAGGGCATTCTGGTAGAGGGTCATGGGTGTGTTGGTGGTGTAGCGGGGTGGACACGGATATGGGCTAGGGGGTGGAGCCGATGGGACGCACGCAAAATTTTTGCACGCCACTTTTCCACATGGTGTGCATTCCCGCGTTCGGCCTTCACGTGCCTCGGTCTCGCGCGCACATGATCGTCCTCTGCCTTCACCATCGCCATGTTGCAAAGACTGTGTGTCCCCTGCACCGTCTCTCTCCCTCCCGCCGTGCCGGATTTTTTGGGGCTTGTCTTTTTCCGGGGATTTTGAGTAGGATTTTTTAGATTTTTGTGGTGATTCTGGGAGATTTTCATTGGAACTCACCATCTCATGCTGTAGCACCATTAGAACCAATCTCCAAGCTATCAATGCTTCAGTAGCAATTTTGTCGCCCCTCTCTTTTGCTTTCCAAATATTATATCCAATTTTTTCCCAGACTTTTACGGATGTGCTGTCAGGGACTGTTTCTCCTCCGTTTTCAAGCCATTTAGTGAGGGTTTTGGCAGATTTTTGATCTAAGGGGTGTCCGTTTTCCAAAATAAAGTCTTTAAGCTTTTGGTATACAAATTTTTGAAAGGTAGACAGCCAGAGGCCCATTGTGGCATTACTGTGACTTCTGGTAGTCTGCAGTTGGCGTTAAAATTTTTCTGTTGCGGGGACTGGGGTCCGGGGAGGGATTAGGGGTGTTCCAGAGCCACTCACCTTTCCAGTGTGAAGTCCGGCGCTGATCCAGTGATCCGCTGTCTGCTGTTCGGCTTGGGATGACCGGTGGAGCAGGCACCTCTCGAGGTGTTGCCTGAGTCCTTCTGGTAGCAAGGGAGTTTCTCTTAATATAAGAGAGACTCAGACCTCGAGCCCCATGCTGGACACCGTATGCCACTCTCTGTGGGAGAGGGGTGAAGGATCGTGGCACTGCACAAAGGGGTCCAACGAGGTTTGAGGTTGCAATGCTGGTTTAATGGGGGTGCACAAGGGTTTTATCAGCTCTGGCGTGGAATGCACCAGAAAATGGGATGGAGCATGAGACAGACAGACAGGGAAATGAATAGGGATAGGGACTCAGGCAAAGAGGGAGGAACGGGGAAGGAACCGGGGAAGGAAAGGATGAATGGTAGCTCTCTCCTCTCTGCAGCCTTCTCAGCCAATCAGAGGGAGAAGCGGGGAAGCAGGGAGTAGACAACTTGTGTCATGCCTGGACATGCCCGGGTATTACAACTGTAGGGGAAATCATGCAATGTAGATATTTGTAAACAGATAAGAACTGTAAAGTCCATATAATAAAGTCTTTCCAAACACTGTATATATTTTTCCATTCATGAAATCATTCCCATTCTGATCCTTGCTCCTCCACAAGTGGGTAATAAGGGTTGTAAATACTTGTTGAAAAGACATCAAAGAATAGCCAGAGACGCTCAATGCTGAACACACATTTGCAAAATGTTTTAAATGAAAGCAAGCAAACATAATCTAAAGGGTAAAAAAAGGTATCTACTTTGATTGTCTACTTGTGGCAATAGAATATTGTCGTATTACCTGTCTACATTGGCTAGCTTCATCTGACTCTGCATAAGCACAACCTTATCTAAATCTGCCCATATCTAGGAGCATTTGAGTACACAGTTTTAACTGGAATTTCACAGGCACTGTTAGCACTTGCTCAGTGCATGTTTGCCATTTTTGGTAGCAGCTTGAAGTTTGCACAGATCACTTCATGACAGAAAAGGTATGGAAAGTGTTAAGTACTTGTAGTGATCATACTTAGCTGTGCTTGGAGAATAATGCTGTGACACAACAGTTCTTGTATCATATGGACATGTCCTGGATTTTAAGCTTGAAGTAGTTTAGTGTTCCCTTTTTCATGAGTTACTTTTGCTTATTTACCCCCCAATGAACTCTACAAAAGTATTTTTGTGAAGCTGGACAAATAGTAGTCAAGCAAGTTTCAGTGTAGAAAAATTCTACCCTGTGATGGTAAAACATACAGTTGTACTTCTAACCTTTGATAATACAAATCAAAGACCACAGCCATACACATTGTATTGTTTTTACTGCAATGAAGGCCCTTTCACTCCATAACCTATCCCGGCAGGCAAAAGGGAAACTAACAAAAAGACTCTAAATCTCCTCTACAATACTCCTGGAAGAAAGAAAACCAAATAATGCTGGAAAACATAAATTGAAATTCAAACTTGAACAATAATGTAGGTCAGAATAAGATTAAGCATTCCTTTTTATGGACAGGATATACTTCTACTTAATATCAAAAATGCATGCAGCCTTGTCCAAACTAAAACAACTTGCTCAGACTTTTGTATTTTTCCAGTCTTCTTCAGAAGTCCCAACTGTCCCATGACTACTGAGTCCAGGCACTGAATCAGCAAGTTTAGGTCACTGTCTCTTAGGATGATGAAAATATCTCTAGCTAAATCTACAAGTAATCCGAACAGATAATTTTACTATAAATTGAAATTAAAGACTGTAACATTGAGGTAAACATTATTTCTCAGCAGTAAAAAAGATATAAAGATTTTAGACTAGGTTCTAACACTCTACAAATTAAAACATTAAAAAAGTTTGGGTTTTTTTCTCTTTGTTTTTCCTGGAGAAAGAGGAAACAAAAGAAAACAACTCCCCAAAAACATATTCAGACCTTCATAAAAAAACAGTGAATCAAGTAACTGAACAGAGCAAAGATATCATCCACAGCAAATCTGGCTGGTTTGGCTGGTAGATAGATCAATAAATCAATATTGATCTATTGATTTATAAATTAAAAAATATACACCAAATTAAACTGGAGATAGTATAGAAAGTAAAGGAATTTTGCTATCCATGAGTCAGGAACAAAAGTTTAATTTCTTCAAATTTGCTGGATTTTCAGTGATTGAAAGTAGAAGTACCTTGACATCTGTTTTCAGAATTTGTGAGTGAAGGAAAACTCAAGACTCAACATTACCTAAAAAAAAAAAAAAGGATATTCTGAAGCATATCAAAATTATAACAGGCAATGCATGATGCTTTTTATGCAGTGAGTTAGTTAAAAAAAATAGCAATTTACACAGGTGCCCCCGCAAACACTACAGAGGAAGCACAGATGGAACACCATCAAGTGGTAAAAATGCTCTAGTACTTATTTATAAAATCTACATAAATCTTCTGAGTATCTGAATACCTGAAATAAAAACACATAAATTAAATTGTGGAAATACTGCAAAAAATATATGTGTGCATGTATAAATTATCATAAGGCAAGGCGTGGTGTTTAGGTCACAGCTGCTTCATAACTGATAAAGTTTAGGGGGGAAAAACCCATGACACAGACACAAAAGACTATATTATCTTGGGGACAAACACTAAATATTAGGTCCTTCTAACCTCAGCTAAATGCAGCTGAGTACAGACTACAGACTGTTGGACTTCCAAAGTTTTGGTCACTTGGCACTGTTAGGCTTGTTTCATGTATCCAGCTTCTTCTGTTTTTTCAAACTCCCCTAGTTCATTTTAATTTAATTTCCATGGACAGTCGTCTTTAGATCATATTTATTTTTGGATCCTTTGTTACATTCAAAGAAATACTTCCTTTCCTTTATGATCACAGTTCACTGTATCATAACAACTTTTGAAAAAGACCTTTAGATGGTGAGATATAATATCTTTTTAATTTAATTTTTCCATTTAAGTATATTTACTAAAATGACTCCATCATTTAAATAGAAAATAGCTACATATGACTGTGGTCATATCTGGATCAGACGTTGTGCTGTCCTCAAAAGTAATATTTTTTCTAATCTTTCCCTCAATAAGCACATGCAAAAATCAGAGAGGTGCAAAAAGCTACGCTGAGTCTAGTGCATTTTATTAGAAAACCCATCAGTAAAATATCTTGCTTTCCTCTTTGTGAGGGGAGTGAAACCCTTCTTCTGAGAGGCTTTTTGTTAGTTTGTTTAGTGCTGTTGAATGATCATTGGTTGCACAGTGGAAAGGGCACTCCTTTAAAGGACTTTAAAGGCAAAGTAGAAAAAATGACATTAAAAGCCTACCTTGGATCTGATTGATGCACTGTTATATTTGAAGTTCACTCACAGCTCTGTGCTAGAAGGCCAAGAGTACAGTCCTCTAATGAGACTGTGCATGAACACTTGCAGCTTTGTAGGCCTTGTTTTAAGTGGAGATCGAGAAACACTCCTTACTGATAGCTTTCGGGATCATATCTAGACAGAAAATAACATCCTCAATTTGGCTTCTGAAGGTGGGTTGAGTAAATTTTTGTGATGTATCTGAGTATTTACTGAGTGCTAGCTCATGTGGTATGGCTCCTATTTCTGTCGGCAAATACAAATTTTTCACTCAGCAGGCATAATCAGAGCTAACTCAAGAGGAAAAATAACAAAAACTCAACAGCCCTTAGCAACTCAGCATGGCATAGAGGGATTTAAGACTTTAGCATTTTATCTCTATCAGTATGAAAATGTATGAGGAAATCTGAACTTTGGAAGTGCAAATAAACACATTTAACACGTTATAAACCACCTATTCTGTCAATGACTCCTGGGTCTTTTCTTTTTCTATTTTTTTTTTCTTTGCCAGCCTCTCTCTCCTGAAATAATAAAGCTGGTTCATTAATTTGGGCTTAAACTGAAATCAATTTGTTTTGACAGAGTCACTTTAGAGGTAAGGGAGGAAGTGTGCATAATCTACTTTTAGCATCTCTAAGTTGATAACAGAGAAAAAAATCATGTTTCTTTTTTTTTTTTTCCTATGTTTTCCTTCTCTGCAGCTCCTGTTTACTTTCCTTCTCTTGGCTGAGACATTATTTCAGTCCAGTGCTTGAATTTGCTGAGGACCTGATGGCAATAAAAATGTTAAGTATCATACCTAAATCTAATTTTGGTAGTTGCATTCTCAAAAAATAAAATCCACTCTGCACTTTTAACTAAAAATATTTACCTTACCTCCTAGAAACTGCTGTGTCAATGCATGTGGTTTACAATCACTAGTATTTCACTATAGAAGTAGAGACTTTGGAAAGGAAAAGAAGGAATTTCTTACATGGGATAGTAGAGCACTAAGGAAATGGAAGAAAAATAAGTTCACAAGCTCCTAATAATATTGAAAACTGTTTGAAACATTTAAATTTTGACACGGTGGTTCATTCTCCTCTTTCTTCCCTGTCATCCCTCAGTTAATCTATAGGCTTTCTATATCTCCTTCTTTATGGTTTAATCTGCAGCAGTTGCATCTCCTTCATATGCTATTATCCACACCATGTTAGCTGTGTTCTTACAGGAAACAAAGCTGTGCTTTGAACTGCATTGTGGAACTGGACATCACAAGCTACTGCACTTGCATGTCACCACTGAGTAGGTACCCTTTAACATATTCACCTTACAGAGAAACACACTAAAAAGTGTTTCTTCACAACAGCAACAGAACAAGCCAAGCAATTAAATAGTAAGAAAAAATGAAAAATAAAAAAAAAAGTGCTGAAGTTGCCCTAAATTTAGAATGACTTCTCTGGTTTACTCCAGATTTCCCTTCAAAACAGAGATGTGTTAAAGATCTTGATAAAGATGTATCATGCAAGCTTTGAAGAGACTGCTTCTGTGTGGGGCAATTTAGAAATGTAGATTTAGAAATCAAGCTTGTAATGGGAAATGTACTTAACCATCAAATAATCAAGAACCTGAAATAAACTAGTAATTGCCTTCAAACCAAGAGATTTACAAGTATAAGATAGTAGGTTTCAACTTCTCTACCAGAATTTGCAAAGGCTTTACCTTTTAGCGCTGATTTTGATACCAAATGCCAAGCTGTTAGGATCACTGTTTTCATTTCCAGTAAGCTTCTTTTCTATTACTGTTCACATACCCCTACAAGAATCTTTTACTTTGTAGCTCTAACTGCTAACAACTTACTCAGAGCTGAAAGCAGCAATCTGTTATGAATCATTCTGTGGGTATTAAAAGACAATGAGTTCTTTCACATCTTCTGGTTTAATTCTTTTTCTCTAGATAATATCCCTTATTTCAATTACAGTGTTTATCTTTTGAAGGCAACTTACCCTCCCCCTAATTACATTATTCCTAGAAACACCTGGTTTTTTTTTCCTTTGTGCTTTACAACTCAATATGAAAAGCAGCATCCTTAAATCTTTTCTGTCTCATGGGGCACAACACTGAAGAAGGAATATGTTCTTACCCAGACCATAATTTCCTGTCCACATCAACCTGACCTATGACAGATATGGCATCCCCAATTTTAAGTCCTTTGCAGAGTATTCAAGGTGCAGTATTATATTTCTGAAGGGCAGATGCTGAATTTGAGTGGCAGATTAGCAATCACTAGCTGAAATGCAGAAATTCTCTAAAATGAGGCCGTTCAACCATGCAATCACAGTGTGGGTGGGTCTTCAGTGAAAAGCATATCTGAGGACTCTGCCTAGAGACCTGCCAAGTTCAAGTTGAAGGATGAAATCCAAACCAGCTGTATCATGGGGACAGATGTGCTTTCTACCAGAGAGTCTGCAAACAGTGAGATCAGGGGCATGCTTCTTTGATTCTGTGAATAAAGGATGATTTATTTTTTTTTTATCTTTGTGGGTCCCTTCAAACTCAAGATACTCTATGATTCAAGGAACACTAGAATTGACCCATTTACATTGGTTTATTCTTGTGGAGAAGATATCTGGCACTGACCACATCCTCATGGAAAGCCACTTGCTTAAAGAAGCATCAACTACATTGAGTTTCCTCCTGAATTTCCCTTCTCATGTCAAGAGTGACCAGTGCTGCACACAGACAGAAATACAGCTTTTCCCCGGGGAGAATTTTACTGAGGAAATTTAGGGAAATGGAAGGAATAATTACATCTGCTCAACACTAACATAAAACTATTCTTTTAATTATTTGCCTGAGAAATCAAAGCTTTTCAGAAAATATCAGATCATGTATCATGTAATCAGCATTGTACTAAACAAGAAAAAGGAATTATGATGTCCTTTTTATTTAGATAGTTGCTACTTTTTTAATGTTTTCTTTTCCTTTGGAAAATACTTTCTCTGTTCCTTCTCTTCTGAACTGCCCTGGGGCTCACCTGATTTCTTGGTGAATTTCCAGTTTTTATAGCTTCTCTATCCAGATCTCATCCACAAAGTGCTCTAGTTAGAGCCTGAATTCACTCAGAGTTGCCATAAATGTAAACTCAATTTACAAAACCCATCACCTTGTGCCTTTATAAATTATTTGTTATCTAATACAGTGTTTTACCTTCTTTCATGTAATTTTTCTAACATCTGGCCGCCTACCGTACCTACACATTATTTGCTTAAATATTAGACTTATGTTATATTAAAAAAAAATCCTATGGCAAACACTGTTAGCAAAAACATCTAAGTGGGTGGAATATAAACTCTCCCTGCAATATTGAAAAGCCTGTAGCTGATTACTTCAGCTACATATATTAATAAACTGAAAATAAGAGATCAGAGAGAAGAAAAGGTGAGATCTGGTGAAGCATGGATGGATATTGATTTTAAAAGAGCTCTTATTCCACAGTTACTGACCTCCTATTTGTCTTCTCTCTCTTCCTTCTGAATTGTATTTACTGGTATACATGGTCTTTCTTCAGCATCACAGAGAAACAATAAATGTCTTCCTGAAATAATAAAGGATTTGACAACATTAAAAAGATCTTGTCTAAAGAGAAATTAGTGTGCTTGAAAATACAGGGTCAAATTCCCCTATTAATATCAGCAGCGAGGCTTTGTTGAAAATCATTGGGGATACAGTGACAAAACAGACAAAAGTGTGCCCTTAAAAGCTGTCTGGGGTCTATGTAGTGTGTAATCAAGGGACCTGCTTGTCTTTTGAATCCAATACTTAGCAATTTTTAAAATGAAGTAACTTCTGGACACTCATAGTGCTATTGCAGGAATGTCTGCAATATATAATGCAGTATCCCCAAAACTCTTTTCTACATCATCAAAGTGTATAGGTAAATCAAAGTAAGCCATCTAACTCAGACAGAACAATATGATAAGTTCAAATTAAATTAGTGACGTTCTTTCTCTTTAAGGGCAGGAACATCCTGTTCAGAAAAAGGTTCATGAAAGTCAAAGGCAGAAAATGTTAGAATAATATGTAATCGAACTATTGTCTTTTTAAGCTCAGAAATTCATTATTTGCATTTCCACTGAAGAATGATGTTTCAAACCTTTCATATTTGTAATAATATGTTATAATGATTTTGAGTATAATGAACTAACAGAAATTAACATAAATATTTCTGTGTGGCTTTTGCTTTTCTTATTACACTGTTGGGCTGGGCACACAAGCAAAATAAAATGAAGAATTAATTCGCTGCTACCTATGGGCAATCAGGTGTTCAGCCATCTCCAGGAGAGCAGCACCCCATCATATGTAACAGTGGCTTGGGAAGACAAATGCCAAATAGCCCTCCCTTCCTCCTTCTTCTCCCCAGATTTACATACTGAGCATGATGTCATATTATACGGAATATCCCTTTGATGAGTTGGGGTCACCTGTCCTGGCTGTGTCTCCTCCCAGCCTCCCATGCATCCAGAACTTCTTTGCAAGTGAGGCAGTATGGAAAGCAGAAGAGGCCTTTGTTTTATGTAAGTGCTGCTCAGCAAAAACAAAACCATCTCTATATTATCATCACTGTGTTCCGCACAAATCCAAAACACAGCCCCATGCCAACCACTGCGAAGAAAATTAACTTGGCCCCAGCCGAAACCAGCACAATGGCACATGACATAATAACATGTCACAAATAAGTGAATTTATAATTAAAGTGTATATATTGAAATATAACATCATGGTAATGTATAGCTGCTGTCCAAGGAAAACTGTGGGTAGAATTATCATGAGGAAGAGCCATCAGGTGCAAAACACTAAAATAATAAATTATCTACCTCTTTCACAGAGAAACGGAAAGAGGGAAAATCCTTTGCAGAGGCTCTTTAAAAATATCATCACCTGCATTAGATAACTAGACACAAACATACTCTTACCTAATTTCTGCTTATCTGGTGCCTTGCAGATATAGCAGGAGCATTACTTTCTTAATGGCAGATAAAATTATCATCCCACCAAGAGTAATAAGCAATCTGGAAAGGAAACAAAACAGGATTTATCACTCTGTTTTGTCTTGCTTAATTCAGTGGTATTTTGGCTCCACATGGGTTGCTTGAACACATCACTGTTAGGGCAACTGCTAGTTTCACTGATTGAGGGACAGTGCCAGAAGCAGTGACATGGAAAAGTTGGGTCAGGTTATGGACCAGGCACTCCCTGGCCAAGCTGCTGCTGTGCTCACGTCCACCTTTCATCATCATCTTAGGAACTGGAGGGAATAAGAAAAAAATCCTGTCCTTTCCTGTAACAGATCCTGATCCTGATAAGAGCATTGCAGAGACTTTCACAGATATTTTGCACTCAGAAAATTCGTGTCTATGCATTCGTGTGGTATTCAGAGTTTAAAAAAAAAAAAGCAAAACACTGTGCTCACCTGGTCAGTTTTCTAGGCTATTTGATACTTCACAAGAAATGAACAAATGCTACATTACCCAAACACTTGTATGCTTGTGTAAGCAGAAAATAGACAGTTTGGACTTGTCAATTCTTCCTTAAGAAGAAATATAGAAACAGAAAATGAATTATTGAAATACTTTAATTTCAACAAATATAAAGAAAAACCTGCAGCATTTTAAAATTCAAAACAATTTTTGTGATGCAATTATAAAAAAGTTATAAACAAAGTTAGTAAAATTATATCATGAATCCATATTTCATTATTGCAATAAAGGATGAACAGACATGCTACAAGAACTAGCAAGACTCAAAATTAAGGGTATATGAAGCACAGGATATGAAACAGGCACCAAGTCATTAAAATATAGGAAGTAAAGATGAAAAGGAGCATGTTTCCATTCTTAGATAAGCATCAGTTATAAATCACTTCTCTCCAAACACAAATGTTTCTGAGTCAAAGAAAGAAAAAAAGAAAAAAAAGGAAAAGCAAAGGTCTAACTGTCATGTAAACTCATTTTAAATGTCATGTCTTATTAGAACCCAATAAGTGGAACGTCTGTTTTCCCCCTTTGGTTAAGCCATCACATTTGTCAAAATTTTATGATAATTCATTCCATCATTCCTCAGACATTTAAATGACAGACAGTCCTTGGGAAAAAAAAATCCCTGTAATCCTACTCTTCATGTTAAACTGCCTCTAGAGAGGTTTTTAAAGTATACCACATCATGGTAGGAGCAGAGTCCTAAACTTCTCAATTCCACTTATGATTTGCTGCCTTTTTGGAAAATGACAATAAATTGGCTCTCTACTATTCTTGACCTCTTGACTTTTGAACCATGGCTGTCCATGCCTTAACTCTGCTTGTTTAAGTCAGCAGCTATCGTATCACTCTGATCCTTTCCCAGAGGGTCTGGAGATTTAAGTCTCCTGAACGGTTAAGCTCCCCCTCTAGTGTTCACTGCTCATCATATTATTCATCCAAGAAGAAGGGAAAAGACATGTCACTTCATAACTTCTCCCAGAGATAGCTTCTGCTCATTTATAGCTTAAGAGTTTAATGGCAGTAGCAAGAAGATTAAAAGGTAAATAGAATGCTTTTAATGTGTTTTTATTTGACTTTTTTCAGTTAATTTTGCAAGAACAAAGAGAAAGTAGCAATGAGTTTTTAGTCTGAAATTAGTGTAAAACAGTGCCTGATCTTTAAAAAAAATATCTAGTGGCATGCAGAATCTCTGAAACAGTCAGCATTTAGAAGGCATACAATAGTATAGCATTACCCCTGGGAAAGCATCAATTTGTCCATAGGTGAGTAAGTTAATAACTGAAACCAAGGTGTGAGAAATCTTCATTTAAGTGCTGATTACTAATCAAATAGGAGAAGGGGTTTCTCACATATCTCTTTCCTTAATAAGTCTTGCTAGTGACCTGAAAAAGACATCCTTTATTGCTTGCGGCTCAGCATATTCATATATATGCATGCACATTGATTATTTGGATTTACTTTAATGAAACAAAGTTTAATGAAAATCAGCTCATTGTAATAATCAAAACCTGGAAGCCTGAAGGTTAAAAGTTCAGTCTCTTTGTTAAATGCAGCCTTGGACCCACAGCTAAACACAACCCAGAATTTATTGTACTGTGGAAACACTGAAAAAATAAACGCTGCCACTTCAGATGAGAGTACATCAGCACATCATCCCCAAATCTGAATTGATTTTAGCTTTAAATGCATAGTGTTTGAGCTAAATTGAGGAATGCAAAATCAGCCCTTCACTTCAAGTCCCTCTTTGAAAATTGAAAACATTAAAAAACCCCTAAACACACCCTTCTTAAAATACTATTAAAAATTCAAAGCACATATGCTGATCTGTGACAGAAAATCTTTTTGTTTTTATTAGCCTGGATAACTTTTCTTAGCTGATATCTTTCTATGATTGATATAACCAATACTTCTTTTCATATAGTAGCCACTGTTTAACTACACAGAAAAAAAAAAAAAAAGGAAAGTTGAACGAATGTCAGCTAAAAAAACCCTGGTTTTGTTTTAAATATGAAAACATGTATTAAATGATATCACAGCAAAATTCTGGTGGAGCAATTTCTTCTGTTCTAATGATTCTTATGCAAAAGAAATGCTCTGGAAAATTATGTTCATTGTGCCAAAATTTTCTTTCAAAAATGAAAAAGAACTCTTTTATAACTTCTATGTGACCTATTTAACTTTTGCCTTTTCAGTGTGACTTTCCTCCTTTTTTTTTTCCTTTAATATTAAATGTTGTGGCATGTAAAAATTGTATTAAAAATGTAAAACATATCTGAACAAAATCAGACTCTTTAATGGATTTAGTTTTCTTTTCCCTCACTACATTCTTTCCTAATCAATTTCAATATCTGGATTTGTCATTCCAAGTACATTGAAAACTTTAACTCCTTACTGTAGCGGACAATTCTGCCCTCTGCATCCTTCTGCAAGGTGTACATGTTAGCAAATTTCTTGTACTAAAAATAAAAATAGTGTTCTAGAAAATAGAACTGCAAATTTTGCAAGCTTCTCAAAGCTGTTTATTCTGCTAGTGTGCAGTAGAGCTCTGCAATCAGAACATGTACTGACTGGTTTGACCAGTGAGTTACAAGTACGTGTGGATTACATCTGTGGTGGAGGATTTCTAGCTGGAGTGGACAGAACTGTTGAAATCCAGTTTAGTGCAATCTATATAAAGGTGCAATTTCTAAAGTACTATAGAAATAAGCTGTACAAGTGCAAAGGTAGGGCATGGATTGATTATTTTGGAAGAAAGAGGGGGCTAAATATGAAAATATGAATCATCTTTAATACCATTTACTCTGGGTACAGGGCACAGTTGGACAGAGAGCTAAAATATAATGAGTATTGACTAATGTGGGCATTAAATCACCCACAAAGCAAAGACTGGTGTCTTCCTTATGCGTAGACCATCCAACATCGCATGCAAAAGCAAGGATCTAACTAATACGAACTTAAGTTCCTCAGCACTACAATGCAGTACCCATCCTGTCCTGCTGTCCTCCGGTGAACATCCTGGAGAACAACATGCCATCGAGGCATGCATTGAGAAGATTGCCTGGCGTCAAACTGGCTGATACTCCCCAAAATGGACAGATGCTCAGCTATGTTGCAATAGGAGTGGCTTGATTCACAGACCAGAGAGATAAGTCAGATGAGAAACATAACCAAAGGCATTATGTAAACAGAGTTCAAACTATAACTCAGAATCTTAATCAGTTTCTAAATGGTTCCTTTGGCAAGAAATTGGTTGCTGTGTGAAGGGGAGCAGGGTGCAGAGGAGATATTCAGGAAAGGAGGAAATAAAGACACACATATGCTAGCCAGTACACAAACTTCCCCACATGAGTTACAACAGAGCAAAGACTCAACACTTTATCAGTCTTTTTCTCCTGAAAGCTGGTTTCTTTAACAGTAAAATTAAAAATAAAGAGATATAAAGATTGTTTCAGACATCTAAGACTAAAGGATAGGATGCACTTGAAAATATATATTAAAAAATGGTATTGACTTGTAGTGTAGACATAAAGTGAATAAGAGAAAGGTTAAAAATAAAGAAGGAAAAAGAAGTTTCTTCTATCATTCTTTTGGACAAACAAAATGCTTAAACAGAAGATTAAAGTAGATAACGATAGAACTGATAAGGAATTCTTCATAATAAGGCATATAATGTCTTATTAATCAATCAGACTTACAAGATATTATGTCCTAATTATATTTAAATTGGTAATTTAAATAATTCTGAATTAAAAAGAAAAACAAAACAAAATAAACCCCCAACACTATAGGTAATCATAAGGTTGCAATTATAAATCCTACATGAGATTAGAAGAACAATTCTTCAATTAACAATTTACTGTTTGCAAGGTAACCCATCTTCTGGAGAAGATATTTGAGCATCATTGAAACAATGTAGACACTGAATATAAATTAGAACTCTTGTTTTCTAATACATCTCTGTAACTTTTGCCTACTTGATGAAAGCTTGAACTTCACAACTACACCAAGTCATTATTGAAAGAAATCATATGTGATTGGACAACATTCTCACCTTTCAATGAGTAAAACCTGCTAAATATTTGAAAAAGGTTCAGTTCTTTTAACACCTGAAATGATTATATGATACAAATATCTGTCTATAACCCTCATAGGGCTGTAACGATGTTAAATCTGCTGTATCTGAAGTTTGTATATAAGTTCATTTGGTACTCAGAAAATATTTACTTCTTCACTAACTTCTCTAGCGTAGCTAGTATTACTGCATTATATTGTTGTAAAATCAGGAATTGCTGTAATTTCAATTAAATCAAAACTATATCTGGCTTTTATATGACAGTGGTGATGTTCTTTGAACTCCTTACATATTTAAAATGTGATTTAGGGTATTGCTTCATTACTATATATCCATCTATCTTCTACAGATTTTTTTAAAATTTAAAATTTTGTAATGAAAGCAATGCCTAATTTTCTTTACTTTTTTATTTCTTTCCTTGAAGTTTGTAAGAGCAATATTTTGATTTGCTGATAGGTTTTTTGTTTGTTTGTTTAATTTGGTAAGAGGATTTATGCATGCACATGTTTGTTATATGTATATAGGAAGGAATTATTTCTGAATCTAACCCTGTGGTCAATTTTGTATCCTTTCTCATTTCTTGTAAGAGTTCATTACATAATCAAGGCTGAGCCTGTGAAGTGGGAAACTAAGTATGCCTCTGTAGGCGAACACCAGGATTACGAAACCTGGAAAGAACAGCTTTAGAAACGGGTCCATTACAGCGACGACTTCCAGAGATTGAGCAAAGCAGAAAAACAACAACTACTTGCGTTTTCTATTGTGCAGGTTCTCCCTGAGCTGTGTAATTTCCCTGACCCACGTGGGCCCCCATTCGGAACCATGTGGTCTCCCCTCCCCGATTGCGAACTCCGCCCCTGCACAAGCAGGATAGGCTGTCTCACTTGCCTCTCCGCAGTCCCTGGTTCTGTTACTGGAACGTGATCCTCCTGTATCCCCTATTGGTCAGTAGAACCCTCAAGCCACACCCTTCCCTCTGGACCTTGACCCAATCACGTCCCTTCTTCTTGCCCTCCCCCCCCCCCCCCCCCAAGCCCATATAAACCACGAGAGTTTCGAAATGGAGGTCTTTTTGCCTTGGACACCGAGAGGAAACTTGGTCGCTCTCTCCACCTGCCAAAGGGGGACCGCGTGACTGAGTTCTTCTCCGGGAAACCTCCAGCGGAGAGTCCACAATCAAGATTTGTTATCCCTCTTGTTAGTCAACAATTGTGCTGAACTGCTGCCATGAAAAGTCAGGGAAGGAAAGCTGATTTCTTGGATATCAGGGTTCAAACCCTTGCAGGGATATGGGCAGTGGATCAGAGACCTTAAACCAGACACTTCCGTCAATACAAAGCCAATATGAAAGAGAGAGCATTAAAAATAGCACTGACTACTAAACAAACTGATTGACAGACCTTTTTTGTAGAGGATATACACCATCTCCTGCCCTCCCCAAATTACTAGCTGGTGCTTTTCCATGGTGTGTGTACTCATTTGTAGATATAATGAGTAGCAATAATACTGTCTTATATTTTTCTTCCTTTTTGATGTTGATAGCAAGTAAATGCTGATCAAGCCAATACACACAAGCACAAAAGCTATGCAATTTTCCTTAACATAAACATTCTCAGCTGCAAACAATGCTGTCATTCTAACAGTTCTTTCTCTGGAGTTCAATTTTTCCCATTTTTTCTCTCTCCTTTTTTTTTTCTCTCTCTCTTTTTTTTTTTTTTTTTTTTGGTGGGTCTTATCTACATGATTCTTCAGAGGATCAATCAAAACTCATTTTCCTAGTGCAAATCAATCAATCAATATTTCATGCCTGACATGGCCTGGTATGTACTACAGAATCACAAAGCACCCATTTATATTTCCTTAACAACATGTTTTGCTTCTGTTTGACACAGAGAGATTGCCAAATACTTTAGAGGACAAATACACAGACATCTACATTGTTAGCTCCTATAAACTGTCTCTCTTTTATCTGGTTTCTGGTATCAGGCCTGCCTTTAAAAGACTTTCTCTACCTTGACATACATAGCACTGTGCTGGAAAAATTAAATAGTACAGAGATATCACATTTTCTACACTGTACAGTAGCACTACAGCTATTTAGAGAAAGAATTCCTGAGACTCCAGTCATTTACTGTCTGATTCAAGCTGGACTTCAGATGGGTAGAGTAGAAGGGACAGTTTTCAAGTAATTGCCTTCTCTTCTTTTTACACCATTGAAAGGAAAAATAGCTTTTTCTGCTTTGCAAGGGTGCCTGACAGTCAGAGGAAGATGATGGAGGTGATGGGGAGGAACTGGGCTCATGAACCCTCTACTGGTCCTCCTCTTTTGCATTTGGTTTAGGCTAGTGAATTGAAGGGAGTAGTGTGAAAGGTGTATAACCTCCACTTGTGACTGACTAAGTCTGGGCTTTACTCTGACTCTATTAATTAAGAAGGGTTAAATTTTTCAGTTTCTAAAACTCAATTATTTGTCATTAGTTTTAGTGTCCTGTATGCAGTTAAAGCCTACTATTTTCAGATGAGAGAATTTGATGGGGAAAGGAAGATTTAACACTTCTTTATAATTCCTTATGCTGTGAAAGTCATGCCTCATGGCTAGGCTTTGCTAACGAAGATTTGGGAAGGGCTCTACCCTTATTACACTTACTACAAGCTCGCTGGTGGCTAAAAAGGCCAATATGAGGTAGACAAGTCTGGTTGCAAAAGGCACAGCAGAAAGACTCCTTAGGTGGTATCGGCAAGATAGGATTCTTTCTGCGTTGTCTTTTCTCCTCGAGACTGATCCTGTGTGTGTTCTGAAAAGAAACAGCAGCGTTATAGATGATGTGTCTCCAGGCCTCCTGATTGGAGGCCGCAGTGAAAGTAGTGACAGGTATAAAACACTTGAAAACCTATGCATCTCCAAAATTAGCTCAAGTTGTGTTCTTTCATGCAAAAAATATTACTCCAAAAATGCTAAAGAGAAAAACATATATATACCAGTGTGTATGTTCCTAACTCAAATACACAGAACCCGAGGGAATGGCTTGAAGTTGTGTCAGGGGAGGGTTAGGTTGGATATTAGAAAGAGGTTCTTCACCCACAGGGTGGTTGGGTGCTGGAACAGACTCCCTGGGTAACAGCACCAATGCTGACAGAATTCAATAAGTGTTTGGACGATCCTCTTGGGCACATGGTGTTTCTTGGGGATGGTCCTCTGCAGGGCTAAGGGTTGGAGTTGATCCTTGTGGGTTCCTTACAACACGGCATATTCTATGATTCTGTGATTCTGCAATAATGTAATTTGAAGGCAATTTTATTTTTTTTATTTCATTAATGGATATGACTTGTTTAATAGACCTTCCTTTTTTCTTTGTTTTGACCTTTCTGTTACCCATCCTTTTACAGAGTTAATAGACAAGGCTGACAGAAATATGGATGCTGAGTTCAAAGCAGGTGTTTGACAAACAAACACCTACTGAAGAAATTGCATTCTAGATTTTTTCTACATTAGTTTTAAATTTAAAAAGCTTATTTTGCATCTCTTAAAAGTGCGGGATTGACCACCACTGAAACCTGTTCAGTAGCACAGGTAGCAGAAGTGAAACTTTACTTACATCAATTTTTTGGATGGATTTTATTTCTTAAGATGATTCACCTCTGAAAATAGAAGTGTATCCTCTACACCCATTCAATACTTAAATCATCTCTTCAAAGTAACAGTAAATTGACTAGGTATTCTGAAAAATGCACTGATAACCATATTTCCTGTTGATTCTGGAGCATCCACTAACAGTGTCATGACTTTAGTCAACTAAATAAGATAGCTGTGATTTAACACTAAATTTAACTGTAACCATACTTATATACTCAATGAATCCAAAAGTAATGTTTCATGTGATTGAAATGGATAATTTTTGAACTATTCTTACAGCTTCTGATTCTCAGAGGCAACTGAAGAAGGTACAGTACAACTCATTTACAGGTAAGATCTAAAGTATCATTAATTTAATCTGATGGGGTTTTTTATATTGGACAGGAAGCTACAGCACTCTAAACACTTCTCTGTATTATATCTGCTATGAATTGAGATGGTGCAAAAAAGGCCCATAATTTTTGCTCAGTCATTTACACATGCCAAGTGCAGGACTTGTAGAAGGTTGCAGAAGTGATAATGTGAGTATAGTGTCTTTTATTTGGAATTAAATACGCTGATATTTGTCAAAATTGAAGAGGAAAAAAAAATCCAGAAATATTGAATACAGTAGTTCTAAGAGTAGAAATGATTAAGTGCATAGGATAGAAATGCATGAGGAATTATTTAATTTTTTTTAAGATTGTCCACAGCACACTACATTCTTCAAATTTCTTGGTAGTGAAGCTACCAGCAGAAGTAATCCTCAGTATGCTTTCAGCATCCTGAGGTTTTTCAGAACACATCAATCTCCTAAGAATTAATATTATTCAACCTTTCTTATGAAGCTGTGTTTAAGATGAAATAGGGGAAGCCATGTCCAAAGAATCAAAGATCAATATAGCAAATGTGAAGATCTTTAAGACTGTAATAAAAATCCTAGAAAGATCTGCTTTTCTGTTTAAAAAAGCTAAGCAATTCATGTAGTAAAGTCAACTGTGGTGTTTATTTAAGTCTGTGCACATTTTTTATGATTGTTTTTCTCAAAAAAATTTTAAAGTATTCAAATGTCATCAAAAAATATACTTGGATTCATATAGTGTGAGACAAAAAGAATATAGTCAAACAATGCTTCAAAATTAATTATGCTTTATAACGATTCACAAAATAATTTACCCCTTGTCACTGAAATACTTAACATTTAATCTAGGAGGACACTGGATCTGCCATTAGTACCAAAAATATTGCACATGGCACAAGGACTGCTACCTGCAATCTTCCTTTATTATCTGCATGTTTTAAGATTTTTGATCATTTTCACTCTATGTAAGAGTGGCACATGTTGCATGGCCTTGCACAGTAAATGATGCTATGCTGAAACAAACTGAGGTGGTTTTTCTGACTTTGACACCTAATCTGATGTATAAAAAAGTGATCACTTGAGAAAATATTACACACTATACATTTTATTCTTCTGATCAGGAAAATTTTTACAACAGCATTGTAACAGCTGCAGTGTTGGGTTGGGCTGCTCTAGCAACTGAGATGACGTTCTGCAGGTAGCATTTTAACTCAATTACATCCATGCTAATTTACACCAGATGCAGTCTGACCCACCTAGAGTTTAAAATCATTTAGCATCCTGAATTAGAAAGTAACACAAAGCTACTTGTGATTTTCATGTGTAGAGACAGTTTGGTAAATCCAGACCAGAATTAGCCACTTTGAATCAACCTCAGTCATAGCAGCAGGCTGAACATTGAGGGTTGCACTGTATGAATGAGACACACTAATACAAGCAAATGGCATGAAACAGCAGAGATGCTTTGCTCTGATTAAGCCTCTCAAGACTCTATTCAGCGATCAGAGGGCTTGAAGCATATAGGGGACAGGATATTCTTTACAATGTGTTTTGAAGTGGAGCATTAAAGGCATACGTCTTTCCCCAAACTGCAGCCATGTCTTTCCCCATACAGTAACCACCATAGCCTTTTCTCAGTATGCTGGAAACCCTGAGGACTGGACAACATTTCTCTGTTTGTAGAAAGTTCAGAAGATTGTGGAGCAACCTCCAAGGCCTTGGAGATGTAAGATGGTTATCACGCTGCTCATGTATACTACACGATCTCACCAGTCTTAAAATTAATTCCTGTGAATACCTTAAAGCTACTGTTTTTGAAAGCTTTTCTAATGTGTTTTCTACCCATATTTTCAGAAGGAGATTTTGGTAGTGGACATCTTGGTTTTGTGTCATGCAATTGAAATATTTTACTTTTCAAAGTTCACAGTATCTGCAAAATCAAGCTGTGGCTGCCAGTGACTTTTACAATCAGGCCTAAGCAGGGACAAATTGGATGTTCAGAATCCATGGGAGCATTTGGTCCTCAGTATATGAACATTGTAGAGAACATTTTGTCGAGACTCTTAGCTTCTGTGTTAATTCTTCCATCCAATTTCAGAACAATACAATACCACCAGTGTTAACACTCCTCCTTTGTGATTTTTTTCCCCCTTGTCCAATTGGAAAACAGACAACTTGATTTATGAGAAATCATGGAAAAGATTATGAAATGAAAATTTGTGACACTCAAAAGTAATCTACTAGTTTCTTCCACCAAGTTGTAACCATGTTTTGTCTAATATTATTTTAAAAAGTTAAAATCAAACCACAAAAACTTCTGCTACAGTTTAGCACTGAAGCCATCTCTTAACCCCAGTTTATCTCTATTACGCTCCCCTAATCACACACAGTATTTTGCATGTGTGTCTGTATCTAACCTTTCTTCCATGAAGAGTACAAGGTTGAAATCTTGACCCCACTGAAGCCTAGTTCTATGTCATCTTGAACCTATGTCATCTAGGACCTTTGAGAAGTATGTCAACAATATATTCTGACAGGATGAACTAAGAGAAGAATAAGAGGAAAGATGAGATAACAATGATAGCATTTTCAAAGCCAGGTTTATTTAATAGTTTATTTGCAGCAAGAAAATTACTGCATTTTCTTTCTAAAAGTTTTGTGGAAAGACCATTAAGATACTGTAGATAATGTTGCAATACACTTGATAATTTACCCTCTCTGCTATGCTTATTCCCTTGCCGACTAGAAGTCTAAAAGAGCAGAAAGTTTATGAGGTAAGAAACCAGTAGGCACATTATATTCTGTAATATCACACCAGATGAATATTGGTTTTTTGAATAGCTCACTAAACAGTGAGGGTCACAATTGCTTATCCTAGTCAATACTGATCATTACATACAAAGAAAAAAAAAAAAAAAGACCAAAAATGAAGAATATTGCTGGCTTCTGAATTTGTGGGGAGGTGAAAATTATTATTTTCAATTAATTGATAGAATATGACTTCAGTGAACTCTTCAGACCATTTACTGTCTTGATGTTCCTCAAAAAGCATTACAGTTATTCCATGATGTGATTTGTGTATTATGCTGTTGAGATTCTTCATTTCAATACTGCTAATATACTCAAAATTACTCCAGAAAGTGGGCCTGGAGGTGTGTGCAGCACAGCCCCAGGCCTGGAAGTGCGCGTGACGCAGCTGGCCCTGGGCAAGGAAAGGGGAAGGGAAGCTTCACTGGCGTGGACTGAGCCCTCGTGGGAGATGAGATGGGGAGCCTCGGAGCACACAGAGGTTTGCCGGTCCGGTTTGGGGGAGGGAAAGGGTGTCAGGCAGGCCGTGAGGGTCCTTGGACTGGCGGGAGGGTGGGTGGGGCAGCCCTGTATGAAGTGTCACAGGTGAGCAGTACGTGGGAGGATATGAGGTAACACAGTGGGGGGGATAAGGTCAGGATGGATAGTAGGTTCTTCTGGGAAGTTAGAGGTCTCAACCAGGCTGGGGCATTGAGAGGTACCCAAGCCCTGAGTGGGTACAGGGGGTCAGAATGGTTTGTTTTTGGCTCACCTGCAGCTACTACCCAGGTTTGGTATGTTCTGGATATATTTGTTGCGTCCTGAAAGGGTGGTCAGGACAAAGGGATGTTCCTGAGTATTTCCCTGGGATTGAATATTGATGGGTGGCAGAAAAGTAGGGAGTGAAAGGCTTGCCCTAACCATCTTAATGGGAAAGAAGTCTGTGTACCCCTTTGTGGTTCCGAGCTACATGCCTTGGTAGGGTCGCCCATACCAGACAGGTCAAAAACACAGGGTCAGATACAATACACCCTTGGGCAGGATGAGCTCGTTAGCCTTCTGCCAGTCATTCTAGGAGAAGGACAACTCTAATTCCAAACCCGGGCAGATGGAGCTCGCTTAGCCCTGTAAGGCCATCCATCTAAGAGAAGGACACCCTAATCAAACCTACGTCCTGAGGACCTCACTACCACCATCCAAGGTCGCTCAGCCCTGGCAGATGAACCTTAGGATTAAAGGGTGGGTCCAGTTCTGTGCATACTGTGTCTCACCTAAAAAAATCCACTGCACAGGCTCAAAGGCTTTACCCACATTCACAAAGCCCTGTAGTGATGGGTGAGGGTCAAAATGGCAGGTGAAAGGTGCACTGGAAGCCGCAGACCCAACCCTGCATGCTGGCAGTTCAGGATATTGGTTGTCAGAGACTGACCGGAGATGACAGTCTCTTGGGGTAGCATCCTGAATGACCAAGCAGCCTTTTTCAAGGAGACCACTGCTTGCTCCACTTGCATGCTGGAACATCAGAACCATGTTTGATATCATGGATAGTGGATGTCCTGAGTGTTGTTCTGCCCTAATTGCTCACGAACTATCACGTCTCAACATCGACATAGCTGCTCTCAGTGAAGTTCATCTCCACAAGGAAGGCAGCCTTAGAGAACACAGTGCCAGTTACACACTCTATTATTGGTCAGGTAAACCCAGAACCGAAAGGCATCTCTAAGGAGTTGGCTTCATGATCAAAAACTCTATTGTTCCTAAACTCGAAAATCTGCCGACAGGTCATTCTGACCGCATTATCTCCCTATGCCATCCACTCCACATCAAACAACATGTTGTCCTCTTTAGTATATATGCCTCAACTCTCCAAGCTGACCCTGCCAAAAAAGATAAATTCTACACTGACCTGCGCCATCTTACCCAAAAGGTCCCTGCAGATGATAAGATCATTATCCTTGGTGATTTCAACGCCAGAGTAGGCAAGAATTTTGAAGCATGGAAAGGAGGATTAGGCAAGAATGGTGTTGGAAACGGTAACGATAATGGTCGACTTCTGCTAGAATTCTGTGCAGAGCAACAGCTCACCATCACTAATACTATCTCTCAGCATAAAAATAGTCTGAAGACAACCTGGATTCATCCTAGATCTAAGCATTGGCACCTCATTGATTATGTCTTGGTGCGACAGAGAGATGTCCACAGTGTTCATCATACCCACGTGATTCCCAGTACAGAATGCCAAACAGACCATTGCCTTGTGCACTGTAAACTTCAGTCTTAAGTTCAAACCTAAAAAGGGCAGTATCCCAAGGAGGAGACTCCAAGTTAACAATCTCCAATCAGCCACAGAGAGAGACAGATTCCAGGCAAATCTTCAAACTAGGCTTGAAAATCATTCCATAGATTCTACAGATGCCTCTCCTGAAACACTTTGGCACCATATTAAAAACAGCATCCTGCAGTCCTCTGAAGAATCCTTAGGGTTCTCCTTCAAGAAGAACAAGGATTGGTTTGATGAAAACAATCAAGAGATCCAGGAATTGTTGAGGAAGAAGAGAATCGCTCACCAAGCACACCTTGCACTGCCATCCTGTCACATAAGAAAAGCATTTCCAACAGAAACTTCATGACATCCAGAACAGCAGTGGATCAATCTAGCTGAAAAAACTCAATTATGTGCAGATACGGGTGATCACAGAGGATTCTATGAGGCCTTGAAAACAGCATACGGGCCTACATACCAGGTCCAAAGCCCTCTACTCAGTGCAGATGGTCAAATGCTTCTGACAGATAAAACCTCCATTCTGAATCGATGGTCTGAACACTTTCAGTCTTTTCAGTACCAACTGTGTAGTCCAAGACTCAGCAATTCAGTCCATCACACATCAACCGGAGAAGTATGAATTGGATACTGCCCCCACTTTAGGAGAAACTCTCAAGGCCATACAGCAGGTGAAAACTGGCAAGGCAGCTGGGGTTGATGGAATTCCACCTGAAGTCTGGAAACATGGGGGCCAAGCATTCTATGCTAAATTTCATGAGTTTGTGATGCGCCATTGGGAACTAGGCGAACTACCATCAGACGTTTGTGATGCAGTCATCATCACCTTGTATAAGAAGAAGGGAGATAAATCAAACTGCTCAAACTACTGGGGTATTACTCTGCTTTCCATTGCTGATAAGATCCTGGCAAGAATACTTTTGAACAGACTAATACCCGCTATAGCAGAAGAACTTCTTCCTGAAAGCCAGTCTGATATCAGAGCCAACAGGAGTACCACAGACATGGTATTTGTTCTCAGACAACTGCAAGAGAAGTGTAAAGAACAGAACAAAGGTCTCTATGCAACCTTTGTTGATCTCACCAAGACTTTCGATACTGTGAGCAGAAAAGATCTTTGACAGATTTTGGAACATTTAGGTTGTCCCCCCAAGTTCCTTAAAATGATCATCTCACTCCATGAGGATTAGCACGGCCAAGTCAGATATGGTGGTGCACTTTCTGAGCCCTTTCTAATAACCAGTGGTGTGAAACAAGGCTGTGTTCTTGCACCAACTGTATTTACAGTCTTTTTCAGCATGATGCTCCAAAGGGCCACAGCAGACCTCGATGATCAGGATGGTATCTACATTCGATATCATACTGATGGAAGCCTTTTCAACCTAAGGCGACTGAAGGCCCAGACTAAGACCTTAAACCATCTTGTCCAGGAGCTGCTTTATGCTGATGACGCCACCCTTGTCGCCCACACAGAAGCAGCTCTGCAGTGTTTAACATCCTGCTTTGCAGACACTGCTGAGCTCTTTGGGCTGGAAGTCAGCTTAAAGAAAACAGAAGTTCTCTATCAACCAGCACCTCAGGAAGTCTTCCATCATCCCCATATCACCATTGGCCAATCAGAGCTCAAGTCAGTCCAACAGTTTAATTACCTAGGTAGCCTCATCTCCTCGGATGGTAAGATTGACGGGGAGACAGACAACAGGTTAGCAAAAGCATATAGTGCCTTCGGAAAGCTTCATAAAAGAGTTTGGTGAAATAAACACCTGAAGAAAAGCACAAAGATCAGTGTTTACAGAGCCATTGTGCTGTCTACTCTTTTATATGGATCCGAATCATGGGTCATTTACTGCCGCCACCTGCAGCTCCTAGAACACTTCCATCAACGCTGTCTCCGTACAATCCTAAACATCCACTGGTCAGATTATGTGACCAATACATCTGTTCTAGAACAAGCAGCTGTCACAAGCATTGAGGCCATGTTACTGAGAACACAGCTGTGCTGGGCAGGACACGTCTCAAGGATGAAGGACCACCGCCTCCCTAAGATCTTGCTTTATGGTGAACTTGCCACTGGCTGCCGCAAGAGAGGAGCCCCGAAGAGGAGATACAAGGACTCCCTGAAACAACATCTCAGCCTTGGCCATATTGATCAACATAACTGGTCTACTCTGGCCTCCAGTCGGGAGGTCTGGAGACACATTTTCTTTAGCGCTGCTGCTTCCTTTGAGAACTTACGCAGGATCACTCTTGAGGAGAAAAGACAATGCAGAAAGAATCGTATCTTGCAGAATATACTGCCTAAGGAGTCTTTCTGCTGTGCCTTTTGCAACCAGACTTGTCTATCTCGTATTGGCCTTTTTAGACACCAGCGCGCTTGTAACAAACGTGGGTAGAGCCCTCCCCAAATCTCCATTCACAAAGCCCAGCCATGACTCCAAAAAGTGTCATAAGAAGAAAAAAATTATTAATATGGAGTCAACATAATTGAAAAACCAGTAATTTGAAATAAACAGAATTGCACAAGAAACATGGATGTAAGATAGGGTTGAATCTTAGGGTCACTTTATGTTTAAATTAGAAGGAAATCACCTTTAAAATAATTTACAGGATACATCTAGGCATTGAAACTCAATTGTATAAGAAAATTGTTCTCCATTTCTTGGATTCAGCATGAATACCACTGCTGTTCCTAAACGATTTCTGAAGATTGCCTTTTGTGTTGTAATGGAGTTGTTGTGCAAATATGGCTTACTACATAAAATTAGAGTTGTTATATTATCCATTATGGTCTTATGCTAACCTATAAGGAATTTATGATGTCTCTACAAGTCACAGAAGATTCTGCCCTCTGGTGCCCCATGGACTGTTCCACTACTGCTGTACTCCATGAAGACTGGCTCCAAGAATAAATGCAGCTTCTGCAACTGAAAGGATAAAAAAGAAAAATAATAATAAAAATTGTGTGCCCATCATACGTGCCTCTTAAATTTAATTCTTGTCAATTCTTTAATTCCTCTTAAATTGACTTCTTGTCAATTTTTTTTTAAAGTCTGGACTTCTACTATGCTAAGTGTTATTTGGGGGTGGCCCAAAAGGACATTCACAAATATGTAATTTGTACATACATAGACTAAAACTACTAAAAGGCATGCAAAACTTAATTTTCTAAAAGAAATCCCAGGGATGAAATAACAGAGATCTTACAATAATTATACCTATTTCTTTTCAGGAATAGAGATTTGTTCTTATCCTTATCAGTAAAAAAAAAAAACAAACCTCCAAAACAACCCACCAAAAAAACTTGGTTTTCATCTATGTCTATTCTTATAGAAGAAGACATCAGCTGAAAAAAGCCTAAAAAACCCAAATACTAAGCCATTTAAAAAGTAAAAGAAAATCATAGTATTCAGCAACGTCTGAACTGTTCTTTAAATCTATTATTATTCAATATGATGAAGTATTTTATCAGAATCTACATAAACCGAACATGATGGATCCTGCTTGTCAGACTGAATTATTAAACTTTTAGCAGATGGGAAAAAGGAACGCTGATGAATATTTCCATGTTTTCTGCTTGTGATCAAAACCAGTATGTTTTGTGTATTTAGAATTAACATTACAAGAAAAGGAGTTAATCTATACAGATTTGTTTGTTGGTATGTAACTGGAAAAGAAATACCATTTAAAATGACACTTTAGTGTTGAATTACAGCTATTTTGTTGTGACTACTATGCAATCTTACTCTGTTTATCAGTGTAAAATGCTTTTATAGCTTATCAAAAATCATATTTTCCTTTTTCTGGTTCATTTATCAACAGAAATAGGAGATAAGCCAAACTGAAATCAAAATCTATGTCCACTGGTTCAATGCTAGAAAATTGGACTTTCTTTCTATAGGAAGAAATCACCTGCATATACTGCTATTGTAGATGAATTGCAGTTTATGCGTTATCCATGCATAAAAAGAAGAAACAGTATCCTTGCACAAAAAGAAGGAACCTCCAGGGGTACCCAATCAAGCCAAAATATCCTATGAGGAAGTATATTACAACACGTCAGCATCACATGTTCAACAGCTGGCAGTTTTGGAATGATGGGAACATTGGAAACAAGTGAAGATAGGAGTTCCAATATGTTTTTGTTAATCAATACATCATCACATTTGAAACCTTATACTAATCTCTTTAAATTTCTTGTAGAACAACAAAATATGTATGTAATAATTTTTGTCTGTAACAACAAGAAGCAACAGTATGTTTAAACTACTCATCCAGAGAGACCCAGTCAATAAAAAGTCCTCATTTTATGAGAAGGAGGAGTGGAAACAAAAGGACTTAATGCTAAGTAAGGGTTCTCTTGGAAGACCGTATTAAACCAAATTGTGTTTTTTAATGCGACTTGGAAAGCTGTCTCCTGAAGTTCTTCTACCTTGTCTTTGTGAATGCAGTTACATGACTTTGCAAAAAACTCAAACAAAACTAAACCTGAAGAAAAAAACATTTAACTCCTCCTGCCCTCCTCCCCTCCAATTTTACTATGGCCCTCTAAATAGCCCAGAAGAGATAAATCAAAGCCTGAACAGTAACCTTACACTTATATACTTGCTAAATGACTTTTTTACAGTCTGTTATTGCTAGAAATTGGATTGCTTTTAAACTAATGTTGTCTGGCGGGCAAAAGTGAGTGAAATCACAAAGCCTGGAGGAACACTAATTACTTGTTTTAATTAGCAGCAACTTTCACTAGAGTATAATCTCCCTACAGGCCACTTTTCAGTAGGTGTGGAAAATTAAAAAAAATTGAGATGTAGAAACAAACCAATAATCTCTAATTTACCCCTAAATGAGAGCTGTGCTCTTATTCCAGCCTAGGCACAGGCTTTAGTGGGAGCTGCTCACCCCCAGGGGAGTGGTGCCTGCAGCACTGGCTGCTCCACTTGGAGACCTTTGGCAATCAGCTGCACAAAGTGGCCCCTTATTTTATGCTGCTACATCATAAAACTGCTCCTTTTGTTCCATTTCCTCCCTTTAAACGGCCTTAATCCTTTTCTTTTCAGACTGGCCCGGTGGTGAATTCCTCAGGGACATCTCACTTGTCACAAGGATTGCAGTGGCCCACTTGGAGAAGCTTTCAGCTGTTTTCCAATTCTTTGGTTTCTTATTTTCCACATTAAATCACACTTTTCATTCCCATCAGCATAGAGGAACCCTCTTAGAGAGACAGAAATTCCTCCACTCCTGCCTATGACACCATTTTGCTGCTGAGAGGCACCTCACCAGTCTGGAAATCAAACACGGCTTCCAGCAGGTGGGCAGTGTGGAAGGTCACGGGCTGAGAGGCAGGGAGACTACGGAGAACTTGGCTTCCCACAGCAAATTAAGTCATCCATGAGACCTTTTTCATTTACTGGGAGCTGGATTTATGCATGCTTTTAACGCCCGAAAGAGCTTGAATACAGATGTTCTTTGTGGAAGGTACCTCGTCTTGTGTGGCTACCTGACCAAACCAGATGATTATTGTGGAGGATACATGGGTTTGTGTGTCTGCATGCTCAACACAGATGATTACTATTTTTGTTAATAACAGGTGACACAAATTTCTTATTGCTTAAGAAAGGGCTAGGAAAAATACTAATATCTTTGTTAAACATTTTCTGCAATCATAAGAATATGCTAAAGCCCATTGCAGATGTAAATATATGTTGAATTTTAGAAGATATATCCATATATATCCTGGATATATCTCAAAATGAAATGATCCTTTCAATTTAATAAATTTTGAAAAATAATTTGTCTTGTAAGAAGAAAAAAGTGAATGTTCCCATTATTTGCATTAGTTTACATCAAGCAAACCAAGGTTCTTGAAACAACATGACTTCTGCAGGGCATGAATTTGGGTTTTACCTAACTGTAGAGCTATGCCAACTTTTGCTCCTTGTCTGGTGAGAATACCTTTGACTTTTTCATCTATCAGTTTTTTTCTTCTCTGTGCTAACAGAGAATTAACAGGAATTTGAGAAGGACAATGTAGAAAAATGTTCTCCAGTGATGAACACATTTTTATGTTATATATACACACATATGTACGCATACATGCATGCTTCAGGACATTATAAAAATCAGTCTATACTGACATGTGACTATTGGTGTAGTAGAGATAACACAGGAAGACTATGCTCCCAGAAATGCAGTGACAGCTGCCACCTCCTGATCAAAGTATTCATATTTTGGCCTTAATGAATCTGAATGTAATGATACAAGAAAAAAAAAAGAAAATAAAAAAAAAGAAGACATTTTTAACTGCTGCTTTTTATTTGTTTTGTATTCTGTCTTATAAAGTTGCAAGTCTGTATTTTAACATCTCTATGTGAAAATGTTTTGCAGCTTTATCCTTTTGTTACGTTTTGTCATGTAAAGGCAGAATTGCCACATCTTGTAATATATTCCAAAACATGTTTTGTGATGCATTTCGGATATGAAAGTGAGTACCTGCTTTTGTAAAAAAAAAACAACCCACCAACAAAACCAATCAAACAAAAAATCTCCAAACAAACAAAACCCACAGCCCCTCCCAAACCAACCAACCAAACCAAAACAAGACAAACAAAAAACAAAAATACAAACAAAGAAAGAATAAAAACCACAAAAATACCTCCCAGACCAAAACCTCCACGCCCAGAAGCAAAAATCCCAACAAGCTCAAGAGAAAATAAAAATCACAAGGGCAAAAAGTGAAAGCGCCAAGGAAAAGCTTCGGACATTATCACACAGTGGATTCTCATTTGTGCCATCTTTGCCTAAGAAGGAAAAGGGTCATTCCTCTAATAAATAACCTTTTTACCATCTGAGGGAAAATAAGGAGTAATACAAGTTGAAAGATATTCGCTGAGCACATTAAAGCAGCGCTCTTGTCACCATGCATCCATACTACCAACCTGCATCCTCAGTAAGAGGTGAGAGACAGTTTTGGGTAACAAGGAGAGAAGAATTGTAAAGTCTATAGCATGATAACAATAATAATAACAACAACAATAACAATAAAAATCTGATTTTTTTGGCCCCACTCCTCAGGACGCTGGATTTTGTCACAGTTTTACCACGATGGGCATGTGCTGGATTTCATTTTCTCTGCCTCCTTAAACTGTCTCCAACGAGCTGGTTGCCTGGAAGACAGAGACTGAGGGAAGGAGAGATTTGAATGAAAAAAGTAAACATTACCAACAAAGACTATAATTGAAAGAGGCTTCGTGAACAAGGGGTGTTGTCGGAAAGCAGAATAGGCGAGGGTGGGGCTGCCTGGGGCTCTTTGTCTCTGTGCACACTGGAGCTGCCTGTTGTGCTGCATTGTACTAGGCAGGACTTTACCATCTCACAAGCAGGCTAGTAGCTACCTGCACAAACGAATGGAACTATAAAGCTTAAACATTTACAGCTATTTCTGATTCTATTTTAATAATTAGTGGCCACCTCTACTTTCATGGCCTAGTTTTGTTGTTTTGTTTCTCTCTCTTTTTTTTTTTTTTTTAATGGATTATACTAATTGTTCGTTAGGCTGCCGAACACCACCACTTCTGAAGCTGTTCTGTGGATGCTCTGCCACCCAGAAGTGACTGAGGAAAAATGGCTTTACAACAGTTATTTGTTGTATTTTCAATCCAGCAATAATTTAGAACTACAATTTCAGATTCCTTACTTGGATGGTTAGAAATATTTTCGGGGGGGAAGTTGTGTTTAGGTTTCCTGAAAAAGGGATCTTTATCATAAATTTGGTGTCACTTGATGTGCACAAAACAGAAAGAGGGAAAATACAAATGGAAAAGAGAAGAAAATGAAGCTTTAGAGGGTAGATGATTACTGTTAGCTAGTTGCTTGCCTGTGTTTGAAGCAGTTTGTTCTAAGAAGAACATGGCATGCAACTGTCATATCACTAAAATTTTAGGGCTTGGAAATAATATCAGGAATAACTTTCATTGCATATCTTTTAATCTATTCTATACACCTAGAGAGATTTTAATAGAGCACACACCTGTGAATTCTCCTTACTTCTATAACCTTATGCTGCTTCTTTTAAGAACCTATACTTAAGCTATAGCATGTGTATCAATACAAAAAGTTAAACCAATGAAAAGTTAGTGTAATAGTTAAAGCAAATCATGCACTAAAAAATTGCTCTGAAAAACCTTACTTTACATTTTAAAACTGTTTACCAGCATGGACACCCTTGTCACAATGTTTACTTTTGCTGAGGTATAGTTTCCTGACTTTCTTATTACTATGGTGAAGGCAATGACAGCAATTTTGTTAATACATGTTCTTTTTTATTAAAATGTCCTCACAGCTCTTGGAGAAATCTCGCAGCTCAAAATCAGCCTTTAAGAAAATAGGAGACTGGTTAAAAGAATGAAGGGAAGTTTTCAGTACATGGAAGGCTTCACTTTTATACATTTCATTTTATTTGTACTTTTTTAAGGGTAGAAAGATCCCAAGTGTCTTCATTGGATTTGAATAAGTCAGCAAATCCTCTCTACACAGCAGCTACACCTCAGGAAGTGTCGTGATAACTACCCTGCAAGATCAGCATACAGCTCTATGGTTGTATGCAAAATTGTTCGGTGTGGAGCACAGAGAGAGACAGATTTGCTGTTAAACACTTTCTTCTCAGTGATGCAGTGTGCTTGCATGGTCATACGTTTGAAGGGTCAGTCTCTGAAGCATCCTACAAACTGATAAGTGCTGGGTATGTGTGGAATGGCATTTGTAACATGAGTGAGGAAAGTGCTTTGTTTCATAAGTTTCATAGAAAAGTGCTAATAACCACTTCCTGTACTTCTACATGAAGATTTCACATCTGCATCTAGTAATGTCTTTGCTTCACCTGAGATAGTTTCTAGGAAAATAAAATGATTACTTGGCCTGCATTCCACAGTAATGAATTTAAATATAATATTAATAATATAAATATAAACATTAATATAAATATTGCTCACTTACTACTTATCAATGTTGGAAACCTTCAGAACTATTCTTAGTTCTAAGTTTCTGTTGATATTTTCCACCATTCTCAAAATTACTAAATAAGAACTTCAAGAAACATAACAGACAACAAATGGTAAGCAAAAGAAGATACTACATACATGTAAATTATTAGACATTGACAAAGGCTTTACAACATATTATGTAAAAATGTGTTATTTTACTAGTTATGTTTTGGAATATTCAAGAAATATTCAATTCTAAATGGAAGAGTAACATAGAAGAAGGGTTTACCAAATTTTGCTTCATAAAATATGTTCACATTATGTCTAATTGGATGTCCTTCTAAAAGTTATGTAAAGCTATAGGCAGAAGAATTTACCATGGGAAAGTTATAGTCTCTGGTATGTCTGAAATTAGAAAGTGTATTGATAATGCTCTGTCATGTACTTAAAATCTACAAAGGCCTTGTACCTTTTTAATAGTGCTTGAATTATTACCTGCTGTATTAATTTCAAGATTTTCTTGAATATTGCTTATATTTCCTCAAACAACAGTAAAATAATCATTCTTCTCATAAAGGTTTGTACCATTTATGATATCTTTCTCTTAGCTGCTTAAGTTTCTTTCTTGTTACTATCAAGACCCCAAGAATCCAGAGACCAGCAATAACTAAAGTATTTGAGAGGGAGCTGGATTCAATACTTACCAATCATTGGGACAGGTTTTAATTATAAAATGTTTAAATAAAGTTAGCTGCTGATCAAATCTGTCGTAATGAGTGATAGGAATTGTAGTCTACTCACAGACAGCTATTGGGGTCATTAGGACTCTGGAGGCTACTACCTTGCAAGAGCATAAAATAGAATTCAGGTTGTGAAACATAATATCCTTCAGGTTTGCATCTCTCTAATCTGAAGCTTTTGAGAATTAAAAATTGCATATTTCATTTATGGTGGCCCTGGAGAAATGATAGCCTCAGAGTGTCTCAATGACTTTCAGGCAGTATAGGTACCCTACATACTTGATTTTTCATTCTGGAAGGGGAAACAAGAAGGTACAACTAAATGTGAGGTTCACAAGCTGGTAGCTGGCAGCTCTTCATACAAAATTTGGAAAAATTGAGGGTGCCAAGAACCACAGATTCTACCCTTCACACTCTAAACACCGAGAAAACCTTCATTACTGTGAGAAAACCCTTCTCACCATGAACAAGCATGAAACACACATAAAGAACACGATTTCTGGGGACATGAGGTCCTGAGCTCAGAAGAGGAATAAACCTTTCCGCTGCACGTAGCAAAGAGTAGACAAATTGCCCTATTAGCAGTGGAACAAATTGAGCAGTTTGAGGAGTTTGATGAATTTGATAGGTTGTTCTACCACAGTAATTGCCCTGCTACTATTCCCACACTGAGATTATGACCTCAGCAGCTAATTCTCACCTACCACCTCACAGTTTGTCAACTTTGTGGGTTTTGTGCAAGGAAGTGCTGATCTTGCACGTGCAGTCTGATAGAACTGCTAACTGAGAGTCTTGTACTATCGGAATAAGTTGAGTCTGTCTTCTGTATCCAGTCACTAATTTTCAGGGAGCCTTCAAGAACTGAGTAATTTTTCAATTTTTTGTGAATGCCTGAAATTTCTCTGAAACCTGTTGAAACTGGCCAACTGGTCAGAAATTACTAAAGGGGAATACCAGGCAGATAGATGGATGACACAGCTGTATTTCCCTGAAAACCAAGCTGTGTCTTCAAATACCAACTACTGTTGCTGTAGTTATTTCCTCACATGCATAAAACATGTCAGATAGTGACCTTCACAAAGTTCAACTAAGTGACTTGGATAAGACATAGTAGAACAAGTTCTTCAATGTCTAGCAAGAAAATGAATTCTCTCATTCTGAATGATTACTATTGAATGATGCTTCAAGCAGATCTGCAGAATGTAGCTTCTTCCTACTAAATATAGCAGATTTTTTTTTGGCTTAACTAGTTATCTTGGAAAAGGTGCCTTGTCTTTTACCTTTTGCTCACCCACCTCATTCCCTTGTGAGAAATATTAAACTCATTTGCCTGCCTGTCAGCTTGTCGCACACAAGTTTACGTCTGTACTCCTGCACTTACCTGCATCTACAGCCTATGTGCACGAAATGCTTTCATACAGCTGATTTGTAAAAAAGACCACCTTGCTCTCTCTTCAAGATCAGCAGTTGTCATAAAGCTTATAAGAGATCAGCCAACTACTCATCTGGTTCTCTTGAAGGAACAGACAGCTCTTTCTTTTTCTGTGAAACAATTCCATGTAGATCTGAGTGTAGTGAACCGTGCATATTGAATTTGGACTGCAGGATTTTTGTGGCTGAGATTGCTCCTAACAGCTTCCTCATCTTCCTCTTTAAAATCTTAAATATTGTGTATTGGCTGTCATAATGGATCCTGTATCCTGCCTAGGTAAGGTTCTTAGGTCTGGTGGTATTATGAGAAACAAAATACTACAGATTTCTATTCAACTGAAAATAGTGTGTTGTCAGGAAAAGCCCATTTTGTGATTATATGAAGCCTCCATTTCTAGTATAATAAAAGAATAAAAATATAGAAAAGTAGCATGAGAACAAAAAAGCAATTCTTCCTAATTTAACTGAACACCAAAAAGTTTGCCTAAAGCTAGTAATTCTGGACAATTACTGGTCTTTGTATATGAAATGGACTGTTCTACAGATATGTCCTCATGGAAGGAACCCCACTGAACCCTGTGAGAAGTGGAAAGAGGATTTGGCTCAGGGGCTTCTATGAGCTCTAGTTAAGAAGTGAGTGATAAAAAGGATGAGTTCATTTTAAGGGTGAACTTGAAAATATTCTTCAGAAGTGTAACATTCACACGTCAGAGTAAATATCACAAACCATCTTTTGCTTCTGAAACTTAACTGCTGTCATAATGACCATCTGCTGGCTGTAGGTTTCTAACATTCCCTGACCTATGACATTTTTGACAAATTACGCACCAAAGTGCTGGAGACGTCTTGTTAAAATGAAGCCTGAGGCCTGCAAGTTCTAACCCCTTTTGTCTTTAAAACCATGGGTTAAATGGGAACAAGAAGTAGTTTAGACAGAAAACAGACATGGCCATGGCTAAAAGGAAATGAAATCCTAATCCCCTAACCCCTTGACTTTTGCAGCTTGCTGCACAGCAATGTGCTTTCAACCATTAAACTACCTTAACCTTCTGAAGAGCCAAATCAGTTCAAATCGAGCGAAAATTTGCACATCACCATACAAGTCTTGACTGATTCTTATTTGAAAATTATGTGGAAGACAACCATTTAATGCAATACTTTTAACAAACAAAATACATTTCAGAGACATCTCTAGTGCACATTATAATTGTTGTCATATAAAAGTAATGTGAAGAAACACTTTTCAAAGTCACAAAGTTAGTCTAGATGTAAAACCCACTGGTGTCAGTTAGATTTAGACAGATGTCTACAGTTTCTTTAGGGCTAGCTAATATGTACAGGAATTTTAAAAATGAGCTCATTCTTTTTAACTCCTTCTTTGCCGCATTCACCAGCTCATCCTGTTGTGTTACTTCTGGGGTTTTTGCTTAAAGACAGCAGAAACTCAACTCTTGTTTTGAAATGTTAAGTTTCCCTTATATATACCAAAAAAAGAATTACAGACCTTACTTAAAAGAAAAATAACCTATTTTAAAGTGAAAAGGGAAAATTTCAATATTGTACCTAAATAGTGCAAAACCTACCAAATTCTAGCAAATGATACAAAATAAACATTCACATTAATTTGTAACATTGTGCATTTAAATATCCAAAAAGTAAAAAAGCACATGCAGATGGTTTGACACAAACACCTGTTGAATGTTCAATATAAAATTAATTTTTTTCCTTTGTCTAGAATCTCAATTGAAATAGCATCTCAGTACACTGAAAAGAAAAAAAGCATCTCAAAATTAATATTATTGTTAAATTGCTGATCACCACATGAAAAAAAATGTGGGGCTAGAAGGACCTCCAGAATTAGATATCTAAAATCTCTATACATTTCCACATGCTTTTAAAAAACTTTTCTCTACTGTGTACCATGACCTTTACAATAGATAATGATCTGCGAAAATAAAGTAGGTATTACCTGACAATACTGCATGACTACAGCATGATGTTTGGTTAATCACTGTAATACTTCAGTATTTCAGGAATGAGTACACATACCACCAGCTTCATGGGCAGAAAACCCCTGTAGCATAACTTTGCTGCATAAAGTCTGCGAAACCTGACCCCTGCAGGCTTGTGTTACCTGTGTTTCTTTCTTCTTGCCTCTTCCAAGGAAGTCTAAAATCTATGGCATTTCTAGGAACTTGCAGGCTGCAATGATTTACTTTGTCTTAGACTATATCTAGCCCTTGACTTCTCCTTTCATAAAGTAATGCTGTCCTGAAACAAATGAAAAGCACCAAAATGGCTATTGGCAGGAAGGAGATTTTATTTTTACTCACTTGGCCACCAGAGAATCAACTGGGATTGTCAACTGGGCTGGTAAAAAAGAAAGAAAAAAGGTAATGCAAGGAAAAATTACATATAAAATGAGAAAGCAGAAGAACATGATGGATATATCAGATTTGTAATTCAGGGTAAGAATTTAAGCAAGTATGAAAATTGCTCTTTCTGCATGTCCAGATTAAAGTCTTTGTTTAAATTGGATATGCTTTTAATTTGTTTCTGTTAGAAAAATACCAGATGTGATCTTCATCTCCATTAAGCCCCAGCCACCTTAATTTTCTGCCACATTGATTTACATGGAAAAAATTCAGGAACACACAACTTAGCTAATGCCTGCTAAACTGTTATGTACTAGGTAAAATATCTCTAGGCTACTTTTATCTAACTTTGAAAACATAGAAGGGACAGTAAATTATTTTCCTGTGTGACACAGGTCTATAAGCTTTTCTTCAAATTTTCATTCCACAACAGCACAAAAGGCAGACTGTGCAAAGTTTGGTCATTTCGTTCTCCCAGAAAAAAAAAAAAAAAGGAAGAAAGGGAAGAGATAAAGAGATGGAAAGCAGGATAACAGACAGCTCACTGAGCTCAGGCACTCAGGGAATAGAATATTTGGGTTTTCCTTTAGTACTGACAGTTTTCACTTTCCAGTGTTCTAATTGTTTGCTGAAACAATTATGTTGTGGCAGTCAAACGACTTAAACAAAAGCACAAGGAGATGGTGACAAATCTTAATTCCACTATTATTAATTTCTGAAAAATAGAATGGCTCCCACTGGTGAGACTTAGGC
Source organism: Manacus candei (assembly GCF_025592945.1). NCBI lineage: Eukaryota > Metazoa > Chordata > Aves > Passeriformes > Pipridae > Manacus > Manacus candei. Next base: position 484,856 of record NW_026138064.1, read on the forward strand.
CCAGACCCACTTTGAACCACTGCGGTGGTTCAAGTCTCACAGCTTGTCTTCTGTATTGACCAGTGAATGTAGTGACCGCCAGTTAACAGTCCTGGTTTTGATCATAAAAGTGTACTTGAAGGCTGAGAAAATTTTCATATTTAACTTGCTCTGTTCGTCCTTTCTTCTCCCAACTATTCCTCAGAGGTTTGATTTTGACAAACTGTATTTTTTTAAATTATACTCATAAACCATAAAAATCCCTGTCTATTCTTACTATTGAATGGAAATTAATGATCATGTTTGAGTAATTCTGGGATGCAGAGACTTTTAAGCACATTTAATTTAACTCTTAGATTCATTATAGAGCTTTTCATGTTCTTAGGTGGAAAAACAAAGCAGTGATGCACATTTACACATGAAATGCCTCAGTAACTTCACCACCCAAAAAGTACATCTTATTTGACCTCAGATACTGATCATGAAAAGTCATGAACTACAACAGAAAGAGTGTATCCAGACTCTTGACAGGGCAGGCACAAGATCATAAGAAATGGACAGAAAGAAAACCTCTTCTACACCCACACTAGAAGCAATGCCAGCTTCATTGTGCTATTGGGTCATCTAGCATTTTCCATTGCCAAGATCATATCTGACTTAACACAAACACTCCTCCTAACAATTTCTGTGTGTTTGTACATTACACTGATTTGATCTTCTAAGTAGCTCATTCATATAGCCTAGGAATTCCTCTGCTTAATGTTCAAGAGATATCAAAATATGGATTTTATTATCGCCCTTTTCTGGGTCCTGGGAAAGGCATATCCAAGAGGCTTGATGTTCTCGAAATGAATTACATTTTCTGGGATGGTCTAAATTATTTTGTTATGAACATGTATGGAAGTAGAGAACACATAATGTATTAGATTTTTTTTTCAGTGTATGTTTGGAAGACATCTGTATCAACAACATTGAACATATAAACTTAAAAGTATGCAAGTCATGGAGGAAAAGATTTAAAAAGTTTTCAGTGTGAGTACTAGTCTTCTAACTATTGTGATTATAGTATTAATTCTGAGTTGTGCACACCTGTTCAAACTGCCACAATATATTAATACTATTAAGGTCATTACAAATCCTGTTCCAAATAAAACTACTGGTAGTAGAGTGTAGGAGGCATGTTTAAGGTACAGGGGATGTACCAGGGCAAGACTGCCCGAGGGAGCATGCGCCGACACAGACAACCTTATTGGTCAAAGAAGTCACATGGTTTTGAGGGATAAAACCAGCGCCGAATTTGAAATAAAAGCTCTTTGTTCACCATCTCACAAGGAGTGTTTTTTTCCTTATTATATAAGGACATGTGCACCCAACAGTAGAGATCATAATTTTAAATACAACCCTGTTAATCAAAGCAAATTAATCATTAAAATTAGGCTTATTTACAGATTTACATTCTCCCTAAACAATTTAGAGACCTCCTTCTGCAGCAGTTACAGAAATTTTCTGGCATACCTGACCAGCGGTCTGATTTCAGTTTTACAAATACTACTCTATACTTTATTAAAAATGATCTTTGCAAAGCAAATCTCATGAGGCTGTCATGGCCTCCTCCTTCACTTTGCATGCTACTCAGAGGTAACAGATAAAAATTCTTCCATATGGGATTGAAGCTCTTTAATTAAAGATTTATATGATCAGGTTAGCCCTTCCTACACCCACTAAACAATCCTTGGCCCCAAAAAGAATTCAATGCAACCAAAGGCTGGATGTGTTACAACAGCTGCCTTGGGCTTCTCCCATGTGGAAGATAACAGTCTTATTTTTTAGATTTGTCAGTCAGATACTGCTGCAGGAGAGCGTTGAGGCATAAAGCATGTTACAGTTTTCCCCCATTACCCATTTGAGCTCACCTGTCCTAAGGACTTCTCCTGAAATCCTTGCTGCTCCGGCCATGGCCTGTATGTCTCACAAGCTTCTGCCAGGAGAGAGGTGCTTTGGTAAAGCATTGCTTTTGCAAAACATTTTGCAGAAAGGATTCGTCTTCTTGCTATGGTGACGTTGGTAAATTAACTAGGGTTAGTAAAGAGTTCTGCTAAACAGAAAATACCTGATATGTGCTTTTATAAATATCATCTAAACAGAAGTAGATACAGCTCAGCTGTGGCAGATTTTTTTTCTCAAAACCTTAGTACTATGACTGTTTTGTTCACCATGCTGATAGAATTGGAAGGCAGTAGGAAGGACACAAGACCTAACGTCCAAGCTGTGCAGTTCCTGATTTGTCCTTGAAAAAGAAACTAAATAATACGTGTCCTAAAGGGAATGTTTCCAAAACAACAGTTTTCCCAGAAAAAAACTTAAAACACCAAACCAAACCAACCAAACAAAACACACACACATCCTAACAATCAAAAAAAACCCTGCCCAAACCAAACCATCACCACAAACAAACCAAACAAATAAAAATGACCCACAATCGCACCCCTCTATCTCCCCCTAGCCTTTCAAATAACTGTGTAATGGCCTATTTTGGACAATTTGCTCTGAGACAAAATCTCGAATAATGATTCATGAACATTATTTATAACTGTAGTGGGTTGACCCCGGCTGGATGCCAGGTACCCACTAAAGCCACTTTCTCACTCTCCCTCTGCAACTGGGCAGAGACGAGAAAAAAAACCAGCTAAGGATTCATGAGCTGAGATAACAGCTGGGAGAGGTCACTTACTGATTACCTTCATAGGCAAAACAAACTCAGAGTGGGGATAGTACTTAAATTTATTACTAACAGGATACGAGCCAAAGAGGGAGAAATAAAACAATCTTAAAACCACCTTTCCCCCACCCCTCTTTCCATGTTCTCCCTCCTCCCCCCCAGCAGCGCAAGGGGACAGGGAATGGGGGTTATGGTCAGTTGTTGTTTCTGCCACTGTTCAGAGACAGGAGTCCTTCCCTTGCTCCTGTGGGGTCCCTCCCATGGGAGACAATCCTTGATGGATCTCTCCAGCGTGAGTCCATCCCTCGGGCAGCAGTTCTTCCCAAACTGCTGTCCCGTGGGTCACTCCTCCATGGGGTGCAGTCCTTCACAAATGAGCCACAAGGGCTACCTGGGAAAAACCTGCTCCAGCATGGGCTTCCCTCTCCACGGGCTGCAGGTCTCCAGCAGGACCCTGCTCCATCCTGGGCCTCCCACAGGGTCACAGCCTCCTTCATGCATCCACCTGCTCCAGCATGGGCTCCTCCAGGGGCTGCAGGTGGGTCTCTGCACCCCGATGGTCCTCCATGGGCTGCAGGGGCACAGCTGCTCCACCATGGTCTGCACCACGGGCTGCAGGGCCTCAGCTCCAGTACCTGGAGCACCTCCTGCCCTCCTTCTGCATAGACTTTGGTGTCTACTTGGTTGTTCCCATGTTCTCTCTGCTCTTCCCTGGCTGGAATTCTTTCTGCACAATACCTTAAATATGTTATCACAGAGGTGTTACTATTACTCCTGATTGGCTCAGCCTTGGCCAGGGGCAGGAAGTCCGTCCTGGAGATGGCTGGCATTGGCTCCACAGGACAGGGGAAGCTTCTAGCAGCTTCTAACAGCAGCCACCCCTGTAGCTGCCCCGCTACCAAAACCCAGCCATAGAAACCCACTACAATAACACTAACATTTTATAACAGAGAAATCCTGAAATAAAAACAGAGTGCATGTCTCCCACAATATTCCAGTGGTCTCATATGACTCAGTAATATTTTGTTACAACTAGAAAGAGATACTTAAGAGAATTTACAGTACCCATACTTAGACTTACAACTTATCCAAGAGACACCAACATTGTTCATACAATGATAAAACCTGAGAGAAACTTCATGGGTTCCCTTTCATTGATATCCTCTGTGTAAAGAAATAAAAGAACTTTTTGCACCTTCTCCCAGCAAGGATAGTAAATTTACTGAAAATGCTGCAGACACTAGCTATGAATAACTGATGTCAACATATGCTTGAAAATCATATAGCTATCCTGGCAAATAAAGAACTAAATGTAAACTAAAATAAATTGGTTTATATATATTTTTAAAGTTATAAATATTAACTGTACTTTTTCTAGAAACAATGGTTACTTTTGCAATTAAAACTACCCTGATACAGGCATTTTGGCTTTTCTTAAGTGACATTCTGTCTTCCTGTTTTACATATTGTTGAGATATTGCATTTTACAGAATCCTGATCTCCATCCATTGGAAACTAGAAAAAGATCTCTCAGAACAGGGGGAACAAGACAGAACAAAGCCCAAAGTATTTCTCTGGTGTGAATCTACCTCTGTCTGAAATGGCAAACAGGTTATTTTCAGTTCTCTTTGCAATAAAATTCTCTGATGTAGGTGATCTGTAGGAATGTGGTCAAATGCATTGACTTCACATCTTACCTGCCGGAAGTGTAATTAATTGTGTTTTATCAGTGTTCTTACTGTAAAACTTACTTTGGGCTGTGAAGTCTTCTTGCATTTTTCACAGCAAACTGACATATATAACTTCAGACTTCTGGGGAGCAATTCCAGGTGATAGTTACCTAGCTGAGGGCTCCAGCATCTAAAGACTTCTTGGCACTAGGACTCTTAGGTAGAGAAATCAAGTGTTCTGCAGGAATTTGCAGAGACTTTGAGTTTGGAAAACAGCATATGTCAGTTTTAATTCCTAGTGATAAAAGCTATGGACTAGAGGAGGTACACTGGTGCAACAGGGATAGAGGGAGAAGTGTAGAACACCAGAGGTAGCCACATTGTGTGGACAGCTGATGCTCACCCATGATAAAGATGTTACCTCAGTGTACCCCAGAGCCTTCCAACTCCCTTGGCAGATGAAATATCCAGATTCTGTCAGAGGAGTATTATTTCCCATCTATTATGATACAGGCCTGTATTTAATACAGTAATTTGCATGTTATACTGACATGATCTGTTGAAGGTGCTTTTTTTTTTTCATGGAATTAGGATGAATAAGGCTATAAAAGCTTTCTGAGATCATACCTGTGTTAAATTTAGATCTCTTTATGTTTTCAGCACAGGGAGGTGTGAGAGATTGAAATGTTTTGATTAATGGCTTAAACACTGTTAAAATCACTGAAGGACTTTTGTTCGCCGGGCAAAGAAGCAACTGCTCATCTGTGACCACTGAAGCCCACCCTTTCTCAAATATACCTCCTGATGGGAACTAGACTGTGAGTTAAGCCACTGACTGGAACTCAAGAGAGATAAAGGTGGTACTATTGTCCAAATAGCTCAGCCCTAAGGAGAAGAAATAAAGCTGGGAGAGGGTGGGGATGGGGAAAAGAATGTATCCACAGTGAAAGCCATTCTCCACAGCTGTGTGAAAATAAGCTCTGACTGGATGCAGCAGGGAGAGGCCATAGCTCACAGATTCATTTGCCAAGACCAGGTTTACACCCCCTGAGGGGGAAGCTACAAGCCAGATAAAAAGCAAAGCCTACAAAAGTGGGATAGTGCTTTTTATCATGCCAAAGTCCTTACACCAGTGGCTTAACTGTGAAAACTCCCCTCTGGAGAAGTACCAGGACATTCACTTGTAGCCTGAAGGTATTCATTCCTGCTGATGGGCCATAATGGGCCGTAATTGACTTGACTACACTGACATAGAGGCAGCTGTAATGACTTAGACCACCAAAGACTTCCAAAGTGTCCGGTGATCCAAAGTATTATATCATCCAGTGTAAAGTTCACTGCCACAGGGGAGGTACCTTGGTGTTCCCACCTGAACCTGTGTTCTGTGGGCTTCTCCCCCCACTGCAAATGGACCAAGACCATTACTTCAACTAACGGACAAATAAATTACGACAATCAAGTATTGCCACAGGACCATGGGTTGTGAGATCTTTCTAGTCTTACCTTTTCTCTCTCTCTCTTTCTTTCTTTTCCTTTATACATTTTCTTAAGTAATATTTTTATGTTTTCATATTGCTATATTACTATAGATAATAATAACCAAAATGGCTACATACCTGCTTTCCATTGCAACTAAATTATTCTAAAATATGTATATAGGTATGTGTGTGTGTATATATATATATATATATATATATATATATATATATATGTATACAGAAGCACTGATCATTCAACCTTGTGTCACTCAGATCCACCCCAAGGGATCTATTAACAAGAACTTGGGTTACTGCTGCCTTCTGGGGCGGCTCATAACAGGAGGAAAGAAAGCTGAGTACTATACCTTTGTATCTCAGATACAAAGCTAGGATGTAAAATATTGGGACCTTAGTGGTAACTGATACAGGGACGGAACAGAACACAATTGCTGTGGAAATACATAGCTGTTCTGAGAAGACATCACTGGAGGTATGGTGTCTGACTGAGGATGTATGTAATACCAAGACCTTAGACTAAGCAAATATGGGAGGTTCCCACTTGGAAAGAATAGATCTTCCTCTCTAAGTGGTCAAATGAAACTAGTAGAAAAGAAAAATCATAGAATCATAAAAACTTAAGAGTTGGAAGGGTCCTTAAACATCATTTAGTCCCATCCCCTCCCTGTCATGGGCAGAGACACTTCCCACTACACCAGGTTACTCAAGGACTTATCCAACCTGGCCTTGAATGCTGTCAGGGCTGAGGCATCCACAACCTCCCTGGACAACCTGTTCCAGTATCTCACCACCCTCATAGTAAAGAATTTCTTCCTAACATCCAGCCTAAATTTCCCCTCTTTCAATTTGTACCCATTATCCCAAATCTTTCTCTGCAAAGTTGCTCTCAATCACTTCTCCAACTACCTGTAGGAGTGTCTCGAACCTTGCACTTCGCTTTGTTGAACTTCAGGTTTATATCTGCCCAATTTTAAGCCTGTCCAGGTCCCTGTGGATAACATCTCCTCTCTCCAGTGTGTGACTGCACCACACAGTTTAGTGTCATCGGTGATCGTGCTGAGCGTGGACTTGATCCCACTCTCCTTGTTTCCAATAAAAATAGAAGATGAAAACTTTTTTCAGCGCTGTTGAAGCTGCGCAGTGGACTAAGAATGGAAAAAGTAATCTTCTATGCTGTTTAGTGTATTTGCACATCCTTACTGCAATCCCTTATACAACAGTATAAAAAAAGAACAGAAAACTGAAATTATAAATCAGGGTTTCAAATACTGAAATGCTATCCTGCCATGGAAAATATACAACTAGACAAGTGTTTAGTCAGTATTCTTCATATGTCCCTAAAGCTAAAAAAAAATTAAAAATATACTTAAGCTCTTATCTATTTTTCACAATAGTGAGAGAACCACTGTTTGAACTTGACAGTGATTGAGTGCTATTCAACCAGAATGATATAAGAAATACTAAACAGTTTACACACAAACATGCACACATTTGTTAGTAGATATATCTCAAGGTCCACTGTGATATAAAATTAAAAATAGACTGTAAGCAGATAGGTATTTGTTGAGCACTTCAGATGCAAGAATTATGACCCGTTTGCACGTTAAGAGCTATACTCATTTTCCAAGTAATAGAAGCCCGACTTTTCAGGCCTACTATACTTCATCATCAGAATTAACTTCATCTTCAGGAGCTTATTATGAAATACAGTAGTGTCTAATTCATTCACTAAAATGCTCAGCCAAAGCTGAGCTAAAATCTGTAGGCGAACACCAGGACTATGAAGCTTGGAAAGAACAGCTTTAGAAATGGGTCCATTACAGAGGCGACTTCCCGGGATTGAGCGGAGCAGAAAAACAACAACTACTTGTGTTTTTTATTGTACGGGTTCTCTCCCTGAGCTGTGTATTTTCCCCCGACCCACATGGCCCCCCCATTTGGAACCATGTGGTCTCCCCTCCCCAGTCACAGACTCCACCCCTGCACAAGCAGGATAGGCTGTCTCACTCACCTCTCCGCAGTCCCTGGTTCTGTTATTGGAACATGATCCTTCTGTATCTCTCATTGGTCACTAGAGCCCTCAAGCCACTCCCTTCCCTCCAGACCTTGACCCAATCACGTCCCTTCTTCTTGCCCTCCCCCCAAGCCCATATAAACCACAGGAGTTTTGAAATAAAGGTCTTTTTGCCTTGGGACACCGAGAGGAAACTTGGTCGCTCTTTCCTCCTGCTGAAGGGGGACTGCGTGACTGAGTTCTTCTCCGGGAAACCTCCAGCGGAGAGTCCACACTCAAGATCCATTAAAAATAAGCTAATGAATATTGCCTATGTAGTCTGAGTGTATTGCATGTTGATGAACTGTAGATCTACTGCATAATTGGTAGGCAGCAACAGTATTTGGATGGTATTTTAAAAATTCATCTTAGAACGTTAGTATAGTCCCTATATTTTTGACCCATTCTGTTTTCTCTTTGAAAAATCTGGTCAGTGGGTTTAAGGCTTTTCCAAGGGCTTTGATTTCTTTCCTGCCTTACACAGAGAAGCTAGTGGCTGCCCCTAATGCAATTTCTAGTCCATTACTTTTGAAGAGTAATGGCAAATACAGGGAACACTGATAATGTCCCTTGTACTCTGGGATCTCACAATAGTTGCTATTTTTAATTAAAGCCTTTTCTCATGTATCTGTGTAATTACCAAGCTACTTTGATTTTATTTTCCTAAAAGAGCTTCTAGTGTCTCCATTGGAAAAGTAAAAGCTCTAATGCAAATATTTCGAACCCAGTATTTATTATTGGATTTCTTAGGTCTGATAATAATTTAGAATTGAACATTTTTTCCATGATTGGGAACCACTAAGCCCTTTTGAAATGAGCTTAGACATCAACAAGATACCCCACTACAGTGATCACATATGTGATCTAGAGGGAAAGTGTCATTTTTGTTGTATAAATAAGACAGATGAGGACAGGCAACCACTGGCCCTGCTCATCTGTGAGCAGTCCAACAGCAGCTTCAACTGTGCAGTTATGCTAGAATTTTCTTAATAATAGTGTATTCACTATGGATAACTGCAGAGTGACAAGATCAAAGCCATTAGTTTAAGGTAAAATTTTAAGAGGTAACAAGGTTGACTATGACATTGTATTTTATAATTATTATTTTTAGTATTTGCAGAGTCACCAACAACTGAAGAGAATATATGGCTGCAACTTTTCTAATTAAATAAATTAAATGTATTATTTGTATAAAATAGCTACATAATTAACACTTTTGCATCTTGTGCCTTATCTTTCCTTAGTTTATGTATTCTTAAACACATATGCAACATACTGAGTTTTTTATTATAACTGGCTTGGTCAAATGTACTAGTTATGATTAAAACATTATGTACAGTTTTGCTGTAATTGTATCACTTATTATTACACTAAATTTTAACCATTTTGACTGAAATATTCCAGTTTCTTTCTCTCAGAATACAATTTTATATGAAGGACTAGCCAAAGTAATATGTCTAATGAGGTTGGGGAACATATGTGTTTTTTGTATTACTAACATAGTCTGGCAATATTTTTTCTGAGAAGCACTCATACCTTGAAATATGAAGTAGGACTTGTGAACCACTGGAACTGAAGATCAGTTGGTGGGAGAGAAGAAAATGCTGTGATAAAATGAGAGCTGGAGAGAGAAGGGGGAAAGAGGTGGAATAGATGAGAGGCTAGCAAACAGCAGGTTAAAAAAACATTCATCTGAACAGATATGAGATGAAGAGAGGAGAACTTGGATTAGAGAGTTGGTTGTGGCTGATGGAGGAGAACTAGAGCATCATTGTCTGACAAGAAGTTGAGGCTGAGTGAGAAAATTATTTGGGATTAGGGTTAGAGAGTCCGAGGCAAAAATAATATATAGGTGTGAAAATGGAGAATGAAGCCAGGGGAAAAAAGAGGTGGGATAGCTTGACAGTGGAGAGAAGGACAGCCTAGTATCTGTCCTCTAAAGAGGCTCTGTAAAACTACTTCACCAGTGTTGCATCCCTTTCCATGCTGTTCCAGTGAGAGGGTCATCATGTACTGTTGCAGTCTGCTATTCTGTCAGCAAAAGATATGGGTCTGTAAGCTTTAAAATTTCCTTTCTTTTACTGAAATATAAAGATATGTGAAACCATAAGCATGAGCAGAATTAATAGGGTTTCAGATCCCTTTTTTAAAGGCCTAAAAAATTTAATGAAAGCTCATCTACAATAATCTGGTTGCAAAGTCATATGTGAAGAAGTTAGAAAATATCAAAATTAATGAAATTGCAATACACCTGCTCTGTAAACATATGTTATTATATAATTTTCACTTGTAAAATTATATATCCTGGAGAGATTATTTCTATTTTTTTCTTTCTCCAAAGGACTGTAGCTTTGCTGGTTTATTAGATGAAGGAATATTCTCCCATGGTGAATCAAGCTGCTGTCACTAACTAGTCCTCATTTATCCAGTTGTAAAAGTGTGAAGGCTTGCATGACTAAGGTAGACGACACTATCAATACTCATGCATACAGAAAGAATTATAAGAATATTTAGGATGTTTCAAAAAATTGCAAAAATTGTACAACTAAGAAAGTTTGGGGTTTTAATTGTTTCTTTTAACAGCTGCCCTGCATAAATCTTTTTTAGCAGAATCAACAAAAATTCCTTACCACTCTAATGATGTGTAAAAGTTCACTTTCTTCATTTTTCAGGTAGCAAAATTCAACATGGTTATGAGAACTGGGCAATTTCTAGCATGGGGAGGAGACCTAGGAAGGATTAAGATGATCTCACAGGCTGTAGGCAGAAAAGAGAAACCCTGAGAAGGGTTTTTGGTATGAGAACTAACACCTTAAAAATTGCCTGTATGGAAATTGCAGTAGTTACAAGGATGCTACAGCATAATTTATATCCTCTAGAAATGACAGGATCTCTATTGACCCATGTGATCTTCCTAGTCTAGACTATTGATCACTTACAATAAGTCAGTTTTGGGACAGTATTTCAGCAAAAAGTGTGATTTTGAAGTACAATGGTTGCTCCATAATCTGTATAGACTTTGAGAAAAAGCACATATTGAACACCCTTACAATCAGGAACCCACTGGTTTTCCTGCAGGTTAAGGAACTGTACATAAATTTTTATATATGCCCTTTATATATTGGTACTTATTGCACTAGGATGCCTTCTGAAACACATGAAAAAATGCAGTAAGTTGGTCAGTACTGATTCCAGGAGGGAAGGGGAAATTGTCCCCATAATGCTGTTTAACCTAGAATACAGAACTAGAAGTTCTTTGGGTTGAGCTCATCTTATCACAGGCAAACATGTCACTTATCATTGATTTTACTTTATATTGAAAAAAAAGGCTGAAACTTCCACTTTATTCTTTCTTTACTGTCCCGATATTTGACAAAAATTCTTTCTACCAACATGGCGGAAACCAAAAAATTTACATATATAACTACAAGGTTCTATTATAAAGAGCTAAATGGTGCTGATGAAGTTAAAACAATAAGACTCACTTTCTATTTCACAGTAATTAAATGCTAATTTGCTAAGAAATTTTACCACTTTTCTTAAAAGCTTTAAATTTCAACATGTAAATATAGGATTTTGTCGACCAGCAGGCTCACAGTGGGATACAAAGTCTGTGAGCCTGGATAATGCCTTTGCAACATTCAGAAGTGACAATAAAATATGTTTTTGGACATGCCAGAAGGAATTAACTCTGATTAATTGCTTTTTACTCAAGTTCATTTCACGATTTTTGTCAAGGAATTGTCAGTATAAAACAATATATCAAAGTGTAAATATCAGTAAGAAAATGGTACAGGAAGATATTCTGTGACTACTTAGAACTGAAAGCATTTTATTGAAAAAGTCCTTGTTTTGTTTGGCAATCATCCACGACCTCCTACTGTTGACAAAACTAGCAGCAATTCCTATTTGAAGTGTACCAGAAGATGATCCTGCTCAGCAGAAGCTGCTGCTTTAGAGTATTTATGGGATTTATCTCTAAATTAATATTTTCATCGAACACTAGCACTGTACACCTTATATAATCTTTAAATTATAGGAAAATACTAGAAGGGTGTTCTGAGAGTTGGCAGCTGAAGTAATGCTGGAGATTTATAGCTCTCTGAAGTCGACATTTGTGACTGACCTACAGTGCACCAGGGCTGCTATTTCCCTTTCCTGATTCATGATAAGTGCAGCTGTCTCCAAATAAGCCTCCAGAGCCCGTTAATGCCCAGTTCATTCCCCTATAGTAAATATGCACATCTCTAGCTTCACTTTTTAATGCTTTGTTGCTGTTAATTTGAATAGATAATTAGGCTTTCTATTTCCTTCTTTAAAAATAAATTTTTCAACCACCAAGGTAGAGTTGACTTTAAAGACTCCAGTTCATACATTTGTGTTTCTGTCTAAATAAATATTAAAGAAAAAAAAATGCTATTTATGTGCTAAAGACTGCAAAATCATATTCACTTGATTAATGGATTTTTTTATGTCTTATTATGGTCCCCAACTTCCATGCATTTGTTGTGTGAAGCATACACAAGATACAACTAATTAACAAAATTATTTGCATGATGATATGAAGGCAAATATTGAAAAGAAAGAGAATACACATTAGCAAAATGTCAAAAAAAAAAAAAAAAAAAAAGAAAAAGCCACTGCATTTTTCATCCCTGCCTCAATTTGTTTTTCATTAATAAAATATACATTGTTTTCCATTTGGAAAATTTCCTAGTGGCAACACAGTCAGCACAGAGCTTTGTCTCTTTAGAGATGAAGTCTTTGTTTAAACACCAGCTATGGGCTTTTTTGTACCATTGTGTGATCTGTCAGATTGGATGAACATGTGTGTTTAGGGGTGCAAAGATGTGTGGCCACACCTGCTGTGCAAAGTTGCGAACTCACAACTCTCTCCACCACTACAATGTGTTGCACTCGGGGCTCCTTTGTTGTGGTGGAGCTGCTGGTGGTTGCGTGTCTGAAGTGTCACAAGTGTCAGGCCTCATTATGGTCACCATAATCGCTCTAAAACAACCACTTATTTTGACCATTTAATATTGAGGGGTAGGAAATTAAAGGCTAGATATCTAATAGGTTTTGTGATATTTAACTGATTTTACATTAGGATTCAAAAGCACAAAACAAAAACTAAAAAAATCTGTTAGTAACGTCTGTTGTTCTTCAGGAGAACAGATTTTTAAATAATATCAGTAACACCATGCAAACAGGTGAAAGCAATTTACATGACATTTTTCCAAGTGACCCATTTCTTCTATGGAGTTTTTTCTGTAGAGTTATAGAACGTGAGATATTTAACGAGCCACAAAGAGTTTTTAAGCTTGTTTTTTCTCTTTTTCCACATTTTTTTCTTACAAACTCCACTGTCTTCAGGACTCCACTGGACTTAGCTTTCAGTGTTTCTATTAATAAAGAAAAAGAAATAAATCTTTATTAGTATTAGGATCACAGGCTTTATATTAGCTGATTACAGAAGCAACAAGTATAAAACTTGGATCAGAATACTTTTAAGTTCTTCAATGCTAAATGGAGTTCAGAACTGCAGTTTTGATTTGAGGTATATGATAGTTACATTATCTTTCCATCACTATTTGATTTTACAGTTAATTTTGTTTGCAAAAGTGAAAAAATAATTACTTCTATAGGAATGTGAAAATTCATACATAATATAGAAATATGAATTCTGTCAGTAATTCAAGTATTTGAAGGGATTTGTATTCCTCTTTACATGATGCTGAATTTTTCTGAACTCATTTTTTTACTACAAATCATATCTTTGACTTTTATTTTTTTTCACAAAGTTACTTCTCAGCAAATGTGGGTTAGTGGTTTTTGGAGAAATTTTCACTACAGTCAAGCTATGGGTGATCATCACTAATTAAAGAATACAGCTGATGATCTTTATGAAATTATGCTTAAACAAAACCTACATCTGTTGTCACTCTAATAATACCCTGCAGCCCACTACAGGATTAATCAATTCTAATTTAAATGGGTCTTTTTAGAGACCTTAGACCTGTATGGCCTCATTAATTCAGATACTACGTGACAGTTCAGAGGTTTCTTAAACCAGCCATAATCTGCAAAAACAGACTTCTGTCCTGGCTTGAGATGCATGCTGTTATCAGGTTAGAATTTCTGTCTTCTACCTGATGTTAATAGTCAGCAAAATTAAAATAAGTGGACTCAGTTTTCACCCTGAATTTTAGGAAATTACACAAAATATTACTCTCTCACAACACAACAAAGGGTGGGAAAGTTTACAGGACCACTTGTATAAATGCTACAGGGTCGTCCAAAAACTAGTACACAGTTGAGATAAATATACTCATTATTTTTGCCTATGTCATACATCTTAAGGATTTGTAGAAAAATATTATGGATGCATTGCCATCACTTTGCTCTCATATGTGGACCTGGGAAGGTAGCACAGTTCTGTGAATGATGTCACTCAGAAACTGTGTATGACCAGTTTAGCTAAGGATTAACACACCTCCAGAGAACATCTTCTAAATGTACTGTTCCTTTAATGTTCTATTTTCATGATCAATGAGTTCAGTACCCTGCAGTAGAGTCCCTAAAGGACAGACAGTGGCAAACTTTCCTGGCCAAAGCACTAAAGAAAATTTTATTATAGCTCATTGAAACAGATGTATTTAACTTAATGAGAGAATAAAGATGAATTAAAAAACATATATATCGGCTGCCTTAACATCCGAAGACTTGTGCCCTTGATCTCCTGGTATGAACTCATTTACAAGTAACTCTGAAATGATCTTGCACTCTGCTTTGATGACATAAATGTAGTAAACTTTTAGTAAAATAAATAGAACAACTTATGTCAAATGGTGTTAAATGCCACGGAAAGTTCATGATTATGTAGTGCTAAATTCAGACATCATCTGAACTTTGCAGCTCAAGCTGATATATTTAGATTTATAGATAGACAACAATTCATTAATTAGGTCAATTAAAATGAATGGAATATATAGGAGGAAAAGGAGAGCTAGGGCATCACAGAAACCCTGCAGAATTTCCAAATTAGGATGCAGTGAAGACTACAAAGAAGAACATTTTACAACATTACAAATAGGCAGCTGTTGATAGTGTCAGGCTTTTTCATTACTATTGAAATCATGCATTTAAGAGAAAAATATTTAAACTGCAGCACAGCTCTGAAATTGGAATAATTTTTCACCTCTCTGACTTCGTGGTAACCACAGAGAGTAACAGAGGCATGATAGCTTCCAATAAACCAGGTTTTCACAAATGAGTATGAAAGTACCACTTCCTCCAAACCTATGGTATTCTTGGAGGGTGAGGAAGGGATGCACTGGTCACCCTGAGCATAAACCGTGAGTGACAAAGGACTGACCCAGACCTGCAGAAAGACTCTTTCATCGCTGACTTGACAAAACAAGCTGGGAGTTGTCCTAAAGAGACAAAAAACCCGAACACCTCTTTAGCAAATGAATATTTACCTGTCTTTAAAAAGAATTTTTTTTTTTTTAATCCAAATCTGAGATGAAATGCTTGTCTGTGTAGACCAAAGTTCCTATTAAACGTCTGGGAGGCAGATTATGTGTTTCTTTGAAGCTCAGCTCGGGGGAGGAAACATGCTGCTACTATACTTTTGAAAAAATAACAACATAATAAAAAACAACAAAAAACAACAAATCCCAACTTATACAGGAATTATAAGTGAATTGAACACTATTTACTTTGAAATATATATATACGTTTTCTCCAGTGAGTGTCATTTACCTCTTAATTGATTTCCATGTTGAATGGAATTTTAACAACTCTGAAGGATCAGGGTTATATTCAAAACAAACAATGTGTGTATGACTGCCATGTAATCAAATAGCCTGTAACCTAGGAAATAAATTAAATCTTCCCTTTTTAAAAGCCTTTGAATATGTTTTTGTTACTAACTACAGATCAAATTTAATTACTTTTGAGGGAATGCTAGGAAAGCGTTCTACTTTCCACAGAGTAGTCAGCTTAACTTTAAAGTTAAATTTATTTAGGGACACACTATTGATATTGGAAATGAATTTTTAAATCAAAGAAAAATGTGGGTTTAGACAATATTTTTTTGTTTCATTATATATCAAAAAGTCTCAATACAAAATTCTTGCTTTGGAGAACTAAGAGGCCTAGGAATCTCTTTAATTATATGAAAGCACACTTTTCTCATAATTTTGTTTCCTGGCTTTCATGACTTTTGGACAATTCTTATCACCAGTGTCCTGAACCTTTTAAAACTTCTGCAAATATTATATTTTACATAAGATATTCATAAGATTAGTTGTTTTTATTGCATGAAGTTAATGAAAACTCACATTAACCAACAAATTCCTTAAAATGGAAATGTGTTATATCAGCAGTTTCCACACGCCATTGCATGAATGATAAGTATATCCAGATCAGCTAGCAGGAATCAGTATTCTGACTTAGATTTTTATGTGCCAGATTAATGTTTATGTTTGTTTTGATAGAAAACCAGTCAACAGACTGTTTCGTGGACAATAAATTCAAGATAGTAATGAGGAGATAGTACTGCCACAGCTAACTCTATACAGATTGGAGGGTCACATATTTGACACAGATATAGTATGGCCCTTGGGCACGGGCCTGGTCTGGCCCCAGAACGTGTGCTTCGTGGCGGTGTGGGCCCAGCCCAGCCCCGGGCACGGAAAGAATGGGAGCTTTGCCTGTGGGGACAGTGCCATTGTGGGAGATGAGAGGGGAGCCCTGGAACACACAGAAGAGAAGGACAACTCTAAACCCGGGCAGATGGAGCTCGTTCAGCCCTGTAAGGCCATCCATCTAAGAGAAGGTCACTATAAACAAACCTACGTCCTGAGGACGTCGCTGCCACCGTCCAAGCTCACTTGGCCCTGGCAGATGAACCTCAGGATTAAAGGGTGGGCTCAGTTCAGCGCACACTGTGTCTCACCTAAAAAATCCATTGCACAGGCTTGAAGGCCTTACCCACATTTGCAAATTTCAACCTACAAATAAAGACTGTGCTAATAATTCAGAAAAATGTATTCCCATTTCTAATTTAAAAGATCACAAATGACTCTTGCTCTGTTCCAAGCCATTTTCCAGTGAAGCTGTATGAATAGCAATCCATGCATATCACATATGGAATCTACATAAAACAAGAATAATAGGTTCTAATTTGTAATTCTTTACTGGTGAACTATCCAACATGTAAAGAGCAATTTCCAACTGAGACAAGCTTAGCTTGGCAAGGAAGATAAACCTGTTCTGGCTCAACTGACTCAAGCTGCTGCTTATGCATGAAATGCTTATTTTGAGCTTTAGCTGTTGCAGCATACAGAGCAAACACAAGATGTACAGGATGTAGAGCAAGCATGCAGTTTGGGATTAAAAAACCAGCTACAACATCCAACCTTAGATTACAACAGAGATGTTTTAACCTCAAATTAGGTCTGTTTTGTAACATAACTACAGGACAAATTATAACAAAATTTGAAAAAAAGCATATAGAAAATGCATTCCCTTGATGCTATCTAACCTTATTCATTTGGGAAATTGAATATGTTTATACATCTTGGGATAAATTGCTCTTTTGCCATACAGATATTTTTGTCACTGGTCTTAATGGGTAGGTGTCTAAGACTAACCACTTTACTATAAGACCAGATAGAGTGAAACCCGTCATGTGCTTTGCTTCTGCTCTGTATTTTGGATAC